>NC_038048.1:26909530-27222582 GCF_002211085.1 Panicum hallii | reverse complement strand
GGCTTCTAGCTTGCGCTTCCAAGTCGTCTCCAGGTAGTCGAGAGGAAGCTGATAGCACGTGGGGATGTGGGTTTCCACTTCTTTGCGCTCCTGCTACCTGGCAATGATGACATTGTGGGCATCCCAGCCAGCATTGATGATGGCTTGAAGGTCACCCGTGGAGAAGTCATGGAGGTTACGGCTCCCCTGCTAGTTTCTCTTGACGGCGCGGTGCCTGCGTTGGGCGCACTTCGCATTGATGAGCCGTGGCGTTCCTTCTTGATCTTATCTGCGTCTTCCACCTTGATGTTGGATGAGGATTCCCTATCCATTGTTTTGTCCACGTCATTGTTGAGTGGATCAAGGAGGTAGTCATCTAGCTAGACCCGCTCTAGGCCTTCACAATCCTCATCGGCATCAATCATGAGTACTTCTTGATTGAAGTGTTTGGCATGCTGCACCACTTGGCCCTCGTCTTCATCGTCGGAAGGGAGGAGGGGTCTGCCTTCTTGAAAAGGGAGTTCCCCGGGTGTGGCAATGAATCGTGGTGGACTTGATTTGAGAGACTTGGAGGGTTTTATGCCCTTCCAATGCCCAAGCCTGCCCAACCAATTTGATCCCCTTACCAGACCACGGGTCACATGAATAGATGGATCTGAGTAGTTGTCGAAAACCATAGCCCCCCGACAAGCGGTGGCTTTTCCTTCTCTGACAGGTGGTAGATGATCAAAATCCTCTTCCAAAGCGGAGAGGATTCTGGGTTGAACCATCTCAACCCGATCCTGATCCGTGAGCGATTTGTCGATGGAGCCAACTAGTTGGAGTTGATTCCGACTAGTTGCTGACTGAGCAGAGCTAGTTGCCGAGTAGGTTGTGGCTTGGTCCCGACTAGTTTCTAGTAAAGATGAGTTGTTCAAGTTGTCGTTGGTGTTGCCGATTTGTCGAGTCAGTCATGACTGCGGCGCAAGTCGAGTAGTCGAGGTTGTCATGGCAGTGCGTCGATGTTGAGCGGAGTGAAGTTGTGCGGAGTAGTCGAAACCTTCTGGCTTCCTGGGGTCGGTACACCGAAGGGTGGATTGTGCCACAAGGTGGGAGTTGAATTCGAGTACCTCAGAGGGCTCTAGACCCTTCCAGTACAGGAAACAGTCTTGCGGCATGGATGTTATAGTTAAACCCTAATGATTATTCGAAAATGATTTGGAGTAATCATCAGGTTGTGAGTGGATAACGAGAATTGGGGCCTCCCGACAAGCGGTGGCTCCCCCATCCTCGAGTCCTCCTTGGCCTGGAATTGTAATTGATAGGTACTCTTTGTTTGAGTCAGAGTCGTAGTTGAGAACGGGGAGCCCCTGACGGGCAGTGGCTCCCTCGTCTCGAATCTTGAAGAGGTGATCCAAGTCCTCCTCTGAGTCGGGGAGGGACTTGGATCGCGAAGCCTCCTCAGATCGGTTTGAATCCGATCCGAGTCCTGGTGTAGCATGAGTTGAAGTTGTGTCGGAAACGGACTTGTTTTCGATCCGCCTGGGCAGATCGGGGAGCAGCAACTGATCAAGATCGTCGATGAAAGAGTTGAGGTTGCAGCGTCATGTTGCTGCAGAGGCCTCCGGCTTCCTAGAATCGACTAGGTGGCTGATGAAGCCAGCCAAGCCGTTGGCGATGCAGATCAAGGAGCCGAAGATGAAGATTGTGCCCTCATCGAGCATGTTGTTGGTGAAACTGAGAGATGCCATCGAGTTCTCCGATGGATGCCCGATGAACACCTCTACCTAGCGCGCCAGCTGTTGATGTTTTACCGCCACGCCCACCGAGGGATACACCCGAGGTGGTGAGTTTATAGGTAGGGTGTCACCGAGATCAGAAACTCAAAGGTGCAAGGAACAAGGTTTAGACAGGTTCAGGCCACCGAGAGCGTAATATCCTACGTCCTATGTGGTTTCTATTGCCTTTGATGGTGATCAGGTGATCTCCTAGGTGATTCCCCAAGGGAGTCCTTGTCCACCCTTATATAGCCTAGGGGGACACGTTTATATGGAAGTCCTGGTCGAGTACAAGCCCAGGAGTCCTATCCGAGTACTTCTCGGGTAGTTCCCTACTATATCCAACTAGTTTTACTACTGTATGAGCAGTCGTACTACAGTACGTGTAGTTACAACAGATGTAGGGCGTGGGCGATGTCCTATCCCTTATCCTAGAAAAAGTATACCACATGCACAGTCCCATGTGCCCAGGTCTGACAAAGTCACCAGAAACACTCGGGGGGCTACCGCCATGAGTCTTATCTGCGCAACTACTCTCCACAGGCCATTAAGGCTAGGCCGCAAAGACTACTTGCACATATTTCGACTACTTCGAGTGCTAGCCTACATGATTCAGCAGAATCAATTGTGCCAAGGCACTATGAGAACGTGGAAGAGGTCCTCACACCTATACAACTTAAGCAATCCAAAGTATCATGCGATGCGAGTAAACCCTGATTCACTTAAGTCCCTGTGAGGGGCCAACCATCAAACGCTAAGCTATTGACTACCTCCAGAGTCGCTGCACTCTATGTAGCCCAATCTAAGCGTCTCGAGTTTTCCCTACATCCTACGATTGTCAAGTACTCAGTGTACTCTGGACAAATCCATAGGCATAAGATAATACAAAAGACATAGTTACATGTACCCAGACAGATTGTTCATGACATGTTCATTGTTCTAATCCTGCTCTAGATTTTCAACTATTTTTTGAGCCACATGACTGACTTATTCAAGATATTCTGTGATCTTCTCATCAGAGCAGTCTGCAGCCATACCATCGGCCAGTGGACTCAAGTTGCCTTTGGGCCAAAATGACTTGATGAGCCCAAGGACGTGCGCTAAATAAGTCTTGGTGGTCTTCGTGAGGTAGCCTGATATCTTCTGCGGTACCTCGCGAAGGCGCTCCAGCAGAGTCCTATTATCAACTACTCCTTTTTTGGAGGGTCCACCATGTCGACGACTACCCGTGCAGTGCCCTGAAGGTCTTTAAGTTGCTTCTGCCTCAACTCTTTCTCCTCGGCCATCAACTTGATGTGCTGCATGCACTCTATGAGTTGCTTGTCAACATCTTCGAGTTGCTTCATCAGGAGCTGTACATCATCTGAATGATGGTACACATGATTCTTCAAGTCAGTTAGCAGTTCTTATTTATATTTTAATGTATTTTTGAGCTCTGAGGACAAACGACAAGGAGATGGTACTTGAAAAAAATTCTGAGAATGCTACTTGATTACATCAAACTGGGAAAAGTAGTCGGGATAGCAATTACCTCGATGAGTCTTAGCCAGGGATTTATTTTTCTCTGACAGATTTTCAGTTTCCTTCTTGAGGAGCCAGACTTCTCGGGTGCGCTCAAGCTTGATGGCATCAAGTTCACATTGGAGACCCACAATTTGATATGTTTTTTCACCAATCTGGCGATCTTTGGCTTGCAACTGGGGAAGCCCATTCTTAATAACTCTTAGCTTGTTAGATTTCTATCTAGATCGATTGGCTAATGTCTGCTCGATAAGAGAAGTGGTCAGTTATGCAAGCAAGCTAGTCGACTAAGTGTGTTCTAATAGAATAGCAGGCATACCATGGAGAATTTAAATAATTCCTTGAAGGTATCTTTGAAATTTTTCAAGACCTCTAAGGTTAGCATTGGATCATCGACAAGCTCCGTCGGGACGACGTGCTGCCACCCTGATAGCGAATCTAGAATGTTACCCAAGGAAGTACCCGCAGGATTCTAATTCTCACGAGTTGGCTGCTGCTGCCGGGTACGTGCCACCTCGCCCGCAAGAATTAGACGCACTACACGTAAGATGGTACTTGCGGGTGAGGCTGGCAAAATCAGCTCACCTGATAGAATCTTGGGGGCTGGTTCCTACACCTTGGGACCTTCCGCTGCGGCACGCTCTGCACTCACCACATTCTCCTTGACTTCAGTGGCGGCGGGTGCAAGGGACCCTGTATGTGGCGGCGGCAGATCAACCCGACCAGCGATGGCTACCGCTATCACCAACGCTGTAGCATCGGACCCTTGCTCGGGGGCTGAACTAGCCGCGGTGTCGCCAAGTTGCTCCAACTCTAGCGCAGAGGATCTCCTTCACACATCAAACAAGTAGTTAGGCTTTCTAGCGACAACTATGAATCTACAAATACCAACAGTAAAGTACTCGAGTACTCACGGTAAAGATTTCTTTATATCAATTTCTTCGCCTTCAGCACTTTGGGGGCTGGAGCAGCACCCAAAGTACTCAAAGGCACCAGCTTGTAAGCCGAGGGCGATGTTTGCCCCGGCACGACACCAGATGCAGCTGCATCCACTTGAAGGCTAGCCGAGGGTGGTGTTTGCCTCAGCGCAGCTCCATCACCACTCGTTGATGGGTCCACTGTAATCAAGGGCACAGCTCATCCCGTTACAGTATCATCCCCAACTACTTGGTCCTCAACCCTTTGCTTTGAATGCTTAGGGTTGGAGGCGAGATCACTGAAGAAAAGGAAAAGGAAAGACACTCGGAAAATCAACAAAAGGCGAACTAAGGGAAGTACTCGTAAGTCTAGGTTAGACACTTACCTTGGTTGCTTGTCATTGTCATTACTTGCAGAGGTTCCAGCCTTGCGCTTCCGTGCTGCCATCCTAGCCTTCTTGGGAGGGGCAGGAAAGATCTCACCACCAGGAGAAGTCATATTCGCCTAGGAGGTAGCCATCCCCCTTTTTCCTCTTCAAGTCAGAGAGGATGCAGCCATCATCAGAATCATCATCTTCTTCCTCCATCACTGGATCGAGGTCAGGGTGGGAAGAGATGTTCTGATGAGCTGTTGACAGCATGTGGCGGGGACGCTCAATATTCATCATGGGAGGCATGCTTTTGTACACGTTGATATCATCCTGCAAGTCAATTACCTACATTTCTGCTCAATTTCCAGCATAGCAATATTTTCCGAGGGACATGTGCGTTTGGCATTATTTTGGATAAATATGCAGGCGTGACATGTTAGTTCTCCCAATTTTCTGATCAAATTGATTGTCAAAATTGAGCCGTAACGAGCGTCAACAAGATCCCCCACACTTAGTCTTTACTCGTCCTCAAGTAAAGGTTAGGACTAAGATGGAACACCACTTCCTTTTGATACGATACCTGCACACAGATTATTCCAAGCTTCATCTTTTACATGTGAATCTTGATGTGTCTACCATAATAGTTTGGGAAGTTGAAGAATGGAATGGCATTGACTTGAGTCTCCTCCACTTCTCTGCTATATGACTGGGGGATGATAGATTTTTGAAAAGACAAACCATAGCTTTACTCCTCCATAAGATCTCTCATGTCACTCAGCGTGTATGTATCCTTACCAAGGCATTGCCTCTTTTCATCCTACTTCTAAAGATAGCTTTTGTGGAGCTCATGGTTGGAGATTTGGAAGCATGCACTTGTTTCACATATATTGGTAAATCAAAAGTTCAATCCATGAAGACGACATATCATACAAGTTGATCAAGATTGTGCAAGTGTATGGATAGTGGATGATGAAAATGAGAGACTCCTTTTTACGAAACTCTCTCTCCTTTATTTGGAAGACTTGAGGAAATGGCTATATAGTTTTTTTCTTGGACCTTCATGTGTCCAATTTTTTTTGTCAACACTAGGACCTTCATGTATCTTCTTTTTTTTCTTTTTTTTGAAAGCCCATGTCCCTTTTGTATCATTACTGGAGAGAGAGATCATTTAGTATGGAGTTTTATTTTGTGGATGGATGGAATGGAATAGTTAACTTCCAATGTAGAAGTTTAGCATGATTAGTGTACGTGATCTTGATCAAGCAAATATGAAAAGACATCTCACTAGGGTCACAAAATTTGATGAAGCTCAATGCACAACAAAGCACATATGTATATGGTTTCTTTCATGAAGATTGACATATGGCTTTGGTAGGACAAACATGGGGAGTTTGTAAAGCTATGGAGGGTTCTCTTTCTTTTTGAAATAAAATTTCCCAAACATAAAAGGAGAGAAATCAAGGATTCGTTCATCAAACTATATCTCACTTGTTAACAACTTAACAATTATGGGTTCCCAAGGATATGATTCACATGTTCAAGCTTAGCAGGGAATAAAACATATGCAAGCCAATCAAACTCGAAGCATGTGATCAGAGAGCACCATTGAGTTTGGTTTTGATTAGCAACGAATTTCATTTAAACTCATGGATCAGGGAGATTTGAGGGGTAGAGTGCACAAACCGCCACGATGTGGTCTAGGCCTTTTGCGTGCTAGTTCTTTCGGTCTTGTGCACGTGTCTGTGGGTGATCTCGAGCGTATGTGCGTCAGAACTCCAAGAGATCTTCTCCACAATTGTTCTTGTACCTGGTGCTTTATTCACAACAAAGTGGAAGCAAAATACTGGCTCTACCGGTTTTAAGATCTAGGGAGCCCTAACTATTATCAGAACTCAAATATTTTTGGTTTTTTTCATTTTATTTTATTTTCACCATGAGACTTACTCGAACAAGGCTGAATTAGGATTGCATCAACATGAGCAAAAGGGGATATACTCACAGTGGACCCTTGAAGGGTGATATGTACCTCCTTTGTATGTTGCGTAACATGAATCCGATGCTTTGGCTTACCTTCCCATTTGAATTAAGCTCAACGACTTTCACGTTTAGATTTGAAGATTTTCCAATAGGGGTTAGTGCACATATACAACCAAGATCTATACAAGCATTGACTCTAAGGTTCATTAATCAAACTTGACACCATGTCTAGTTTGATTAAAAAAGACTTTTTTAACCTGCGCACCATGCTTAATTTAGAAAAGTCTATGAATGTAGTTCGAACATACACTCAAACTAGAGCATACGAGCATAGATAAAGGAAGCATGAAAACATCATCAAGCCATATTTGAACAGAGATAAGCAGGAGCATCAGAGTGGTGAACTTCGGACTACCTCCCGAAAGGGCTTTGTTTAGAGTCGAAAGTAGGACATACCTGGATGTGCTTGCCATGATGTTGTATCGATGAAGAACTCAGAATTGCCACCATGGTAACTCCTCTTTTTTTCTTTTTTTATAGATCAAGATGCAAGAACCAACACCATCTCCAAACCAAGATAAATTTGGCATGAGAGGAACTTACTTGGGATCCTTACATACCTCCCCTACATTTGGAGTTTGCATCGCTGAGCAACACAACTCATGTGTGTGAAGTTCAAGCTTCCCTTCATTATGTTCCCTCACCAAGAATTACCATTGTGTTTTAGTCAGTGTGGCTCTCATGTCTTTAGGCATCACCTGTCCGTCATTCTTTTTGATCTCCACTTGAAATGGCTAGCGACCAAAAATACCCGAAGGAAAACTTTATCCTAGAAAATGATCTTGCTTTTATTTAAGGTTAAAATAAATGATAATCTGGGCTATCTCCCGGCAGTGCTTTGTTTAGGGTCATAAACTTGACCATGGGAACACCCTTTGCAGCTATCTTTGGTGATGTATTCCCCTCTCACCACCAATTGTTGATGTGTTATGAAGCTTTAGCTGCAAGGTTAGTGCCACAGTGCATCCATAAAATTTGCAATGCTTATGACAAACATATGCATCTACAACCAACCTCCTAAAGATTTTACAAGAGAGGACCTTAAGGTGGTTGAAGTCCTCGTGCTTGCTCTGGGCACAAAGTGTGCCTGACTCTAGAGAGACATTGAATGAGCATGGTTCTTGTGGTATTTCAAGAATGAAGCTCCCATGCTCGTCTATGGAATCTTTTCCTTCGGACTCTAGAGTTGGTGCCTCACTAAATTCCATGGCCCATGGGTTCTCCATCTCAAGAGATTCATCGTGAGAGATCAAGGTTGGATCTCAATAGTGCCTGAGAACAATGAACTCCGGGCCAGGGGAAAAGGCACAAACTTGATCCAGGCTGATGATGATCGTTCATCTTCACAAAGGTGAAGGATTTCTTCTGAGTCATACTTTTCGGGAGTGGTGGATTTTGCAACCTCAAAGAGAACAGGCTCGAATGATCCGAACAGAGATACATGCATCATCTTCTCGAGCATGTTTTGCTCGGGAAGTGGCTTCGCCATAGGATTTTCTGAACAAGAGGTTGCGATGGCAGAAGCGGGTTCCCTAAGCTTTTCATCTAGGCTCCCTTGAGATGAATCAAGAAGTGTTTCTAGAGGGTAGCCTAGGAGAAGATCAGATGTGGAAATCCAAATGCACCTCGATTTTGTCTATGGTGATTGGCACACCCCTTGTGATTTTGTCTAGGGCTTCTACGGTATTTGCCCTCTTAGAACAAGGGATGGTTGTGGAAGTTGAGCTAATCCAAATTGCTTCGGAAGTACGCTTTGCCTCCTTCAACCAATCCACTATAGTTGTATGCTGGAAATCTTCATCGAGGGTCTCATAATGACACATTGATGTCGTACGCTTCTCGTGCCTGAGATGATTCAAGGTGTTTCTGATGTTTCCCGAAGGGTCATCCTCGAATGATGAAGAGAACTTCTAAGACTGAATTTCTTTCTCCTTCGGTGTTTGTGGTTCGGGAGAAGGCTCAACTGACGAATCTTGGGATGTGAAAGGTGAAAGCTTGGATTTGGCTGTTGAGAGACTCTCATGCCTCGACTCGGGTTCCTCTCGGCGGGGTTCGTTATGGTCGGTAAGGAAGGGAGGGTTTTCTAAGAGGTGATCTAGGATCTCTCTTCCTTCCGTCAGAGTTTTGAACAAATCTCCAGTGGCTAGTCGAGGTCTAGTGCAGATTTCATGTTTAAACCCGAGCAAAAGATGTCCAATGATACATCATCGGCTATAGACATGTCTGGGCTAGATGCCAAAAGGTGTGAGATTCTAGCCCTTTCTGCACCTAAGGACTCCTTCTCTAATTGCTCAAAGTTGAGGATGTCAATCGGTAGGGTTTCTATGCATTCTGTAAGGAGGAACGAGTAACAAAAGTTAACTCAGAGTTCGTCCCAACAACCGCTCATACTCCTTATCATGCAGGTGTACCATTGCTCCGCCCTCTCTATGAGAGAGAAAGGAAACAACTTCCACCACAAAGTTTTCTGTGTCATGCCTGGGATTACCAAGCACGAGCACAGTTCCTCAAATTCTTGCAAATGATCGTAGGGATCTTCATTAATTGCTCTAGAGAAGGGTCAATTTTGAACCATGGCTATAAAGCCAGGGCGGAGTTCATAGCTAGATGAAGATGATGGTGGCTCATAGAACTCACCCCTTGAGGTAGAGAGCTGTTGAAAGGATGTCTGCTCCATGATAGCAGGGGTAGAGGTAGAATCAAAGAAAAGGAAAAAGATACGAGGACGAACTGGGTCCAAAGATAATATAGCTATTGTTCCCCAACAACGGCGCCAGAAAGCTTGTTGGCATTTCTTAACGTCATCCCCAGGATTGTTAGTCCCCGGCAACGATGCCGAAAAGCCTGTTGGGTATTTTAACAATCATGAATAAATCCGCAAGCGCACAAATACCGATGTAGCTTTGACCTAGGAGTATTCCAGGGTATCGTATCCACCAAGGAACGTGAGTATATTATCTAAGGATTAAGTTCATCCAAGGACACCACTCTTTGGATGAAGTAAGGGGTAGAGAAAGATTTCTAAGGCTAAAGTCTAAGATAAGATAGAATTATCCTAATTGTTTACTTTGAGCTACTGACTCCGCCTGGATAAGACCGAAATGCCCCAGTAATACGGCACTATGATATACCCGAACGGGGAGGGGTACGCTGAGTAAATAGGGTTGTCACCACCTCTCACCTACCTCATCAAACCGTGGGATATACCACAACCAATAGGTAAAGTCTAGTCTAGACATCACGTCTACGCTGTCATTTACTAACTCTAGAAGTGTACAAGAACATCCGTCTCTATCAGGAGTCTTACTCTAGAGCACCCACTTAACTAGTGAATGATTGATCCTGTAAACAACTAGGGGACTAGAACTATTACTTAACTAAGAGAGTAAAGCACAAAGGAAATCATGAACACTTAATATGATTGATAAGCATCCATCAAGGTACAAGCTAGAGAAGACCGTCGTGGACCAACCGGCACCTCCCCGACTTCGCCTCGCTCTCTCCCTATTTTCTAAGCACTACCTAGGCAGCACTAAACCTCTAAGGTGAGCCTAAAGCTCAAGAATGAGAGTGTAAGCACAAGAGGGGAGAGTGAATGGTGTGTCTCATTTAGGAGCCCCTCCTCTAGTATTT
The DNA here is from genome assembly GCF_002211085.1 of Panicum hallii. Classification (NCBI taxonomy): domain Eukaryota; kingdom Viridiplantae; phylum Streptophyta; class Magnoliopsida; order Poales; family Poaceae; genus Panicum; species Panicum hallii. The sequence continues at coordinate 27,212,367 of NC_038048.1, read as the reverse complement.
ATAGGTGTGGCACAGGGGGTTCCTAGCCGGCAATCTCATGGTGCCTTGCAGAACCGCCTTCTAGAGTTTGATGTAGCACTGGCCCAATCTTCCGATAGGTATGGTAAATTTGATTGGTGGAGTCATGACGTTGGCGATTTGGGCTTCTAATCAAGCATGATTTGAAGCCCTACAACCGTTACACCGCTGCTTCGTTGGTTATCAACCAAGCACAACTTGATTGACCTCACCAAGAAGGCTAATCCTGCAAGCGAATCGAGGAACACAAGTAAGAAAGTATAAGCACGCAATCTGAAATTGCATATGTGTATGAAGCTAAGATAATTATGGGGTTCGAGCTCTATTCACAAAAGGACTATTCATCACAGTGGTGAAGAACAAGAACGGGGGTTTTGATTCACAGCAAAAGGACTCGACGTCACAGTTACAATGAAGATGTCTGTTTCTCAATGGAAAACTAGAACTAAACAATACCAAAATCCAAATGTTGGCTGCTGCTACTGAGTTTATACCGAAGGGGGGACGTCCTAGAGTTGAGGGCGACCAGGTGGAGGCGTTCTTAACCTGGGCTTAAGGCCCAACACGATACAAGACCGAGTTGGCCCAAAATAGGTGATGCAGCACCTTGTTGTGGTCACACAGAATGATCCACAAAACTTTTGGAGCTCGGACTAGAACCAAAAGAAAGCTCTCGTTGTCTTCTTTCCAACGCATCAAAGAACACCTTGTTTCGACGTTGTATGAAGGAGATATCGGTGTTTCCGTTCAGGGTGCTCGGCTGAGTCCGAACCAGATGTGAAGGCCAAGTTGGTGACGACTTGTAACTCGTAGAAGACCAAATCTTGGGTGTATCCAGCATGGTGATGTCCTCATCATATTTCACCAGGAGTCAACATGTGGAAGCTGGAGGCGAGGGGGCCTAGTGGCAGTTCAGCCGAACCCTGGCCACTACCTTTGGCCATCGACTTTGGCCAGGAGGCTGGCAGGTGGGCCCCAATGTCAGTTTTGGTGACTTGGTGCAATCCTACATCGGTTGTATGCTCTAGTGGACCCTTTGATCCATGGGAGGCTGAACAACACGTTCTGTTTGGCCGGAGAGGTGTTGCCTTGGATTGAGAGTTTGTTTAGGCAATCATGTGGGTCCTTCAATCCTCGTGCTTGCTCGTGATTTGTCGGTGTTTTGTAGCTTGGATCCGGGAGCGTGTTTTACCTGCATTTCTGCTCAATTTCCAACATAGCAATATTTTCCAAGGGACATATGGGTTTGGCATTATTTTGGATAAATATGTGGGCATGACATGTTAGTTCTCCCAATTTTTTGATCAAATTGACGGTCGAAATTGAGCCGTAACGAGCGTCAGCAAGGCCCTCATCTACTAAAGCTTGAATTTCTGCCTCAATACACTTACATCTTTTCCACGTGTCGTACGATGGTGTAGCGACCTTGGATTCTTTCCCCTTCTCCTTCATTGCGGCTTTCTTGTTACCCATCCTTGATGTCACGAGTCGCTCTACTCGCATGCACTCGGGGGTTGAGGAGCGGGGAGGCGGAGCCGCGCATAGGGACAAGGGGGAGGTGGCGGCGCAGTTTCTAGACGTAGATCTAGAAATTACGGTGGTGCTGGAGCAAAGGAAGATGAAGGGCCCGAAGCGGTGAGAAAGCAAGTGAAAGTGTGGGTTAACCCTAAGTCACCACATGGTTAAATAACCAGCGGGGGGCCCGGACTCACTGTGAGGAAGCTGAAGAATTTTTTCTCAGGATAAGATTTGTTTTGAGCGGTAATTTAGGGTTTCTTTGGAAAAAGTTATTTGTTTAACCGTTTTTTCAGGGATGTCATCCTAAAAAAAAGAGGTTTTAAATTTCTGAACCAATTTTCCTATTTTAATCATCAATTCAAATTCGTAACTATTTCAACAATGCTACCACAACCTTTTGGATCATTTTTTCCAAACCTTGGGATTTGGATTCAAGGCTCAGAAGCTGCAGGACACGTGTCATCAATGGCTTATTTTTCAAATTCTAGAAGATAAAGACCGGAAGATTCGAGACTAATTTGACTTTCAGCCTGATTCTTCGATTCAACCTATGGCTTGGGGGCTACTCCATATGGAGTGCGATTTTCATCTCACCCCATATGAAAGAAGACTTAAAACTACTCGGGTGGTGAGCACCTCATAGCCTCGAGGTAGCCAAGGAAGTACCCGGAAGACACCTTCAAGACAAAATTTTGGAAGAACTCGAAGACGCCTTCTAAAGTACTCGGAAGCCTACAGTACTCGGCTACGAAGAGCTCAGGGCTTGTCAGGCCCGGGGCCACGGGACTGCACACATGGCATAGAATATTCTGGAATAAGGGATGGGGCATGTCCCATAATATTGGATTTTTCCTCCGGCAAGTCCACCCATTGTAGGCTCAGGTAGTAGATTTGTAGGTGAGGGACATTCCAAAGCCAAGAACTTGATGGTAACACAAAGACGCAAGGGTTTTGATAGGTTCGGGCCGCTCGAAGCATAACACCCTACGTCCTGTGTTCAATGTTGTATTGATTGGTTTAGGGTTTCTGGAATGCGCATGCTAGTTGCATTGCCTTTGGTGGGTACCCCACGGCTCCCATATACAGCCGAGCAGCCGTGGGTTACAAGTTAGGTTAAGATCTACCCATGTTGTTTAAAAGGAATCAGGTCGGTTAAGATACACAATATCACAGTTATCCGATTCAGCCCTGATCCTGAAGGACCCTTCCTGCTGTCCAGCCGAGTGTCTGTCCGCTGGGTTGTCAAGCGGAGTCATTCCCTGAAGAACTGGGCTCCACTCGGCAGGGAGGTACCTGGGTCTACCTCCATCAAGCCTCCGAGCGCCGAGTCGCTGAATGGGTTCCTGCCAAAGTCATGAAGCTGGTTGGTGCTCATCATTGTAGTCGAAGCACCCCTCCAGATCCTCAAGCTCCCGTGGCAGTCCTGACATTAGTGAACTCCTGCCTGTTCTTTAGTCTTCAACGGGATGCACCCCTAGGCGCACCCGTTGGATGTAGCCCCGTGTAAGGAACATGGCCCCATTAGGCCATCACTGTGATTTTAGTGATTGTGTGACAACATAGTCAATTGAACTAATAAGTTTGTGAGCTTAAGTTTGTAGGATTTCTAGGTCCCATGGATGGAGTCCAATCCATATACAAGATGGTCCAAATTGCTGTCAAGATGTTCAAGTTGTAGTAAAAGGGCAGACACTGAATATTTTAGGGGTGTCCAAATGACAGCCGAGATGATTTGGACGAGGCTCAGTATGATTATATGCGTCGGTTAAATCGACGGCGTGAACATATACCGGGTCGGTGCTTTGGTGAGTTGATATGGTGATCAAGTGAAGAAACCATAGTAGCACCGGTTGAACTAACGCTATAAAAATAGAGGCGTCGGTGCAATGAGGAGATCACATGACAGTCAAGTGAAGAAAAGATAGAGGCACTAGTTAAACCGACGGTGCAAAAGAAGGCATCGGTGTAAGTGTGCTGTGGTTACTCAGTAGGCATGTTTTGGTTCCAGAAGGGTTTTCAAGCAAAGTCTTAAGCACCGACTAAACCGACGGTCGTCGGTGCAATGACATCAGCAGAGGATGGCAGTTGGAGTTCAACGGCTAGTAGGCAGGCTGAGTGTGACCGGTTAAACCGATGTTAGCGACCGGTTTAACTGACGTTTTATACTTTTAAGGGAAAAGCATACAACGGCTAGGAGAGGATCTCTAGCATACACAAGGCCTCACCCCGGGTTATTTGAGATTGTTGGAGTTCGTGAGAAGTTATGCACACTCTGAAGAAGTTCTCCAAGCCACCTAAGAGCTCATTGATCACATCCATAGGTTTAGCAAAAGCTTTGAGAGTATCAGTGCTAGGATTAGCTGTAGACAGATTGAGAGAGTAAGGCGTTGCTGCCTTGTGTACTAGTTCTTGAGTGAACCACAAGTTGTATCTCGGTGTGCCGGCCCCTTCGAGTCTTGGTGGCTCGCCGGCAAGTCAAGGACCCTCCGGCTGGAGCAGCAACGACAGCTTTGTGCGGGGGACGTGGAGACCCCCATCCTTCATGGATAAGCTCCTTAGTGGAAAGCGTTATCAAGGTGACCAGGGACTTGGTGGAGTTTTGGTGGCTAAGCCTTCGTCGCGAGTCGAGAAGAGTCTCGGAAGAGATTTGGTGACCGGGAAGTGAGGGATTCAACAACGTGGATTAGGGGTTGTTTTGTACCTACTGATACCACGGGATAAATCTTCATACCGAGAGTTTGCTTCCCTCGTGCCTTTCTAAGTTTCCGTATTTTTTTTGCTGTTCTTGTGTGCTTTTATATATTCTTTCCTCCGTCTCAGGACAGTAGGCGTAACCACTTTTTCCATTTGTATGAGGAAACTAGGCGCCGGCTCCGCATGCGTCGCTGGATCCACGGGTGGATTTATTGCTGGAGCGCTGGACTCCTCGTACCACACCCCTCCCGTTAGAATCTAGACGTTACTCTCACGGCGAAGTATATGTACCCCGAGTACTTTCCTTGCATGCATCTCTCGCCTCCCCTCTCTCTAGCACTTCCCTTGCATGTGACGTGATGGTGATGGAAGAAATCACACCGGAGAAGACTCAAGGACAGGCGGCGAAGCGGCAGGTCGTGAGTACCCGATGCATGCATGCCAGATGCATGCAACGGCAAGCGCAGCTAGAGCTCCGCCGCGCTCGAGCGTTTCGTGTCCGTGCCATCCGCGCGCGGCAGCTGGCGAAGGAAGCTTACGAAGATGCCGTCTCCATACAGCAGCAAGCCAACGGTGAATCTGGAGGTCGTCCGCTTGCGATCAAGGCCGATGTCGATCATGCGCAGATGCATGCCGAAAAAAGTTAAGAGGACCGCGCGGGCGTCAGCAGCTGAAAAAAAAATAGCGCGCGCAGATGCATGCCGATAAAAATTAGCGGGCCGCGCGGGGTGAGATTTGCATCTGCATGCATGCGTGTAGGCCGGAAGAAATTTTCGCGCGGCATGCATGGGAGAAGCTGCAGCGCCGCGCCGCGCGCTTGGTTAACGGCGCGTGACGGAGAACGCGTGGCTTGAGTTATTACGAGCAGGAACCAAACGTTTTTTCAAGGAAAGAGCGGCGATTAATGTCTTCCTTGGTCTTTGTATTTTTTGAGTCGCGTCCAGTATCATGAGCCGGAGGGACTATATTGCTAGAATTGGTTATAGGTCGTAAAATTTTTTGGATGATATTTTTACACTAGTTGAACTCTAGTTGCTCATCTAGATAATATATTTTAACTTATATTTTATGCTAACTAGTTTGAGCTATAGGATAAGGTTTTAGGATTTCCTAATTCATCCCTTCCCTTTTTATGCTACGAGCACCGATACCTTTCACCTCCGAGCATGGGAAGGGCTCGTAGAGGCCTTTTGAGGGTCAGTAGAGTAATTCTATATTCCCTTTTCCGATTGCTGATACTCTTTAAGAATTTACAGCGCCCAACACCCGAGCGAGGCCACTGGAGGAGTCATGGAGATATGCCAAGTCAATAAGCGGTGATGACCCCCGAGCAAGATCACTAACGGAGTTACGGAGACATGCCGAGTCAATAAGCGGCGACCAACCCCCGAGCAGGGTCACTGCCAGAGTCACGGAGACACGCCGAGTCAATAAGTGGCGCCCAGCCCCCAAGCAGAAATTACATAAACCCATCGAGTCAATAAGCGGCGCCCAGTCCCCGAGCAGGGTCACTGGCGGAGTCATGGAGACATGCCGAGTCAATAAGCGGCTCCCAGCCCTCGAGCAGGGTCACTAGCGGAGTCACGGAGACACGTCGAGTCAATAAGCGGCGCCCAGCCCCCGAGTAGGGTCGCTGGTGGAGTCAAAGAGACGCACCGAGTCAATAAGTGGTGCCCAGCCCCCGAGCAGGTTCTCTGGCAGAGTCACGGAGACCTGTCGAGTCAATACGCGGCGCCCATCCCCCGAGCAGGGTCACTAGCAGAGTCACGGAGACACGCCGAGTCAACAAGTGGCCCCCAGCTCCCGAGCAGGGTCATTGGTAGAGTCACGGAGACACGCCGAGTCATTAAGCGGCGCCCAGCCCCTGAGTAGGATCACTAGCGGAGTCATGGAGACACGCCGAGTAAATAAGCGGTGCTCAGCCCCCATGCAGGGTCACTGGTGGAGTCACAGAGACGCACCGAGTCAATAAACGGCGCCTAGCCCCCGAGCAGGGTCATTGGTCGAGTCACGGAGACACGCCGAGTAGTTTCAAATTTATTCCCTGAAAAATAGGGAATCAACAGATCCGAAATCTTTTTCCGGGAGATACTTCCGGAGCACCGCTTGATCTCCTTGCCGTCTGTTGCATGACAATGTTTCCCCATTTTTACCGTTGCCTTCCTATGCGCAGGTCGGGTCTTTTACCGTTGGGACTAACGGTGCCGCCAGGATTTTTACCATTGGTCCATCCCTTCTAGTGGACACTCCTCATCCGCTATCAAGGGTGATTCGAATTTCAAATGCAGAGCCGTACGGGCGGTTAGGTATTGGGCCAATATAAAAGAAATTGACCCAGCCCATCCTTATCCACTCACTTTTGCCTTCCTTTGCCTTCTCCACCGCCGCCGACCCATTCTAGGTCTCACTGGCGTCCTTCAAAAAGCTCTCGCCCTCTTCCCTACGCAGCTGCTGCCACCTTTCTTCCTAATCCACCAGCCTCGCCCAGTCTCGAGATGGCCAGCGACTCCTCCGCACCCTCCTCACCGTCAGCTGTCACCCAAGGGGACATGCCGCCACTGCCCAATGAATCGTGGATGCCCAGCACCCTTACTGAGGAGAAGCTGGAGGACATGGAGGCGTGCGGCCTCCTCCCAGAGAAGGCGATCTCCGGGTGGAAAGGCTGCTATGGTTTAGAATTCCCCTCGGAGGATCGGACCGAGACAATCGTCTTCCGATCCTTCTATGAGAAGGGATTTGGCTTGCCCGCGGGAACATTCTTCCGTGGGCTTCTCCACTACTACGGGCTGGCGGCGATCCACCTCAAGCCCAACTCCATTCACAGCTCGCGATCTTTATCCATCTGCGTGAGGGGTTCTTGGTCATTCCTACCCATTTCAACCTATGGCGAGCGTTGTACCACCTGAGGGCGTATCTTTCAAAGGAGGCACCCAGCATGGTGGGTGGCACCGCCTTCTCGCTCTGCTAGGGGCAAAGTACCTAGACGCTGCCCTCAAGGATAGTAACAAGCGATGGGGGGAGGAGTGGATCGTGGAGTTGAACCCCGCTTTGAGTCTTCCGACCCAGACCAGTTATCCCCCAATCCTCAAGGAGAAGTGGGAGGGGATGCCCTCCGAGGACGAGATGGTCCAGGTGAGGGTTCTGTTGGCTGTCGATGTTTTACCGCCATGCCCACCGAGGGATACCCCGACGTGGTGAGTTTGTAGGTACGGTGTCACCAAGATCAAGATCTCGAAGGTGCAAGAAACGCAAAGTTTAGACAGATTCAGCCCGCCAAGAACGTAATACCCTACATCCTGTGTGGTTTGTATTGCCTTAGGTGGTGATCGGGTGATCTAATGGGAGATTTGTTACATGAGGCACGAGTTGTAGCTCATGCTCCTGTTCGAGGAGGGTCCCTGTCTGTCCTTATATAGTCTGAGGGACAGAGTTACATGGAAGTCCTAGTCGGATAGGAGCCCAAGAGTCCTACCCGAGTACTTTTCGGGTAGGTTCCTACTATATCTGACTAGTTTTACTATTGTATGTATAGTCCTACTTCGCTACAAGTATTTACAATTGGTGTAGGGCATGGACCATGTCCCACCCCTTATCCTATAAGATGTAGGCCATGTGCGCAGTCCCTAGGCCCGGGGTCTGACAAGCCCCCGAGCTCTTCGTAGCCGAGTACGCCAGGTTTTCGAGTATTTCTGAAGACATCTTCGAGTTCTCCCAAACTCCATCTTGAAGGTGTCTTTCGAGTACTTTCTTGGCTGCATCGAGGCTGTGAGGTGCTCATACGCTGAGTAGTTGTCAAGTCTTCTCTTATATGGGGTGCGATTGAACTCGCACTCCATATGGAGTAGCCCACGAGCCTTAGGTTGACTCATAGAATCAGGCTGAGAGTCAATTTAGTCTTGAGTCTTCTATTCTTATCTTCCAAAAGATTTAAAAAATAAGTCACCGATGACACGTGTCCTGCAGCCCCCGAGCCTTGAATCCAAACTGTCTAGGTTTGGAATAATGGATCCAAAGAATCGTGGCATGCAATATATATGACGGTAGAGATTTGATGGTTAATACGGGCAAATTGGTTTAGAAATCTGAAAACCACTTTTTTGGAATAACTTCTCTGAAAAAATGGTTAAACAAATAACTTCACCAAAAAAGCGCCCTAAATTACCGCTCAAATCAAACCTTCGTTGCTGAGAGCCGTGTCGTATCCAGCCCCCGAGCCTGGAAGCTAGATGAGGTGCACAAGATACACCTAGTAGTCGATGGCGCCAGCCTGTGAGCCTAGGCATTGGTCAAGTTGCCGCTGGATCTTGAACTATCGATGAAGCCGATTAGTTGGAGTCCATTCCAACTAGTTTTGCAGGCGAGAGGAGTAGTCGAAGTAGTCGCCAGCCTGTTGCCAAACAGAGTCGTTTCCGACTAGTTTTGTAGGCGAGACGAGTAGTCGAAGCAGTCGCCAGCATGTTGCCGAGCATTCTTCACAAAGTCGAGTAGTCAAAGTAGTTGCCGTAGGATGTTGATGAACCCAACTAGTCGGAGTCGAATCCGACTAATTGCAGTCAAGCAATCAGTGTGTCGACAGGCCCAACAGGAGTCATTCTGAGTAGTCAACATAGTAGGGGATGCAAGCTGAAGTTTTGCCGAGTAGTCGTTGTAGTCGATGATGCGTAGCCGAGCATTCTCGCGAAGTCAAAGTAGTCGTTGGCGATTGTTGATGAAGCCAACTAGTCGGAATTGAATCCGACTCGCCCAGCGCATGGTCCAGGCCAGGTCCCCTGCAAGGTAAACATAAAAGTATGTTGTAACTGATATACATGATATCATGTTGGGAGCAAATCCCAGCATTGTAAAATGCATGTAAAATTTTCCGCGTTGTACTCTTGTTGGGTCACATAATTTCCCGAGTAGGTAGCTTATTACGTTAGGCACCTAATCCCTGATAACCGTAGACCATAGCACAGGGAGCGTGGCCGTATGCATGCGTAGGAGCATAGGCGTACAGAAGAGTCGAGGTTTCATGGATTAAAGCATGCGCTACCCGGGTATTGTAGAAACCGTTCAGAGAAAACTAGAGTAGTCGGCACTGCGCGAAAAAAGAAAACGCTCGTGGAGCGCACTTATAGAGTGTAACCCGACTGCCCTTGTTGCAGGGCAAACTGTGCAGGTAATCGGGAAAAGGCATGACATGGCCTAGTGAAGAAAATGTGCGTTGCGCAAAATGTATCCGATCCTATGAAGAATATGTCGGAAAAGGTATAGGTGACTTAGCTTGATTTGTGGACAATTATCAATGAAGCCACAGCAATTGTCGATTCCGACTAGTTGTTGACCGTGCAGAGCTAGTAGCCAAGTAGTTTAAGCCTCGTCCCCGATTAGTTTCTAGTCGAGACAAGTAGTTGAAGTAATTGTTTATGCTTCCGATTTGTCGAAGTAGTCCTAGCCACGGCACGAGCCAAGTAGTCGAGGTTGTCATTGCAGCACATCGATGTTGTGACATGAGCTGAAGTCGAGTGGAGTAGTCGACGCCGTTGGTGGCATCGCGTCGGCGCTACAACGCTAGATGAAGTCGAGCCATGTCGTCAGGATCGGCCGCGATGGCGCATCGACGTTGCGGCGTGAGCAGCAGTCGAGTCGATCATGAGTAGGAGCCAGGTTAGATCCAGAGTCATCCTTACAGTTTCCAATTAGATCGAAAAGTCAAATTTTGCCGAGATCAACGGTGAGGTCATCGATGTCGCGACAGGATGCTGAAGCAGATGCCCGTCAGCTCCCTGGTGTCGACGAGGTGGCTGTTGAAACCACCATGACCGTTGGCAATGTAGAACCAGGAGCCGAAGGTGAACTTCACGCCCACATCGAGTACAGTGCTGGTGAAGTTGAATGATGCCATCGAGTTGTCCAGTGGATGCTCGATGAAGACCCCTACCTGGCGTGCCAGCTATTTGTGTTTTACCGCCACACCCACTGAGGGATACCCCCGAGGTGGTGAGTTTGTAGGTAGGGTGTTGCTGAGATCTGGAACTCGAAGGTGCAAGGAACAAAAAGTCTAGATAGGTTTGGGCCGCCGAGAGCGTAATACCCTACATCTTGTGTGGTTTGTATTGTCTTAGGTGGTGATCGGGTGATCTGATGGGTGATCTGTTGCATGAGGCACGAGTTGTAGCTCATGCTCCTATTCGAGGAGGGTCCCTGTCCGTCCTTATATAGTCTAGTGGACAGGGTTACCTGAAAGTCCTAGTCGGATAGGAGCCCAGGAGTCCTACCCGAGTACTTTTCGGGTAGTTTTCTACTGTATCCGACTAGTTTTACTACTGTATGAGTAGTTCTACTTCGCTACAAGTAGCTACAACCAGTGTAGGGCGTGGACCATGTCCCACCCCTTATCCTATAAGATGTGGGTCATGTGCGCAGTTCCGTGGGTCTGGGTCTGACATTGCCCGAGCTGACAAAGCTCAAGGCTGAGAAGCTGACTGGAGCCGCCGTGGCCTTATTGTTTTCCAAGTGGCTGATCCAGCCGATCCAGGATAGGGTCCACCCGGTATACGAGTACTCGTGTCGGGATGACCTGGCCCGGGTGAAGAACACAAGGTATCCCGCAAGGAGGCGCTGAACCGGGTTACCCGCATCATGAGCAGGGAGGTCCCAAAGGCGTATTGCCTCAAGCGGCCACCACCAAGGTAACAACCGCTTCCTGCCGAGTTGATCTGGTTTCCTTCTGAGTTGATTTCTTTGTCTGAGTCCTTTTTAATTTGAAACTCGTAGTAGATAGCACCTGTTGGGTTGTGACAGTACCCGGATCTTTGCAGGAAAGGGTGCTGGAGATCATTTTCCAAGCGGCTGATCTAGCGGATCCAGGACAAGGTCCACCTAGGATACGAGTACTCATGTCGGGACGACCCGGGCCGGGTGAAGAACACAAGGTCTCCCGCAAGGAGGCGCTGAACCAGGTTACCCGCATCGTGAGCAGGGAGGTCCCAAAGGCGTACTGCCTCAAGCGGCCCACCACCAAGGTAACAACCGCTTCTTGCCAAGTTGATCTGGTTTCCTTCTGAGTTGATTTCTTTGTCGGAGTCCTTTTTAATTTCAAACTCGTAGTAGATAGCGCCCGTTGGGTTGTGACAATACCCGGATCTTTGCAGGAAAGGGTGCTAGAGTTCTGGTGCCCTGTGCCACTGCCGGAGGGGCAGCAGGGGAAGGCGATGACCCTCTCGCCGGGTTTGCACAGCCAGCAGTGGGGGCTCTAGATTTCTCCTCCGATTCCTCCATTGGGAGTGAGTCGAGGGATGCTGTAGAGGTTGCGAGGCTGGCTCCCTAAGCTGGCTCCGCGACGAGGAGGCAGTGGCGCCCCGTGCGCAAGGTGCCCATCTCTAGGGCGCCAAAGGGAGCGGCCTAGCAGAAAGGCAGGCGCACCTCCGTATCTAGAGCAGAGGGGGATAGGGACGTCCCCGAGGTGATAGCCGGTGGTGGCCGTACGGACACCACCACCCTAAAGGAAAAGGAGGCAGCCTAGGAGCTATCTCGGAAGCAGAAGAGGACGCTGCCCACAGTGTTGGCACGGTCGCTGCCAACCGCGGTGCCGCTAAAGACAAGCTTCAGCTCGCGTCACAGCAAGAAGTAAGTTGAAATCCTTCTTTTGCATTATCTGGATTGTAGATGTATATTCCATTTTTTTGTTGAGGAAGTATTGGACCTCAGGAAGGCATCGCTTAGCGGCACCAATAGGAAGGTGGAGGAGTCCATTGAGGAGGCCGAGTCGGCCGAGGCAGCAAGGGGGTGGGTCGTGCGGATGAGTGGCCCACTACCCGTGCCCGCTTGGAGGATCAGGCGGCAGTGGGTGAGAAGACGAAGTTGGTGGGGGCGTAGTGTCGCGCCAGAGTTTCGATGCCGAGTCAGCAGCGCCGCCATAGGAGGAGGTGGACGAGGCGACTGCCGCACCGGACTTCGCTCCTGCCTTCGACCTGGCTTCTCGCATTCCGCGGCCAGCTCGTGTGGCTGGGGTGCAACCTCGTGGAGGGGAAATGCATCAACAGGCAGTCCTGGTGAAAAAGGAGGCATTACTGGCGGCAACCTAGCTACTGGTCGAGGCGACACTGGTAAGAGATTGATGCTCTGCTATTTTTCCAATACCTTGGCACATTGGTTGCCGGTTGGACCTAGCCGACCTGAGTCGGCAGGCGGCAGCTTAGCTGCGGGTCGAGGACGACCCGGGTGACCGACTGCGCCAGCTGGAGACGCAGGTGGCGCATCTGGAGGCGTGGACATAGGAGTTGGGATGGGAGCGCTCTGATGCCGCGAGGAAGCACGCTGAAGAGAAGCAAGGTGAGCTTACTTCTGTACCCCTGTGGTTTGGTTGGGGAGTTGTGCCGAGCTGACTCGGCAGTCCTGTTGCAGAGCTACTTAAAGCTAACCGCTTGATGGCCCGGGAGCTCGAGGTGGCTATGAAGGCTAATGAAGAGCTGCATCGAGTCCGCGAGGGTGCCGTGGGCCGGGAGGCCAACACAAAGGGCAAGCTCCGGATGGAGAAGCAGCACCACGAAGATGATGGCCCTATCTTGGATATGAGCCGAGTTGCTAGAACGCAATCACAGTATCGAGCTGATGTATTTCTTTTGTTTTTGTAGGGCTGGAGTTGCGCCTGGCCGAGTCGAGTTGGCCCTAGACCAGGTGACCAGCAAACTGGACTCCATTCTGGTGGCATTCGACCTGGAGGAGGTCACCCTCGCCATGGAGATGTCGGCCCGTATGGAGGCTGCTCGGGGCCGCCTCAAGTCCTTCGTCAAGCGGGTCGCTACGGATGTAGTGCAATTCTCGATGGCGCTTGTGAAGTTCCATCTCCCGGAGGAGGACCTGGATCCAGTGAAGGAGGGCGTCGCACCGGACTGCACCGATGAAGAGTGCACGACGCACTTTGAGTCCACCAAGCCCCTGGCCGACCACTTCATGACCCAAATTGACCTATAGGTAGTTTAGTTAAGTTACATTTGAACAAGTAGTGGCCGAGTGCTGGACGAAAAAAATGTTTATTTTGCTTGTAATTAAGTTATCATTTTTATCACTCCGATGCAAAGTAGTTTCCGATTTGGCTGAGTGGTTAGGGTGCCGACTCCATCCCATTGTTATGAGAGCGGGTCATCATGCATGTGACGGGTAGGAGTGGATCCAAGACGCACAAGGTTGTGATCAGTTACCAGTCGGTCGGGGTTAGACGAAACAAAGCGGGTAGATTTCAGGCGAGTCAACATGACCGAGGCGCAGCCCCCGAGCATACGAAACGACTCGGCGGGGAATTCAAAAGATTATATGTATTTGTTTGGTGAGATAGAGAGTAAGCGAGAATGAGGACACGAACATTTTTTCATTTGAAAGGGGTTGGGTACATAGCTGGTAAGTCCTCTACGGGTAGAAGCGTCAAACGTGTTCAATGTTCCATGGGTTTCCCACATCTGTGCTGTCTTCCCGTTGGAGCCGATAGGTCCCTGGGACCACCATGCTACTGATAATGAATGGCCCTTCCCATGGGGAAGATAGCTTGTGGGTGCCTGCGGTGGACTGGATGCGGCGCAAGATCATGTCGCCCACGTTGAAGTCTCGCCCATGTACGTTTTGATCGTGGTATTGTCGGAGCTGTTGTTCATACTGGGCATGTTGTAGGGCCGCGGTAATGAGGTGTTCGTCGACTGAGTCGATGTCTTATCGTTGAGTTGTTTCGGCTTCACCTTCTTCATAGTTCTACATGCAAGGGGCACCAAAGGCGATATCACTTAGAAGGACGGCCGCAGAACCATAGACCATGAAAAAGGGAGAGTAACCTGTGGCTCGGCTTTTCTGGGTGCTTAGGCCCCAGAGGACTTGTGGCAGCTTTTGGAGCCATTTGGAGCCGTACTTCTCGATCGGGTCGAAGATTCACCTTGAGCCCCTAGAGGATCATACCGTTAGGGCGTTCAACCTGGCCATTGCATCGAGGGTGGGCCACTGAAGCGTAGTAGAGGTCGATGCAGTTGTCCTGGCAGTGATCCCATGACTCTCGTCCGGTAAACGATGTGCCCAAATCGGTGATGATCCTATTGGGAATGCCGGATCTGTGGGAGATCTCCTAGGTGAACTTGGTTGCCTTGGCGGCGGTGGTAGCGATGACCGGCTTGACCTCGATCCACTTGGTGAACTTGTCGATTGCAACTTAGATGTGGGTGAAGCTACCTATGGCGGTCTTGAAGGTTCCGGCCGAGTCGAGTCCCTAGCAAGTGAAGGGCCATGAGGGCGGTATTGTTTTCAAGACCTGTGCCGGGACATGTTGCTGCTTGGCAAAGAACTGGCATCCTGTGCATTTTTTAATGATGTCGTGGGGGTCGGCGAGTGTTGTGGGCTAGTAGAAGTCGGACCTGAAGGCTTTTCCCACTATGGTGGAAGCTCCCGCATGGTTCCCGCAGATGCCTGAGTGGATCTCGCTAAGTAGAGCTACTCCGTCGCTCTAGGAGATGCATTTGCACAGGGCTCGAGAGGTGAACCCAGTGGTCATTTTGGTCGAAGGTGATGGGGACCTCGGACCAGCGCAAGGGCTCTAGCGGGTGCTGAAACACCGAGTTGACCTCGCGCTGATCAAGCTTGACCTGGTGGCGACACTTTGGGGCTTTGGAGCCCCCTAGATGAAGTTGACAGTGCGATCGGCTTTTTGGAAGTCTCTTGGAGACTTGTCAGATGGATCTTCATGATCACCCCTGGGCAAGTCTTTCGGCATCCACGACTACAGGATCCTTTAGAGCCGCTGGCCCTATCCCGGTCGTTGTAGAGGGGATGCTTGGAGTCGTCCTTGGCCACACTGTTGTGGAGTGCATGACACTCACGCACAGTGTGGTTGTTGTCCTTGTGCCAAGGACACTTGCCATCAAGGAGCCTATCTAGGTCCTCCCGGTTGAGGGACGTGCATCCTTGGGGTCGATCTGCTACGGTGACGGTGTTCTCGGGGCCCTGTTTACAATCCTAGATCTTGGACGACTTGGGATGATCGTGGTTCTTGTTGGAGTTGTGCCGAGGAGGTCGACCGTCGACGCGTTGACGATCTTCATGACGTGGCTTGGGGTGATCGTCGGAGTTGCAGTGGTCCTTGTGGTGGCAGTGGGCTTTCTCGGTGTCATCATCTTGAAGACTATCTTAGGGTTGCTCTCGAACATCTTGTGCTAGAGCTCGATGTTGTGCAGCCCTTGGTGGAAGTAGTGGATGACGTCCCTATCATCAACCTCCGCAATCGTGTTACGATTAGCAAAGTACCTCTTGTTGTACTCATGGAGGGATTTGTTGGGCTGCTGGGTGACACTACATAGATCCCATCTAGTTTTGGGACCCAACAGGACGCCTAGAAGTGGTTGATGAAGGCGGCGCAGAGGTCTTGCCAGCTGTTGATGGAGCCGGGTTGAAGTCCTTCGAGCTAGTTCAGCGCCTGGCGGCTCATCATCACCGGGAAGTAGGCCGCCATGATGTCGTTATTCTCGTTGGCAGCATGTACAATGATGGATTAGTTGCGGATCCAAGTCTTAGGATTAGTGTCACCATCGATCTTGTCAATGCCATCTGGCTTGAACGTGGCGGAGCATGAGATACCTCGGAGTCGGTTGGAGAAGGCCAAGAAGCCGTCAAGGTCATCGCCGGTGTTGTCGTCGAGGATGGCGGGTGCTGGTGGTGGCGATCGAGGTGGTCGTTGCTGGTCATCGTGACCGCGTCAGCCCCGGTTGCCATGATTGGTGTCGGGGGCCATAGTCCTCATTGTACTTGTGCCGCCACTCCTGCTCGGCCTCATGGCGCTCCCTGTGTCGGTTGTTGACAGCGTGCCTGCGATCTCGGTTGTTGAGGTTCACCCAGAGATCTGGTTGGTCGACCTAGTCATCTTTCCTCAAGCATTGGACTTGTGCAGCAGTGACGTGGAGATGCGTCCGAGCTAATTCGAGCTTGGGCGAAAGGGGGAGAGTCTCGAGTACCTGGTGTGGTGAAGATGTTCTGGTCATCGCACTCCAGGATGAAGTCGTCAGCAAGGTTCCGTGGAGTTGTTGGAGCAGGTCGGCGAGGGAGAACCCTAGGGTGGTTATGGTCGGCAGCGAGCAGATCTGCTTTGGCGTTGTCGAGAGTGGCTTCATTGTCGCAACGTGTTGCACGAAGGCCATTGTGGTGGAGACGCTGGCGCTGGGCTTCCTCGTCCTCGTCGTTGATGGACTCCTCGTCGGTGGAGACCACTGAGATCTCGCATTAGTCAGGTGAGTTCACGGGGTTGGGTGGGAGGGTGAACAGCGCCTCCTGGTACCCAGCTTCAAGTCCTAGGACCACTTCAGATCTAATCTAGTCAACGCTAAGTTGGATCAGATCAGAAACATGGAGACTTTCCATGGATACTTGGATCTGGTCCGAGTAAACGGTGGAGCTGTTGCGGAGCTCTAATAGGCTGTGGCGAGCCGAGACGGCTTTGAGCTAGAGCGTGGATGGAGAGCTCATCAACTTGGTGGGTGAAGGAGCCAGGAAGGGTCAGATCGGATCTGGAACCCTAGAGGTTTCCCAACTCTGATGATGAACTGCTGAGGAACAGGCTCATGGGAGCCGTTATCTCTAAGAAGTTGCCAAAGATGATGGAATGGCCGGCAGCAGCCTGGATCTGCAGCGTCCCTTGTGCGGAGAAGAAGATGCCGGACTTGGATGCCATCAAGTTCACCGAGAGGACCCTGGAGATCCCCCTACCTGGCGTGCCAACTGTCGGATTTGTACTCCAGCAAGTCCACCAAGGGTATGCTCAGGTAGTAGATTTGTAGGTGAGGGAGATCGCAGAGCCAAGAACTTGATGGTAACACAAATACGCAAGGGTTTTGACAGGTTTGGGCCACTCGGAGCGTAACACCCTATGTCCAGTGTTCGGTGTTGTATTGACTAGTTTAGGGTTTCTAGAATGCGCAGGATAGTTGCATTGTCTTTGGTGGGTACCCCCACGGCTCCCTTATATAGCTGAGTAGCCGGGGGTTACAAGTTAGGTTAAGATCTACTCGAGTTGTTTACAAGGAATCAGGTTGGTTAAGATACACAATATCACGGTTATTCGATTCAGCACTGATCCTGATCCCAAAGGACACTTCCCGCCGTTTAGCCGAGTGCATGTCCGCCGGGTTGTCAAGCGGAGTCGTTCCCTGAAGAACTGGGCTTCACTCGGCAGGGAGGTAACTTGGTCTACCTTCATCACATATATAATACCTATTATAAGCTACTCGGGCATGAGTAGGACTAATCATAATAGAAGAAAACTACCCGAGTATTACTCGGGTAGGACTCCTGAAGCTCATATCTGGCTAGGATCTCTATAACCCTGTCCCTCCAGACTATATAAGGGCAGGCAGGGACCCCCTCCAAAACATAATCATCTAAGGCAATACAAACCACCATATAGGACGTAGGGTATTACGCATACTGCGGTCTGAACCTGTCTAAAGTTTCGTTTCCTTGCACCTTCGAGTTCCAGATCTCGGCGACATCCCACCTACAACCTACACCTTGAGGGTATCCCTCGGTGGGCTTGGCGGTAAAACACCGACAGCGTTGGTCCATGTTGTTCAAAGATAAGGAGTACTTTCAACTATGTAAATTAGCTTTTCAAAGAGTAGTTTGTAGAGGAAGGTTAAGGCTCTACTGCAAGAGATGAAAGTAATAACGAACCTCTTATGAAGATAATGATCATATTATATTATTTGTTTGCTTGTTTTGCTACCATGTTCATATAGAAGTAGTTTCGTGATCTAAACACATAGAATATGCGCAAATATAAAAGTTTATCACATACTTTTTTGCATTTGTTGTGCTAGTGTCGGTTCCAAAAATGGCCGGCAGCTAAACCTACTCAAAATTTGAATCACGCATTGTGATCGGATATGGCCTAGCACACAATGACTCAAGATCTGTACTTGTTAAGGCAATATCGTGCCCTACGTCCAGTCGGGGGTTAGTCGGATGTATTACTTGAGCCCAGGTGCTCGTGAGAGTAGGGGAGTTACAAGCTTTCGAGCGGAAGCTATAAGATTCGAGAGTCTATGGTTTAGGTCTATCGAGAGATCGGATTTGATGGTTGTTTGCTATCCAAAGAGATGGATGACCCTCCCTTTTATAGTCCAAGGGGGTCTCCTTTATTGGGGAGCTAAGGGTGTAAGGATAGAAAGAGAGAACCCCCGATCCCGCCGGTCGGGGTCATCAGCTTCATCAGTCGGGTTTGCCCATTCCGTCAGTTGGAGTCTTCTGATGACCATCGTCCAAGTCCTATGTCGTGGGGCGAGCGTCTTGTCTTGTTCCTGCGCGTCATGCTCCATCGTCCGGAGGTCGTGGGGATGTTGATAGGTACGGTACGACTGTCACGCCCGTCCCTGGCGCCATGCCCGGTCACTCCGTCGTGATGGGGGTGTGCTGACCGTATCGTGATGATGTTGCGCCCCGTCCCTTCGCGAGGACGGGCAGGTGGAATAGTGCCCCCTGCTGTGGTGACAGAGGGGACTGCACCCCCTGTGACGGGAGTGGTTGGCCCTATATGATAAGTTAACTCTGGAGCTCATCCTTATCCTCCGCACCTACCCTAGGGACCTGATGGTGCGTAGGGTTTGGCTCCCCGACCAGGCCTGCCAGTCGGGGAGGTGGGCTAGGTCAGAGTCTTCAGTCGTGGCCACAGTACGAACGTGGTCTCCGATAGCCCCTCCCAGGTCGGGGACATGGGCCAAGCCTTCCCCGAGCGACTTGTCGGTTCGGATAATAGGCCTAGGCCGCTCGGACGGAGCTGCCCCCTACAAGGGGGGGGGGGTGCTCGTCCACGGCCTCGGGCTGGTCACCGAGAAGTGGGCCTGCTGGGCACCTCAGGTCCCTGGACCCGTCAGAGGCCTCCGAGCGACTTTGTGATTTGTTTAATCATAAAGTGCTATTCTCAATGCGTCGTGCTTTCGCTCAGAGTGAGAGATCGCATCGATCTGCCTCGGCCATAGAGAAATAAAGCGTAAGAGAGGCTCCCCCTTGTGACCACGAGTCAATCGAGGTCGCCTAGGCCTTGCCGTGCAAAAAGTGCGCTGCAGCAGCATCAACCACCTGCTCTTGGTGCAGAATCTCGAGGCCCGCCCAAGGTGGATTGGGCGTTCAGTCGGCGGCAGATGGACTGCTCATTGTCGCCCCCTGCCAGGGTATCCCTAGGGAGGGGATGCAAGAAGGAGAGTAGCGAGGAAGTTATTGCTCCCAGTCTTCCCACGCTTGGAGTAGCCCTCCTAGGGTTACCAGCGTTACCACACTGGTGGTGGTAACGGGTTTTTCATAGTTTGTAACGGCCATGGGCCGACTTTACTTTGTATTATTTATTCGCCAGGAATAAAGCACGTTTATTCTGAGGTGTATTGTATTTTGTCGTGCCCATCCGTGAGTCCGGTCGAAGGCTGAAATTTTGTCATCTTTTACGAGTGGAATGCGGTGCCCCGACTCGCCACGTGGAGGGGTTGAGCTGGGGTCACTTTCCTTGATGGCTCGAGTGTCGGGCTCGGTGAGCTCCTAACGGGTGTGCCCGGGCAAAATTTCGGGTGTTCGAGTGGAATCTGAGTCCGTTGTTCATGACGGGGTCGGCATAGCCCGCAGGTGGTATTCCACTGCTCCACGACTCGTGTCACGGCAGCTGCCAGAGTCGCCGACCGACTCAGGTGGCCCGTTGGCCTCTCCTCTATGGAGATTCTGTGGGCATGGCTCGAGGTCCTGATCCGATGAGAAGGTTGAGATGACCCAAATTGCTGCCTGAGCAGGTCGGGCGAGGGCCACTAGGGCTCATCTGCGTTTTCTCCCTAGCTCTGTTTGATGCGAGGCTGCCTCAAGTCCTCCGCGGACCAGCCTTGGAACCTCGATCGATCGCGTTCCCAAGTTGGGACCTGTTGGCACGCTTTTACTATCTACACACTTTTATCAAGTAATTAAATACGATTATTGACTTGGGATGTGGCGCATTCAGGCTTACCCGGGAGGTCAAAGCCTTGTCCCGTTTTTTGTGCCCGCGGTTGGGAGAGGCTATGCCACCTGGTGAACCACCGACCAGCTCCACGAACTTGGAGAGAGCTTGGTGCCGGTCGCGACGGCGATTGCAAAGGCAACCTTCGTAGAGTGGGTGAAGACAGCTCGACGCACAGAGGGGGAGGCAATCCTGGGGAGCGGTGGCATCCAGGCAACAGAAGTCGAGTCAAGTGCTGCCCTGACCGTGCTAGCCCCTAGGCAAGGGGCTACTCCAATTGATCTTGTAGCGCAGCTCCTCCCGTCCACGTTGTCGGCCAATGCGGATGAGGTGCCGCAATAAAAGCATTTATAGTTAGCTTTTATTTTTGAAAGGCTTACGCGGGTTTACTTAATGGTCCCCTGAATGAACAACTTTAAGTGTTTGTAAGAGTTTTCATTTTAAAGATGTTTGGGAAGCGTGTCACGCCCGTATCCCTTTATTTCCTAGAATGACTTTTTCCTTCGCACTTTCCCTTTCGAACATGCTCGCTAACCGTAGGCTGCAACGTGTAGCCAGGGGCTAGCCCGAGTGGCGTCAGCTGCTAGTTCATCGTAAGTTGTGACGAGTGTCAGACCCAGACCTACGGAACTACGCACATAGCGTACTTTTCCTAGGATAAGGGATGGAACATGTCTCATGCCCTACATCTTTTGTAACTACTCGTAGCGTAGTAGGACTACTCATACAGTAGTGAAACTAGTCGGAGACGATAGGAAACTACCCAAAAAGTACTCAGGTAGGACTCCTCGGCTTGTATCCGACTAGGACTTCCATGTAACCCTATCCCCTAGACTATATAAGGGCGGACAGGGACCCCCTCCAAACAGGACATCACCCGATTACCACCTACGGCAATACAAACCACACAGGACGTAGGGTATTACTCTCTCGATGGCCCAAACCTGTCTAAACTTTGTGTTCATGATCTCGGCAATATCCTACCAACAAACTCACCACCTCGGGGGTATCCCTCGGTGGGCGTGGTGGTAAAACACCGACAGCTGACACGCCAGATAGGTGTGTTCATCGAGCATCCATTGGAGAATTCGATGTCATCTTTCAACTTCACCAGCACTGTGCTCGATGAGAGCACAACTTTTATCTTCGGCTCTTGGATCTACGTCACCAACGGCTTGGGTGGCTTCCACAGCCACCTAGTTGACTCCAGGAAGTCCAGCGACCTCGATGATTTGCTGCTCCCCGATCTAGTCTTGCAGAACCGTTTTCGACGCGATTTCCACTCGGGATGCACCAGACCTAGTCGGATCGGACTCAAACCGATCTGAGGGGACCACACAATCTATGTCCCTCTCCAACTTGGAGGAGGACTTAGATCTGCTGCTCAAGATCAAGGACGTGGGAGCCACCGCTTGCCGGGGGGCTATTTTCGACAACTACTCGGACTCCAATGAAGAGTATTTGTCATTTAATACTACACCTTCAAGCCAGAGCCAAGGAGGACTCGGAGATGAGGGAGCCACTGCCCATCGGGGGGCCCATGCTCTTGAAAACCACTCGCAACTCGATGACGACCCCGAATGTTTTTGGGCAATCATTTGGGTTTAACCATAACAACTACGCCGCAAGGCCATTTCGTGTACTGGAAGGGCTTAGAGCCCTCTGAACTACTCGACTACGATTCCCACCTTGTGCCTTCACGCAGGAACTGCCCTTCCAGGAGGGCAAACCTCCCTCTCCCATCATGGAGGAGGGAAACGGTAGCATAAAGCTACTCAAGTACAACCATACAGCAAACAACTCACCGAATCGTCAAGCCTACATGGCCTCCCTTCGCAATGCAGGAACCACGTTGCTTCTCGCACACTAGATGGCAAGACTTTTAGATCTGGTTTCTACTGGCCGACTGCTTTGGCAGACGCCAAAGCACTCGTTCGCCAGTGTACAAACTGCCAGTTTTTCAGCAAACAGCCCCATATCCCGACTCACAACCTCATCACCATACCACCTTCATGGCTGCTTGTATGCTGGGGCTGGATATGATAGGGCCTCTGACCACTACGCCAGGTGGTTTAACTCACATGCTAGTGGCCATCGACAAGTTTACCAAGTGGATCGAGTATAAGCCAATCACGTGCTACCCCAGGTCGCTCGGGGGCCCCACAAGGATGCACCGCCATGCGCGCTACTACCCCCTCTTTCCTTTTTGTAAGTCATGCACAAAAAGGCAACTTTTTTCGCCCAAGCGAAAGGGCGACCCGTTCTCCCATCATGACCTAAGTGATTTTGTTGGGCCACCGACCTACCGAACATCCCAACGCGGGATAGAGAGGAGATCGTGGAATAAGGCGGGGCCGTATCCCGTCATGCCCACGAACTTGGTCATGAGCGAGGGTAGCGGCATGGCTCTCGGGAGCTCCCTAGCGTATACGCGTGCTGTGTTCGTGAGGCCAAACGGGAACTGGCCGCACGGTGAGCATGGTGGGGATAGCGGGGTACCCCTGGAGAGCTGACGGAAGAAGTTGTGAAGCGAGAACAGGACCAGGTCCACGTTGCTCGCTAAGGGGTTGGCACCAAGCATGAGCTCGATGCACCACGCCAATGCCTCAGCGTCAAGGTCGGCCAATGGTCCATTTGAGGGAGTGTCTCCCTCGCGCGATGTTAGAGGAGTGGGCTCCTCGCGGAGACGAAGCATGCCGAGATGATCGGCAACGAAGTCCGGCTTCCGAAGCGGAAGGCCCGAAGGGCGCGAAGATGGGAGGTGCCCACAGCCCAGCGTGCGGGGCCATGGGGAACTCCAATGAGCCAAAGCGAATCGGATCGCCTAGGCTCACGAGGCCAAAGGTGCCGGAGATGAAGGCCATCCAATTGCGGGGACGGTGGACGCACGATGTCCTCCCCACGTACGGCGCCAAACTGTCGGTTCCGGAAATGACCGGCAGCTAAACCTACTTGAAGTGTGTATTGCGCGTCGTGATCAGATATGGCCTAGCACAAAATGACTCAAGATCTATATTGGTTCAAGCAATCATGCCCTACGTCTAGTCGGGGGTTAGTCAGATGTATTACTTGAGCCTCGGTGCTCGTGAGAGTTGGGGAGTTACAAGCTTTCGAGCGAAAGCTATAAGATTCGAGAGTCTATGGTTTAGGTCTATCGAGAGATCAGATTTGATGAGTTGTCTGCTATCCAAAGAGATGGATGACCCTCCCTTTTATAGTCCAAGGGGGTCTCCTTTACTGGGGAGCTAAGGGTGTAAGGATATAAAGAGAGAACCCCCGACCCCGCCGGTCGGGGTCATCAGCTTCGTCAGTTGAGCTTGGCCATTCCGTCAGTCGTAGTCTTCCGGTGACCACCCTCCAAGTCCTACGTCGTGGGGTGAGCGTCTTGTCTTATCCCTGTGCATCATGCTTCGTCGGTCGGAGGTCGTGATGACTGTCACGCCCCGTCCCTAGCACCACGCCCGGTCACTCTGTCGTGAGGGGGGGCGCCGGCCGTATCATGATGAGGTTGCACCCTGTCCCTTCGCAAGGACGGGGCAGGTGGAATAGTGCCCCCTGCTGTGGTGACAGTAGGGACTGCACCCCCTGTGATGGGAGTGGTTGGCCCTGTACGATAAGTTGACTCTAGAGCTCATTCTTATCCTCCGCACCTACCCTAGGGGTCTGCTGGTGCGTAGGGTCTGGCTCCCCGACCGGACCTGCTAGTCGGGGAAGTGGGCTAGGTCGGAGTCTTCAGTCATGGCCATAGTACGGACGTGGTCTCCGATCGCCCCTCCTAGGTCGAGGACATGGGCCAGGCTTTTCTCGAGCGACTTGTCGGTCGGGATAATAGGCCTGGGCCGCTCGGACGGAGCTTCCACCTATGAGGGAGGGCGCTCGTCCATGCACGGCCTCGGGCTGGTCAGTGAGAAGTGGGCCCGCTGGGACCCTAGGTCCCTGGACCCGTCAGCTAGTGACATCATAATGCATATATATTGAGAATGCATATATGTCTTTTGCATCCAGAAGAATATAAGTGAACCAATACGGAGTAAAGATCGTTTTACCCTTAACTTATGATCGAGCTGAAAACCTCTTGAACTCAAAACGAAACAACTACGCGCTCTAACTTTATAAAAACAAGACATATTATCTCTCTAGAATAATTCAAAGTGGTGTATGAAGTGGTTTTTGCTAGTGGTTTCCCCTCTCTCACTTACATGTGGCCCCCACCCATCATCACCTAGCTCTTGTCTTCTCTCTCTCCATTCTCCACCATGGCGGAGCTGAGCCTCTCACTAGTAGTCAAAATCTAGCTACTTCCTACCACCTCCGTCCGATTCCGCTCACCCATTACCGCCCTACCTCCTACCTCGTCCCCGCGTCATTCCCTGCCCGTCCCGCACCGCTCTCCTATCGGAATTGGCCAAACTTCGGCCCCACGAAGCTCCACCCGAAGTCACGGTGTGTGTCTCCTACCTACCGCTGCTTGCCTTTTTCGTCTCCCACACCGCGCGCCTCTTCGCCGGAACAATGCTCCTGTACCTCAACATGCTCTGTGTTGCTGGGTTGTGCGACCACGCCTCGGCCCTTGTGGAGCGCCGCTAGCGCAGTAGGCCCGACTGGTCCGCAGGCGCTGCCCAGGCAGCGAGATGGGGATCTCTAGCCACCACACTGCCGTGTGTTATCCCGACGATGCACCCCGTGTTGCTTGTTTGCGCTGCTACAGGTGGCGTATCATGCGGCGGCTACTCCTATGGCGGTGGGCGCGTGCCTCTTCATGGGTGTGGATCGCGGACGAGTGCCTACTGCACGGCTCGCTCTCCACCCGCGAGGTCCTGAGTGTGGTTTTTGGCGGGTGAGCTTGGCTCAACTGAAGCGTGGTTACTATCATGGAGAAGATGATAACGGGTGTGGACCACATGCAAGTAAGAGAGGGGGAAGCCACCCAACAAGAACAACTTTAAATTATTTAATGGGGTAATTTGTTCGTAGTTGTCTGACTTTTTTAGTTCATGGAGATTTTTCAATCTCGATCACCAGTTCAAGGGAAAAAACGAACTTTACTTAATAAATATGTCCCTATATTATATTTCTAGTGCAATTTATTGATTTGTTTCGCCTACATTTTATTATTTTAAATAAAAGGTGACAATGTCCATACTGAAAGGGTTTAAAATATAAATATAAAAATGTATAAAATAAAGGCAAAGGATACTGCTTTTTTTTTGGAACAAAAAGGATACTGCTTTTAGTGTTTGCTAATCTTAAATCCACAAAAACTACATTGACAACCTAGGCGAAAAGTCGAGGGGCCTCTCACCAAAAAGTACAGACACAGCCACCCAGGGCGGAGGAGCAGTAGCCAGTGGAAGATTCTCGCGGCCCCAAGGCTCCCCGAAGCGGCGATGGGGCGGGAGGCGACGAAGCTCGACGCCGAGCAGCAGCAGCTCCTGCTGCGCCGCTGCCGCCGGCTCTTCACCGCCGAGGAGCGATCGTTCCGCATGGATCGGCGCTCGCAGTCCGCCTTCGCCCTCCGCGCTGCCGTCGCCGACGTGCTCCCCCGCTTCCTCGGCAGCTACACCGACGAAACCCTCGCGGTACGCGCACCACCCCAATCCCTCCTCCCCTCTCTCCTCCCGCGCGCGAGCCGTAGGGCCTGCTGCCGCCAGATGTGTGCAGCACGATGCGGTGGGCGAAGGCCTAAGGGGTCCGATTTGATGCGCGCAATTGGTTTCGGTGGGCGCTTCTAGCATAGCAGGGGGATTTGGGTGGGTTTGGGTAGGAGATGAGCGTGTGGTTGATTTGTTTGGTGCTCTGTTTCTGCGGAGTGAAAGGAGCCAATTCCAAATTGAAGCTGGGGAGTAGATGCGTCAGGTAAAGGTCTCTGCTGAATGAGAAATGGAAAGTGAGAAAGGAAGACTTTAGAGCCAACCTGTGTGCTATGACAAGGGGTTGAGATTTTGTTCTTTAGTCCATTTTTGTGGCCTACCTTGTTCTAATACCAAATAGCACAGTACCTTGATATGGTTGCAGCCTTGCAAGTACCACATAGAATTCTGATATGCTAATAACAGTACAATGCCCTGTGTTCCCACTTTTCCATATGGTAGTATAGGATTATGAATATAAGGGCACCTGTATTTTTGGTGATGCTTGGAGCTAAATGTTGTCCTGACCAGCTTGGACGCTAAAAGAATTTTTGTTAAAATGATATTATCTTTCAGATTTAGCGTACTCGTTCTATAGAGATGACAGAACCATGTTACGTATCTGATAAGCAGTTCTAGATATATATAAAGGACTTGAAAACATTATGTTGGCTTCCTATGTACGCCCAAAAGAAGTTACAAGCTGATTCTTCATGCATACAGCGAGATTTTTGTAGTAACATGATAACATTGTTCAGTTAGTCATTTCTGAATCATAGCCAATTGGCATGACTTCCATATCTCAATTTCACCTAGTTCACATACTGGGTTACAGTTGCTTATGAATTTTGTAGTACTTCTGCACATTTCTGCTCACAGTTTGAGGATTGCAGTATTAGACATGCATGCAATTTTACCACTGCCAAACAATGTCTGAGCCAATTAGTTATGGAAAAAACATGTATGTGATATGCTTAGGAGTAGAGATAGCCTGACGAACCGGCTAGTTGCCCTCCCTTGGTAGACTCTGACTGCTTTTAGGGTTCTTCTTGCTTGTTTAATCCAGATGGTGCGCCAGCCATTAAATAGCTAGCTCCTAACATTCGATCCTAACAAACAGCCTAACAACCCCTAACAACCTTATCTCTAATGACTTGCTAATAACCTGTCCTGCTAACAAACCTGATACGTAACAAATAACTAATGATAAGTGCTGCCGAACTAGTAGTAGTCCTAGGCCAGGCCAGCCCACTTGCCATAACAGTGTGTATGTGGTTGGACTCGGTCAATTCATCCGAGTCAAATCCTACTAGAATGCAACTGGGTTTAGTTCGGCAGTAAGGTGTTTAGTGCTGCTTCGTTGACATGGGCAATTATATAGAACCAGTAGGTAGGATAATTACTGGTTCACAATGGTTGCAATTGGGTGTCAGTGTTTCCATATTGATTGAAGTTAAGTGAATATCTGTATACATTAAGTTTATTTTCACTCTTGTATCCTTTTTTAGATTGGCAAGTTGACAAATTCATAAAGTGAAATGAATAGGATAGGAGAGGAGTGTTTGATGAAACTTGCCAGTAAAGAAAGCACTTTCGAAAAATATTCCTCATTGCAGTGAAGCTCTGAATATTCCTTCAATTTAGCAAGGCCAAATTCAAATACCTTCTTCTTTTGATGAAGATTTGTCATGACATTGTCCTCTCTGAAATTATTTGTATGGTAGCTGGGCATCTTGGTCACGTATTTGTATTCTAATAATATGTTGTTTGAATGCTTCATGTTATGGTTGCTCAAATACCTTGTTGCTAGTACAATCAGTTTCTTAATTATCTTTTGTCCCGAATGATGACTGATTATGTTTATTTATTTCTTGTATAAAGGAGTACATTGTAATTTTAATCTGTAATGGAAAACATCAATATCAAGCGCGTGATGACTTGGAGGCCTTTCTGGGTGATGACAGTGCAAAATTTGTTGCATGGTATTGTAACTGTATGTTAATCATTTACTTATATTTTGCAATTTATACACTTACAATGTCATGATGCTTTTATGTATGTGCCTAAGCAGGCTTTGGAGTTATCTGAGCAAACAGGCTGTGACATCAGCTGATAATTGTAATTTTGAACATGGGATGGACAACGAGATTGAGAACTTGAATGACAAGAGAAATCTTTTTGTTGCGAAAGCCCACCATGGGCATGCTCATGATGTAAGGGTCTTCATATTCTCTAGTGTGATCATTAATTTCCATGCAACTATTTACATTATTCATCTTTTAGTCTATACTAAATTGTCATGAACATTGCAAGACCCTGTTCATTTTATGAGAGCATTTTTGCCAAACCTATCCACTGCTGATCAGGTAAACTCAAAGATCTCAGTACCAGAAACATACCATGGTCTTCATAAGCTTGATTCAACTACAGGACGAAATGTGCCTCCGCGGTGTATCAGCTCCACTGTTTTAATTTCTCCTGAAAAATCGGGCTGCGACCAGTGCATTTGGGAGAATCAGCATCACAAGGTTGATATGCTATACCTTCAGTTTTAACTTTGCCTCTCTGTTTACTATTAATGCAGTCATCTAAATTGATCATCTATATATTAAAGCAGAATGGTCAAAACGCAGCAAGCAGCAGAAGCTTCTCTGAAAGGACTACACAGATATTAATGCAAGGTACACATTTTTCATATTCATTTATACCATCATTGCAGTTAGTATTTTCAATATCTTTATAATTTACTAATATAAAGCTGTATCTGGAAATTATTTTCATATCTACCTTTTCGCCCGTGCTACCGATATGCCGAAACCACACTACCACAAGGGATATATTATCATGGCAGGGTGTCATCCTGCATGGACAAGGGCACTGTGACTTGTCGCGCACCACCACACCACTTGCTGTGGTGTGGCAGTTTGGGTTTTCCACACTGACAGTAGTGGTGTGGAAGAGCCAAACCTAGATATTATCATCTGTAGTGTTGAACTCTTGGGAGTGGGCATTGAAAGTTGGTTTTATTATTCACAATGCTGAACACAATGTCCAATCATATATTCCTTTCAGTGGCATGGTAGATCTATGCCTCGATCACATGTCACGTGGAACCATGGAGTTGACATTTTAAGCTGATGTTTTGTGTTCACAATGGTAAACAAACTCCAAGCCTTGCCTATTGTTATATTTATTTTGGATCTGTTAATTTGTGACTGAATTTATGATTGGTTTATAGGATCTGTCTATTGGTGTAGTCATATGCATATGTGATGGGTTGAATTAAGGATGGTAGATTTGGCTGGGTGAATACATTTATAAATAATAATGTGTCCTTTGTGAATTTTGTTTGGCCTTTGTAAACAGAGACACTAGCTTGCATATCTACTCCAAGTTGTTCCACATCCAGGTGCTTGTGCTTTGTAATCTGACTTCTCCTAGTCAGTGTTCATGCCTGGTGTAATCAATGCATATGACTTGTATTTTGAAATCCCAAACTATTACGTTTAGCTGAATATCCCCTGTTTTAGTATTCCGAAGAATTCATTTGGAAATAATGTATGTTTTGGAGTTTACTAGATAGCAAACAACTCGAAGGTTAAAACTACTCTTTGCAACAATTTACTACATTGTTGAAAACTTAATGCAGAGGAACTTCATGGAGAGCACCTTGGAAGAAATGCTTCTACAAGATGGTTGCCTGAGGCTGTGGGAATCGATGATGGAAGAGCGCCAGTGTCCTTGAAACGACGTCGCAATGTCTGGGATAGGCTAGGGAAGCCTGTTGTAGAAGATTGTGGTTTAGTTAGACAAACTCATGACATATCTGTTCAAAATGGAGCACATAAGATGCCCAAGTTGATGGTGGCTGAGCATGAACAAAGATACCATGTCATCTCAAATGCACAAAATGAAGCAGGTTCCAGAAAATTCACCACTGGTTATACAGATGTCAACACAGTGCAAGGACATCAGCACGTGGGGAAGCCAAATAGAAGCAGGCTTATTGGCCGCCTAAGTTTTGGTGAAGGAAATGTGTTTCATGGTGATATGGGACGCAAAAATCTTAAAGATAGAGATGTTATCAGCCAGAAGTCCAGTTTGACATTGCCAATCAAAAGCATTCAATCACAAAGTTTGAATGAGTTTACATGTGACATGAAGGACTCACCTGCTGCTGCTTCTGAGCCCACATGTAATATATTCAAACCATCAAAAGGTCATGTGTTGGCTTCCAAAAAGTTGCCTCCACTAACTATGCGGAGAAATTCAGAAACTGAATTATCGCATGGTGAGCAAGTTAGCAGCCCTGCGCAGTCAAAGACTCCATCTTCTGTACATGAAGATGGTAACAGTTGCAGGGACAAGCCTGTGAAAGAAGTAAGCTACACTTTTATTGATCAACTCCTTACTATCTGGGCACTTCTGACCGGCTGTGACTTCTTTTATCTTAACTGATTATGCAGGAAATTTTGGATGTCAAACTAAAGCTCAAGCAAATGGAACAAGACGTCCTCAAGCTTCGTTCCAAGCAGGCACAGATAAACAATGGAAAGCAAGGAGCCCTATCATTAGGTTTGTCCATGATTCCTTGCTTTTGACCTTTTTCTTACTTGAGGTCCTTGAGGAACCTAATGAATATTTCCAAATTGGAGGTACTGAAAGGAGAAATTGAATATGCTCTGTATTCCACTCAAAAGGGAAAATGATACGCTCTTAATTCCACTAGATTTTCCCTTATTGCTCAATCATTTTTTTTTCTCAGAAGCTGTTTATTTCTCTTAGCAGTAATAGCACATCTGGTCAACCCACTTCTCCCCAAAGTGAGGCGACTCCCCTGGATTTATCTTTGCAGGGTCCCTAAAATGAGCCAGAATCTCCTGCAGTCTCTTCAAAAGAGAAATGTACTTATCGGCTAGCAATTGTTGATTCAATCCCTGATCTACCTCAAAACTTCCCCCTTTTCAAAATCTTAACCTTGTTTGCCGGGGCCTTCCATCTCTTGTGAGTGCAATACCAAGTGGGCAGGGAATAGAAGTTTTTGCCCTCAAGGCTTATTCCTCTACTAGTGTCTTGCGCGCGCCCATGCGTGCGTAGAGCCTTAGCAGCTCATGGGCGGTGAATCTACTATTGAGTAAGTTTGTATGGCAATATAAGCACATTAATTAGTTAAATTATATTAAGAATTGGGATAAAAACGGTATGGGTAATTTCTGTCAGTCTGTCCGACCAATGGGATTCAGAGACTAAATGGAATATAGCGTATTTGCAACCCGGTATACAGTACCCATATCCGAATATTCAAGTGAGATATATGATATACTAATAGGATGGATATCAATATCTGGCACATTTAACACTATTCGTATCCGAATCTGAATCTTAGTAAACATAGATATTTGTATATATATTTATATATATATCCGTTATCCGTTTTCATCCGTCTAAAATCATTACTCATTTGTTATGGGAATATTTAAGGCTTTACTTCCACCAATTATCATAGCAAGTATACGAAAGAAAACAATGAAGATTAATGTACAATACTTCTCCTCTCCTTTGCTTTCTTTTACTCAAGGCATATACTCACAACACGCTAAATATTTCTCGTACACTTTCACTTTTTTTCTCAGCATCGAACTATTTGTGTTTAGCATTTTATTGTTTTTCTGATATAACATCAAATTCTTCTTGGCATATCTTCATGTGCTGCAATAGCGGAATAAAACATAATGTCACTTGCAACATAATTGGAAGTGAAATATAATCAAATAATATTGGCACTTTGAAGCACGCAAAAAGCGGATAAACCTAAGGGAAAACATTTTAGAGTGGCGATCTCGTAGATGACTTTTTTGACCTTATTTATCCTTGGAAAATAATAAGACCTTCTTGAAGCGATGCTTTGTGAAGGGAGGAAAGGGTTTACGTGACGGATGAAGACCTTAGAGGTTAGTTGCCTAGTCTAGCCAACCAAACAATGGCAATAACTCGTGCATGATTCTTATAAAGAAAACTTGTGAATGAACGAACTGAGGTATGGTTCTTTGTGGTGGAACCTGCCCATCCAGATTCGAGTCCTCGACTCGGTACGGGTGCTCGTATTTTCTTGGATTTATATTTCAGGATTTAACCGGCACTATTCTTTCAGTGGTAGACGACGTGCTCGTCGATAACGAGGCATACGTGGTGACCTCGTCAATATTGAGGATCTGTTGGTTCAGTCTGTCGGAGGTGCTCATAGGGGTAGGGTTGCGTGCATATATTCATTCATAGGGATGAGTGTGCTTGCATGTATATAAGTGTCTACGTCTATATTGTGTTTCTCAAAAAAGGAAAAAGAAGAAGGGAGAAGGTGGTGACTACCTGAGGGGAAGAAGAGAGCAGACAGTGGAGCAGGCGATGAAGACGAGAGACAAGGAGGAGATGCGAACTTTAGAGTGTTTGGGTCCTAGATAATTTTTTTACTGTGTTGACCACCCATACTGCTCAACTAATAGCATGCACCGTAGATTAACCATTGGACGGAGTAAAAAATATTACTTTGGCATAGCTGGCCGCCGGCCAAGGCAGCCCCGTTTACTGATATCTAAAAAGGCCAGCAAAAGGCAAAACCAAGGAACCAAAGAGAAAGCAGCAAGAAATCAAGAATTCACCCAACAAAAAGACCAAGCGATGGAAAGAAAGAGGGAGAGAGAGGAAGAGAAAGGGGCCAGGCCCATTTATCCGCTTGCACCTGTGCAGCAGCCGAGAGGCTTCGACGGGGCTCACCAACATGTGACGGTGCAGTGAATTATTGCCGTGAGATAACAATCAAACGGTTATTTTTTTTTGCTGGCATGGGCAGCACGGTTGGACGTGCCGGCGGCGCAGTTTCTTGTATAGAAATGTGCTTTAGAAGGTTTTTGACATGGCTCATCCGTTGCTTAGCCAGCCCCATTTACTTTTCTGTTTCTATTATCTTTCACTCCTCCAAGTCCTCCTCTATTAATTATTTCCTTCCACTTAGTGCACCAGTCAGCTAAGTACTCCTGATGCTATCACCTGTCAGTCGTTTTAGGGGCATAGTCTGAACTGCTTTACATAGCACCCACTCTCTGTGTAAGGTGCCTATTAAAGCTGCCGCTGCCGTCCGGTCATCAGAAGCAAAAATTGCCATGGGCAACACCTAGTGGCTAGTTTCAATACACTTCATCTCCACATGAATTGTACTCCACCAACTGCTTGCATAGGCTACTAGGATGCCTTGTCCGCTTCTTGAGTTGGTTAAACACTTCAAGTTCTGTTGTAGTGTAATGCATGCATATATTGATATATTCTGATCAATGGAAGAAATATGATTGTGCATGGCAAATCCAAATTAGTCTTCACTCTCATTGTAAAATCGTACTACTTGCAACATTG
Organism: Panicum hallii; assembly: GCF_002211085.1. Taxonomy (NCBI): domain Eukaryota; kingdom Viridiplantae; phylum Streptophyta; class Magnoliopsida; order Poales; family Poaceae; genus Panicum; species Panicum hallii. The sequence goes on along the minus strand of NC_038048.1, from coordinate 27,179,130 downwards.
TTAAATCATCCGCTAATCCAGTTTGCCTTGCAGTAACTGGCTCTGTTCAATCTGAAAGCTTCACTATCTCATTGTGCACTTGTTAGCAGAGTACTGTGACATTACAGTGGTCAAAATTTGATCTGTGCTTAAATCAAATATATTCAGTAGATCTTTGTGGAAAAATGTCCATGTTGGAACCACTCAATTATGGGTGTTGACTTTGTGGAACCAACTCATCCTGGAAGGAGTTGGTCCATGGGATCATTCCATTATTTTGGTGAGATGATTCTGTATTTCTGTTCCTGTGACGGATGAGTTGATGGACTGACCGATTTCAATCCTCAATCCCAGAAAGTGCTTTAGGATTGGATGGTCCATTCACATCTCCACTCCTGAACTAAATAGCCCATTAAGATCTGGTGTCACTTCATAAGAAATTTGAGATTTTCGTTTGGATGGGGATCTTGATAATGTAACTAATATTTATAGTCTTTTACCACTTAAAACTGATAATGTATGATTCGTAATATCTTTTATAATGGAAACTACTTTCACACCGTAACGAATTAGACACTGTTGCTTTCTCCATCGTGTTGTCTAATTTGTTGATATATGATAGGTTAACCAGCTCAAGTTAATATGTTGCAATGCTGTGCTATGTGAATTGTTGCATGTACTCCTATTTTACATAATTTCTTGTACTAGCTCAGTATTTTGCCTTTGCCTATTAGTACCCTTGATGTATCATGGATGTGTTAAAGTTCAATCAAAGTATTGATCTACTGTAGGGCCCTATGCTAATTCGGAAGAAGATGCTGACTCCAGAACTATTTTCGTCAGAAATGTATGTAAACAGCATTCACTTTTCTCTAATGTCAAAGTGGATCCCTGCTTTCCCTACATTGAGTTATTATGTAGAATATAAATTTGACTCTTAACTGAATTAAAGAAATCTAAGCTGCACATCTGCTCTGGACGATTATTTTAGGTACATTTTGCGGCAACAAAGGAAGCATTGTCAATGCATTTCATGAAGTGTGGCACTGTGATTAAGGTTAACATTTTGACAGATGCCATTACTGGCCACCCTAAAGGGTACATTGTTTGAGCTTATTTTACCTCGGGCATCTTTTAGCAACCTTCGGTTATTAATGCTTTTGAATGATTTCTTTGTAGGGCTGCATGTATTACATTCGCTGACAGGGAATCTATTGAGAAGGCTGTATCTTTGAGTGGGACATCATTTCTCACCAGAGTACTCACTGTACGACTCCTGCATTTATCATTCGCTCACCTTTGATTTTCTTGAAGTCCTTCAGGAAAAGTGGCATCGCCTACCTTCATTTTCTTTAATTTTCTCCATGTATATACTGGTGTTTCAACTTCATTTTCCTATCTTGAAAGTAGTTATGTATTTTAGTATCAATGTTCACGAAAACAAAGCTGGCCCGCAAAAGAGTTCACTGTAATTTTGGACCACACTAGATCCTCTACATTCTTAGCAATAAAGTAGACTATGCCAATACAGTTTCTGATTCTTGTGCTGGTATCATCATGTGTTCTCAGGTAATGCGTAAAGCGAATGCACCTCCAGGATTTTTGGCATCTGTTCAACAGGCTGGGAGGCCTCTGCAGCCATGGAAGTCACCACCGCTCAAGACAGTGTCAACCCCAAAGAAGGCCTCTGGTTACCATCTCCAATGGAAACGCGACCAGTCTGTGTTGGAGATATCCCCTGCCAGCTGCGCCACCAACTGAGTATCAAATTGGGGGAGACGAGAAAATCATACTTGAGCTACATCTGCTTGCCAATGCCAATGCCAATGCACACAGCTTCGCACGTGGGTGACCATATGGTTTATAACAGATCAAAGAAAGAATGTTTTTCTTTGGTATGTTCCTTGCAGGTTTATTCAGAGCCAGATATAGGATTCATGAGATGAGACAGGTTTTTCCGCAGCCAAAGCTAAAGCTATAGAGCCTCCTCCAAACACCCCCCCCCCCCCACCCCCCTCTCCCTCCCTCCCTCCCTCCCTCTCTCTCTCCCGCTCCCTCCCCCTCCCTCCCTCCCCCTCTCGGATATGCTGTAGTGCGTGCCCAGATTCATCCTGAACTTCCACGAAACCTCCGAATGGTGGCTGCCGCTCCAGTGACTTGAAATGTAATTACAGTTCTGGAACTTCACAAAACTCTGAAAATATAGTGAAGCAACACATGTGGGTTTAGACCCAACATTTTATTCCTTCTCTCTCTTAAACGGGTTGCGTCACTGCTAGATTTGTATTGTTCAGTGGTTATCAGACTATCAGAGTTTTGGGTCACATTCCCTTATGCTTATTGCGGTTGATAGTGTGACCTAAGATTTTGGAAAGCAGTGTCAGATTAACGAACGGTGCTTGTTGTTTATAGATGGTTGCGTTGTCCACTGTTTCTGAATGTCGCTACTGCGGTTTCATATTTTTTTTAAAGATGTGAATACTTTTATAGTATAGTTTTAATGAAAGTCAATAATATCATAATAATTTCTAGTATAATTATCTAAATGAAAATCAGTAAAATTGTTTTTCATATTTTTTTTGAAAAGATGTGAATACTTTTTCTACTATATTTTCAATGAAAGTCTATAGTACAATAAAATTTCAATTATAGTTAACTAAATGAAAATCGGTAAAATTGTTGAGATTGCTTTGATGCTGTAGCTACTAGCATCATTCTTTGGTCTCCTCCAACAGTTATTCTTAGGTCTCCAACAGTTAAGCTGGTGCAGTAGCTCTATGGCCCATGTGTCACATTAGTCTTAATAAGAGCTAGCATAAAAGATCTTTTTTTTTATTGGTCTGACTTTCACACACTCATCAAAGTTAAAGTGATGGAGGAGACGTTAAGTGTTGGCCCGCCATATATCAAAAGGGTGTGTTGAGACAATCCCTTGATCAAGACTTAGCTCATCTATCTCCTCTTACTCTCTCCTCCATATAGAAAAATAAGATGATGTCAATTCTAAAAGCTAATACATGTGACATTGTTGGGGGAGGTCTTCTGGTTAGGGCCTGTCTATAGATTTCAAAAACTCTAGTGATGAGTCAATTCATGGACAAATCTATACATAATATATTTATCTTTCACTTACCAAACTATTCCACAGGTTCCAAAAGTAACTTCATCTCTCTCTCTCTCTCTCTCTCTCTCTCTCTCTCTCTCTCCCCCCCCCCCTCCCACATCCTTTAAAAAAGGGTTCAGCCAACCCTGCGACCGGCTACTATGCCCATCGCTTATCAACTTTTTAGTACTCAAATTTCTATTTTCAATTGAGGTTTGAACCTTTCTATTGCTCCCAAGGATGCTTCGGTGTCTCTAGTGGTATGATTCGCTTCATATGTGTGCACATACAATGAGAGTTTGATTTAACTTCCCACTACCCACTAGAGAAGGTGAAAAGACCGAGATGTCGCCTAGAGGGGAGGGGGCAAATAGGCTTTTATGCAAATTACAAAACTTAATACACTATTAGTACTAGAATAGGTTAGACCGGTTTGCAATAGAGAATCACAATAAATTAGAGTAACTTCCCTCTAAAAGCTCTAACACAATCCAAATTTGGTGGTGACCATCTGTGGGTGTTTTCTAGTGGTTCCAACAAGTTCCTCCATACAGAACAAGCACAATCTAATAGATCGATGCTGAATTAACAAGTGCTAGAGAAGATGAAGCGAGGCAGGCCAAATTGTAGATATGAGGATTTGTTTTCTGAAATTGAGATCCACCACTGTGAATCCTACGCCTATGCTAAGAAACTTCTTGGGCTCGAGTCTTTCTCAACTCGTTTCCTTGAATTCAATCTATTTCAACCGCACTTTGTTTTCCACTAGATGCGATATGTTCCCTTATGAGGGCAAGATCCCAGCCCAAACTTGCCGTTGCTCACCACAAGCTTGGGAGCTAGGGAGCTAATAACCGGTGACAACTAGCCATCTTTGAGGCAGAGAGTTAGACTAGGTGATAGATATCTTATTTCTTCTTTCTTGCTTGTAACATCTATGGACTAATTATCATCGCAAGACCGCTAGGTTTGACTTCAAAAACTTTTTATTCGGAAGTTGTTCACAGATTTATGGAATACTTCTATAGGGAATGCATAATTAAAAGCCCTCGTCTTAGTTGCTCACCTAAGAAAAGGTACCGGGTTGCTCAGGGGATGCCATTATTCCAATGCATATTGACTACGAATAACTTTCATCGAATATAGCTTTCCACAAAATTCTATAGGGATCTATAAGATCGAGTATGTAATTTTGTTTACTCATTTTAAATTGGGTATCCGTTTCCCGCTAGGATTGAAAAGCTGGGGAAACACCGGCCGGCCACCTCTTATTTTTTTCCTTTTTCTTTGGGGGGGGGGGGTGGGGGGGGGGGTATTCCCACGCTGTCCATTATGTGCCTGCTTGAAAGAGTCATCCCGCCAAGAAAAAAAACTCCTACTACAGGTTCGATGTGGTTTAATTTGATGCAAAGTGAAGAACCTTTCCAGTGCTTGACATGCCGCGACCTCCTTCCTTACTTTTCTTATAAGCCAATCTAAAGGATAGGGAGCGCACAAGCAAATGTTAGCTTAACACACTAGTGCCAAATATCAGTGATTGCTTGGAAGAACTTATTAATATAGAGGGAAGCTGCTGGGGTGAAATGCTAGGAAAAAAGGGTTTCAAGTCTGTTCCCATTCGGGAACTGCATATTAGAAGTGATGTTCCCCAACATTTGAAATGGAACATACCCACTACTGATGGCATGAGCAGTCAAAATATACGTTTTGCTTACTGTCACGTGGTTCGCCTCCTCACTCAACTTCAGAATCAAACTACCTTCCAGCTCAAATGCCCTTCGGACTGGCATAAGAGTTGGGTCCCTGTTTGTAATTATGTGACGAGGTGACCCATTGCTTTGCCTGAGGCGCACCGTTCAATGACATTTGCTTCATTGCTTTTGGTGAGTTGTTGAAAAAAAAAGAAGGAACTTTAGAAGTGAAAGTTGGCTGTAAAATCTACTAAAAGTACCACAAAAAATGAAGTATGAAAAAATGGAATTCCATCAACATGCAGATTTTTAGGCCGGAGCAAGTTGGGTTGGGGTATAGAGCCGTAAGTGCGGTGGGGGCGACAAACTTTGTCGATCCTAACTCCTTGCTTTGGAATGTGATTACCTACTTTCCACCTCACCTATCGATTAAAGAATTCTACCAACTAATTGGAGATGGCAGCTTCGAGACCCACCTTTGATATCCAGTTATGTGCCCAAAAGCGCTACTTTCTCCCCGAACTGCTCCTATTGTTCATCTTTGTCCTTTCGGTACATGAAGATAGGGACTCAAAAACTCTGAGGAACTTCTTGGTTAATATGAAGTGCGCGCTTGCACGCTCGATCAAAAAAGATCCAAAACATAGTCCCCCACCTCATGACAAAGGGATGCGAACCACCGCTTTTAGGAAATAAGCCTACAATTTGTTTCTCATCCCGTTTGACTTAGGAGAGATCAGCCACAAATGATTTTCTTTCTAGTTTTGGAAATAACCAATGCTATTGCAAAAACTACAGCTATACGTGGTGGCCCCACACACTGCTTTGTTTAACAAGCATCACCCTTCCTTTCTTTTCAAATGCTTCCTCAGTCAATCAGCAGCTTATTCGATTCCTATTCTTATTAAACATCTCATATAGATGGTGGGAACAATGAAGCATATTCTTGATCTGTAGGTTGCTTATATGTCCAAGGCCAATATGGAAATTCTTTCAAATGTTTTTCCTTACTTTGTTCATGTCAACAAACAATTCGAGAAATGGCAACACGAATCAATAACTCTTCAAGCTACAATTTCAGGTATTCACTTAATTTTGTTAGGTCTAGATGCTTTCCTTCTAGCACACAAGGCTCTTTATTTTGGCGGGGATAAATAGCAATTCAAGTAGGATGGGTAAAAATTAGATATATATAAATAGCGTAATCCCTTTTTCCTTTCTGAACCTTTTCCTTTTAGTAAGTTCATGAAATATTTTCTTTCCTTTAGAATTTAGTATGATTTTTCCCCTTACTTCTGAAAATTTTTTTTAAGAAACACTAATAGCAACCCTTCAAGTCTCCTCTCATCTCTTTCCTTTTGTGATGTGTTAGTACATACCACGATCACAGAAGCCCAAAGCAACATGATAGCACCAATATTACATCTTGGATCAGGCTTTCGCCCATTGAAGACCTTGTCTTGTTATGTAGCCCGACTTCAACTCCAACAGTAACAAATACTTCATGAGTTGTCTTGACATCAACCACAAGTTCTTAAACTATGGAATGCTTTCTACTGCTCACACACAATCACTCCTCAACCCAACTCAAAGATTGGCAACTAAAGTTAGCACAACTCACAAAAAGTGGTTGGGGAGAGCTTGCTGGTCAAGGGAAAGGCCTTAGAAAGCTCAAAATGCAAAGAGAACCAGCAGCCCTCAAGCTCGAAGGAGAGGGCAAAGGTGTATAAATACCCCACTCTTAAAAACTAGCCGTTAGATGTAAGATGCAGACCAGTTCCTCAACCGATCAGATAGTTTTCAAACTAAACTAGCCATTACTAACCAGCCCTGTGCAGATGGCTGATTCCCAAACCGGTCAGACCGGTTTGCCCCTGAGCAGAACACCCTGAAGTTAGAGAGCTCGACCTGGTGGACCGAAACGAAATCTTGGTTCACCCAAGTTGCTCAAAATTAGTAAATTAGTGGGTTCCCTCAAATGCAACTGACTTAGGTAATCCTATGAGAAGTTTTGGTGTAGTCACCCAACTAATGTTGCATCCCTATTGATAGTACGACATACCTATGCTTTAATAGAAACTACAATTCAACCACTTGAGCGTGTATGTCTTCATCATGCCATACTTTATCTTTCTCAATTTGAGGGCTTTCAACATTGCTTATCATCTTGAGCATTTCCATCTTGAGCTAGTGACTTAGGATTTTTCCATCACACATGATCAATGTCACTTCTCTTAATTCTTAAACCACTCTACCATGTAATTCAATAATAATTTGATGCTACATATTGCTTCACTCTCCAAAACTTGACTTGATGCTTCAAAATTACCCAAGTACTAGCCACTTCACCCTAGCAAAGGTTCTATGGCCCAAGTCATCATTGGACCAAACTTTGCTTAGTCCCTTGTTGCATAGTCACTTGTTTGCCATGTGAAATCCATGTCCTCATATATTTTGATTCTTAGATTTAAATAAATGAATCTTGTCTTGTTTGTAATCACACAATTTTAATCTTACATTGTCTACTATAACAAGCTAAAGATTGTCTACTATAACAAGCTATAGATAGGCACCATCTTTAATATGCATGAACCCTTGCCTCTGATTCATGTTGCATGTTGCTTGTCATTTAACAATATGAGCCTCAGTATGATTGCATGTGTTATGAGCCAACACCATAAATTCTTTTACATGTAAACCCCTGCTCAACAAATCATTAGCAAACATATTAGTCCTTTAACCATTTTGTCATTCAATTCAGAAAACACATTAGTGGGCCTAGATGCACCTTCAGATGGTCTAAACTATCCTCTGGAGTCTTGCCTCCCATGAGCTAGCACAACGACCTTCCTTAGGGCATGCTCAATCCTATCCTATATTTTCTCTTAAGTAATTTGCACCTACCATACAACAACTTGGCAGGTGGGTGCAGATTGATCTAACAACTTATAAAAATGCTCAATCTGATGCAACAACTTAGCATAGAACATAAGATTAAGAGCTTAGAGAACTTATCTTTTATATATAATGTTAATTTGATCTACTAGGAATTTCTTAGTTTGATTTCTTGCTAGCATGACCTCGAGCTCAACCAATAATGCTATACATTTTCCTCCACGCCTTCACGTCTCTACATCCACACTTTTGCCTCCGATGCTAGACTGAACAAGGTTAGTGTTATAGGGAGTTGAGAGTCAGGGTGGGTGTTCGGGTAGACCGAACCGAACCGATCGATTCTTCAGCCATTTTGGAATTTCGGTTCCACGAAAATAAGAACCGATTGGTTCCTAGAATTTATCAAGACTGAGGATTTTCGGTCTCAGTTAGTTCGGTTCGGTCTCGGTTCCGACCCGAACTAACCGAGCCACTAGATAATACATAAAAAAAATCAGAGATGAGGAGGCACAAATCGACACATAATGAAGCACAGATCAACATAGATGAACACAAATTGAATCGGATCAACACAGATGAACACAAATAAACACAGATGAACCATGCCACCTCTTGTGCTTGACCTCACCGCCACCGCCACCCTTGGCCCGCGGGGGAGGAGATCCTGGCGCCGCCGCTGCTGGCCCGCGGGGGAGGAGATCCTAGCGCCGCTGCTGCTGGCCCGCGGGGGAGGAGATCCGGTCGCCGCTACTACTTGCTCACGGGGGAGGAGGTCCTGGGCGCCACCACCGCTCGCTCGTGGGGGAGGAGGCCTCTAGCGCCGCAGCCGCTCGCCTGCGCTGGAGGATGCGGGGGAGGAGACCCCTAGCGCCGCTACCGCTCGCCCGCGAGGGAGGAGGTCCTGGGCACCGCCGCCGCTCGCCCGGGGGGAGGAGGCCCCGGGCGCTGCCGCCGTTCGCCCGGGGGAGGAGCGCCCCGGGCGCCGCCTCTGCTCGCCCATGGGGAGGAGCGCCGTCGGTGGATGGTTGTGAGTGTGGGCCTCATGGTGTGTTGAGTATATATTTAGTTAGGGTTTTCTTATATGGGCCGGGCTGCAACATGTTTCTAGGCTTCTTTGAGATTTCGGTTAGTTCAGGTTATTCGGTTAACCGAGGGGTAGAACCGAATAAACCGATATTATTTCGGTTAGTAAGAACTGAGGACCAAATTTGTGACCGATTTTTTCAGTTTCGGGTAATTCGGTTCAGTTCTCGGGTATTTCGGTTCGGTTTTCGGTCATCGGTCAATAATGCCCACCCTGAGTTGAGAGAATCGAGAAGTTTTCATCCCACAAGATTGATCAAAAATTGCTTGGCAGATTTCATTCAAATGCCCCTCCGCCCAAGAAAAAAGTTGAATACCAGCCCTACTCTCCCCCTTGACACCTCATAGTCTAGCGTAGCCAAATACATCGTCGTAGCAACTTTTTGGACCAGATGTTTAACTAAATTGAGTACTTTGCAAGTTGTTAGACTAATTTGCACCGACTTGCCAAAAATGTTGTATGATTAGTGCAACTTACTCCTTTTCCTTTAAATTTCTTTTCTCAAGAGTGGGTGAAGCTGAATTTCAGAAACAACAAAACTACACTGAGTTTGACAAAAAGAATTAGTTCTCACCACTTTGCGCCTCATCACACTGATCTCTAGTCACATAAAAGGCATGGTTCAAAATAGCAGGCTAAGAGGTTTAGTGGCTGCACTCTAAAAACAGCTAATAGCGGGCTAAATGAGGCTATAGCAGGCTATAGCGGCTAAATGATATATGAGTTCAAATAGCCGTACCCTACCTCAAATAGCTATAGCGGAGGCTAGCGGGAGATTTAAAACCTTGCATAAAGGGTTGCCAGGACTATCAGAACAATCAAAACTTCATAGCTTACTACTTCAGCAGTTTACAAAGTATAAAAGCTATACTCCTAGCAGAAGATCTAGTGAGAGAGCTAAGCATAAATTTCATGTAAGGAAAGAAAAAACAGATTTCCAAGTTCCATTTTGAGCTTCAAGCATCTTTAAGCATCAACTTCATAAGCCACCATCTCCATCTGGTCATCCTGCCCAGTGCCTCGCCGTCTGCCCAGTGGCGGATGCAGGAATTCAACATTGGATGTACATAAATATTAGCGAATTGAACAATCATCCATCGTATAGGTTTATGAAAATAAAAGGTACATGTTACTGTAGGAATAATTCCTCAATCCAGTCTGCTTTCTGTAGTTTGCAGTATTGGTGTGCAGGCACTAGCTATAGTTGATTTGGGTTTCATTGCGACTCTAGTCCACGAAGATTTCAAATCAATAACCTTCAATCTTTTTTATGCCTAAAATTAAACAAATAAGCTACATCGAACTACTGGACCAAATGCTGAATGCACCAATTCATCGGGCATGAATCAATTGCAACAAACACAAATTAGAACCACTAAACCATAGGTGACAGCAGCGCTAGGCAGCATGAGTCAAAGAGGAGTGGAGGGCCGTTTCCGCGAATGCTTGCATGGAGGCTCGATGTGACTAGGTGACGGGTCCAGGGACCCGGGGTCCCCAGCGGGCCCACTTTCCACTGGCATTCTAGCTGGCCCAAAACCGCGCCTAGAACGGATGACCGTCCTCGTGGGCCGTGACTTCATCCAGACCGCTTGGGCCCGTGACCCCAACCGGCCGCCCGGTCGGAGAAAATCTGGCTTGCGTCCCTGACCGAGGGGATGCTCGGGGACTGGGTCCGTACCACAGCTCTAACCAAGATCTCCGACCGGGCTCCGCCTTACAGGCGTCACTATCCCCGACCGGCGAGGCTGAGGCCAGCCGGACCTTGCGTACTAGCAGGCTGCAGGAGCAAGTGTGGCGGATAAGGACACACGCCGAAGTCAACTTGCTGTACGGGGCCAACCACTCCCCCCACGGGGGTTACAGTCCCCCTTGCTACCACAGTAGGGGGACACTATTCCACCTACCCGTCCTCGCAAAGGGACGGGGAGCGACATCATCGCGATACGGCGAACACGCTCCCATCACGACGGAGTGACAGGGCGTAGTGCCTGGGACGAGGCGTGACTACCATACCGTACTTACCCACGCACACCCGCCCCCCGACCGACAGAGCACGACGTACAGGTGCAGAACAAGACGGCCACTCCGCGACACAAGACTTGGACGGTGGCCGCACAAGGACTCTGACTGATGGAGTTGGCGGTCCCGACTGACAGAGCTGATGATCCCGACCCGCGGGGCAAGGAAACTCTCTCTCTCTCTCTCTCTCTCTCTCTCTTTCTACCAGCCCTTTGTAAGGAGGGCCCCCCTTGGACTATAAAAGGGAGGGTCATCCGTTTAGGAAAGGGGCATCATTGCTCCACAAGTAGACTCATCGTCCATTCTCACTCGAAAGCTTGTAACTCCCTAATCTCTTACGAGCACCCGGGCTTAAGCAATACATTCAACCGGCCCTCGACTGGATGTAGGGCATGATTGCCTAAACCAGTATAAACCTTGAGTCATCGTGTGCTAGGCCACCTCCGATCACAACGTGCGACAAACACTTTGAGTAGATTTAGCTGCCAGTTATTTTTGAAACCGATAGTTTGGCACCGTCCATGGGTAGGACATCGTGCATTCACCATCCCGACGATCAGATGGCCTTCATCTCTGATACCTCCAGCTTTACGAGCCTAGGCAATATGATTTGCTTCAGCTCGTTGGAGTTTCCCAAGGCCCCGCGCGTTGGGCTGTGGGCACCTCCCATCTTCACGCCCTTCCAGGCCTTCCGTTTTGGAAGCCTGGACTTTGTTGCTGATCGTCTCGGCACGCTTTGCCTCTGCGAGGAGGCCACTCCACTGATGTCGCTCAAGGTAAACACTCCCTCGATCGAACTGCTGGCTGACCTCGACACTGAGGTGCTCGCGCGTCGCGTCGAGCTCATGCTCGGCGCCAACCCCCCAGCGAGTGAAGTGGACTTGCTCCTATTCTCACTATGCAACGTCTTCCACTAGCTCTCCAGAGGGATCCCGTTGTCCCCACCACACTCACCGCGCGGTTGGTTCCCGTTTGGCCTCACGAACGCCGCGAGTGTTCATGCTAGGGAGCTCCGGAGGACCATACCACTACCCCCGCTCGTGACCGAGTTTGTGGGCACGATGGGGTAGAGTCCCGCCTCATTCCATGATCTCTTCTCTGACGATGACCTCCTAAGTGAAGGGTCAAGTGTTGGCGACCTATTGCCCATTGACTGTCCCACGCTGCAAGAATGCGCCATGGCGGATGTGCAGGGGCGACTGCTGGTCCCGGTGGAGACCAACGACACGAACACCCTGGCAGACCGGCGCGCGTAGGCCCTGGCTAACACCCAGGCGCACGGCGAGGAGGTGCACCAACAGCGGCAGCGCCAGCCGTCACCTACGTCGGTGCACCCTCGGCGCAACTCCAAGCCGAATGCTTGTAACATTGCGCGCAGCACGCGGGCACACGCCTATCAAGTCCAGCAGGCCATCATCACAGAGGCCAATGGCGCCCCGCAGTTTGCGCGGGATGGGCAGAGCATCGCCGCCGCAGCTATGCTTCTGTGCAACCTGCCCGACCCTGTGGACCCTCAATGGTGGGATTTCCACCGCAACATCCGGACGTTGGTGGAGTGTGCCACCGTGCAGCAATCGAAAAGCTCCGCGTCGCGCAACCGACACGCGGCCTCCTACCCAATCGGGGGAGCAGGCTCGCAGCGGCCAAACCCCTCAGTCCACCAGCAGCATGGGCGTCCGCCTCAGGCAGGTCATGATGCCGCGACTATGCCGCGCCACGAGCCGGCGCCTGCCTCGCAGCACCCGCTGGTGCGTGGCCGGCTCGGGCCTAACTACGATGCGCACAACGTCATCCACTTGTGACAACTAGCCCGTCGCGGCGCCGATGTCAACCGGGCCACCGTGGACGCGTCTGATGCCCAGCAACCTGAGGGGAGAATGAGGAGGCGCGCCACGGCGTGGTGGCCGACCATGTGATTAGGACCGCAACAGGAGCCCCAGTCAGGACGGCCCGGGCCCGCAGGCCTTCGGTTGTCGCATCCAAAAAGCACCATTCCCGCCGCGCTTCCGACCGCCCACGAACATCACCAAGCACACCAGGGAGATGAACCCCGTTGTATGGCTGGAAGACTTTCGGCTCGCTTGTCAGGCTGGAGGAGCTGATGATGATTACTTCATCATCTAGTACCTCCCCATCTGTGTCGGGGAGTATGTTCGGGCGTGGCTCAAATTCTTGCTGCCCAACACCATCCGCAGTTTGGCGAGCTCAAACAGGTCTTTGTTGAGAACTTCCAGGGGACATATGTGCGCTCTGGAAATTCCTAGGACCTCAAGAGCTGCAAATAGGAGCCTAGCGAATCCCTCCGGGACTACATACACCAATTCTCTGAGCAGTGCAATTCCCTCACTGACGTCATCAACACAGATGTTGTCAGTGCGTTCCTCTCTGGGACCACCTGCAAGTCCCTCATTCACAAGCTCAGCTCCCGGAAGCCACGCACCACCCGCGAGCTCCTGGACATTGCCACGAACCACGCCTCCAGCGAGGAGGCGGTCGGGGCGGTCTTCACCGATGGTTGGGCCAAAGGCAAGGCCAAGACGGAGGACCAGGATGAGGGCCCCTCCTCAGGACAGGGGAAAACGAAGAAGAAGGACCGGCGTCGTCACAACCCCAACACGGTCGCGGCGGTCGACCGCGTGGGCAAGAGACAGGGCAATGCTGACCATTTTGAGCAGCTCCTGGAAAAGCCATGCACCAATCACGGCTACCCCGTCAAGCACAAGCTCAAGGACTCCAAGCTCCTCAAGCGCATGCTGGGTCAGCCTAGCAAGCGCAAGGGCGGGGACCGCAACGAGGCACCCAAAAATAAGGGGGCACCGGCCAAGGACTGGGGCAGCTTCCCTAAGCCGAATGGCTGCCTAATGATCTTCGGAGGGTCTGAGGACGACTGCTCCAAGCATCAACATAAGGTCCACCTCTGGGAAGTCTACGCCGCTAGGAACGCCATCCCCAAGTTCCTCTGTTGGTCGAGCACTCCAATCACCTTCGATCGGGGCAACCACCCTCCCAGCGTTCCCCGACCAGGGAGCTGCCCGCTCGTTGTCGACCCCATCATCGACAACAAGCGCCTGACCAAGGTGCTGATGGACGGGGGCAGCAGCCTCAATATTTTGTATGTTGAGACCCTCGACGCCATGGGCATCTCGCGGTCCAAGCTCCTCGCCTCCATCTTCCCCTTCCTCGGTATCATCCCTGGCATGATGGCATACGCCCTGGGGAACATAGACCTGCCAGTCACGTTCGGTGAGCACAGCAACTTCCGCACCGAGACCCTGATCTTCGAGGTGGTGGATTTTGAGGGGTCATACCACGCCATCCTCGGGCATCCGTGCTATGCCAAGTTCATGGCGGTCCCCAACTACACCTACCTCAAGCTGAAGATGCCAGGACCGAATGGTGTCATCACAATGAGCGGCTCCTTCGAACAGGCATATGCCTGTAGCCGCCAGCACTTCGAATCTCCACCATCATCACCAACTCCGCCGAGCTCGAGAAGCTTCACGAAATGGTGGTGGAGGGCACTCCCGACCGCAATGAGCCAACCTCGTTCAACGCCTTCCTCCCGACCGAGGATACCAAGGCGGTCGAGGTCGACCCCAACGACCTGACCAAGACCGTGCGGATTGAGACCCAGCTCCTAACCAAATAGGAAAGCACGCTCGTCGACTTCATGCATGCCAATCATGATGCCTTCGCATGGAAGCCCTTTGACATGCCAGGCATCCTGAGGGAGATCGCCGAGGAAGAGCTCCGCATCAGGCTGGGTTCCAAGCCCGTGCACCAACACCTGGGTTGTTTCGATGATGAGAGGCGCAAGGCCATAGGCGAGGAGATCGCCAAGCTCTTGGCAGCTAGTTTCATCAAGAAAGTGTATCACTCCGATTGGCTTGCCAATCCCATCCTTGTAAAAAAGAAGAATAGAAAATGGAGAATGTGTGTTGACTATACTGGCTGTAACAAGGCATGTCCCAAGGACCCTTTCTCTTTACCGCGCATAGACCAGATAGTTGATTCCACATTGGGATGCAAAATCCTCTCTTTTCTGGATGCCTACTCGGGCTATCACCAGATCACGACGAAAGAGCCCGACCAGCTCGCGATCTCTTTCATCACCCCATTCGGCACGTACTACTACGTCACCATGCCATTTGGCCTGAAAAACATTGGCGCCACCTACCAGCGTTGCATGCAGAGATATTTCGCCGATCAGATCAGTCCGTCTCAGCAGCCCGACTAGCTCGAGCCACCGAAACCCACAGCATAAAATTGAATCCTGAAAAATGCACTTTTGGGGTTCTGAAGGGGAAGCAGCTCGGATACATAGTGTCCGAGCATGGCATCAAAGCCAACCCCAAAAAAATCACGGCCATCACCGGTTGTTTGGCCGCCCTCAATCGGTTCCTATCCCAACTGGGCGAGCGGGGGATGCCCCTCTACAAGCTCCTCAAAAAGTCGGATACGTTCATCTAGATGAAGGAGGCTCAGCAAGCCTTGCATAGCCTTAAAGCATTCCTAACCTCAGCCCCAGTCCTTGTTGCTCCCAAGCAACGCGAACCTCTCCTACTTTACCTTGCGGCAACTACCCACGTGATTAGCGCCGCTCTTGTAGTCGAAAGGGAGGAACCAGGACGTGCGCTGAAGGTTCAACGATCGGTGTACTTTATCAGCGAAGTACTTACCAAGACGAAGGCCCACTATACACAAGTGTAGAAGCTCTTATACGCCATGCTCATGGTGACTAAGAAGCTGCAACACTATTTCACCGACCATGAGGTCACTGTTGTCACCTCATTCCCGCTCGGGGAGGTCGTCCACAGCTGCGACGCTACGAGACGGATCTCCAAATGGGTACTCGAGCTCATGGGCTACGACATCAAGTACGCCCCCTCCCTGGACTGCCATCAAGTCGCGGGCCTTGGCCAACTTCATGGCCAAGTGGATGGAGGTCCAAACCCTGACTCCGAACATCGCCCATGAATACTGGACCCTGTATTTCTACGGGTCGGTCATGGGACCCGGCGCGAGGGCTAGTGTAGTGCTGATCTCACCTGAGGGGAATAGGCTCCTCTACACGATCCGCCTCCACTTCCTGGCCTCGAACAACATCGCTGAATACGAGGGCCTTATCAATGGCCTCCACATTGCCGTTGAGCTTGGAGCAATCCGGCTCTATGCCTACGGTGACTCCAAGCTGGTGGTAGACCAAGTCATGAAGGAGTCTAACTGCGAAAACTCCCTCATGAACGCACACTGCCAGGATGTCTGCAAACTGGAGGACAGGTTTATGGGGATCGAGCTGCATCACATCCCGCAGAGGGACAACAACGACGTTGATGCACTCGCTAAGATGGCGGCCCAGCGGGATCCCGTTCCCAGCGGGGTCTTCATCAATGATCTCCATGCGCCTCCAATCCGTGTCAAGCCGGACCTACCTTAGAGGTTGTCCGAACCGATGCCCGGGGGCCCTATTTCGGAGCTTCCCAGCAGGTGTCCCCCGACCAAGGGCTCGGGGGCCTCAACTACCTCGCGATGGAGGTTATGACTCCAGCAGCCGATGCAGCGGTAAACGACCCCGAGTGGAGGGCGCCTCTCCTGGCCTACCTCCTCGACAAGGTCCTCCCAACTGACTGAACCAAGGCATGAAGGATTGCTCAATGCGCCAAGACGTTTATCGCCATCAATAGCGAACTTTACAAACGTAGCCCGTCAGGGATAGGAATGCTCATGAAATGCATCCTAACCCAACAAGGTAAGGAACTCCTCCTAGAGATCCAAGCTGGCATCTGTGGGCATCACGCGGGGCAAAGCTTTCCACCATGGTTTCTAATAGCCTACAGCACTGCGCGACACAGAGGAAGTTGTCTGCACGTGCAAGGGGTATCAGTTCTATGCTTGGCAAACCCGCTTGCCAGCGCAGGCGCTTCAGACCATCCCCCTCACCTGGCTGTTCGTGGTCTGGGGTCTCGACATGGTCGGACCTCTCAAGAAGGCCCCCGGTGGTTTCACTCACTTGCTTGTCGCGGTGGACAAGTTCACCAAGTGGATCAAGGCGAAACCCATCGCCAAAACCAACTCCTAGGAGGCCTATCTTGACATTATCTACCGGTTCGGTGTACCCAACGCCATCATCACAGACAATGGGACAACCTTCACAGGCAAGAAGTTCTTGGAGTTCGCTGGCGAATATGGGATCAGGATCGACTGGGCATCGGTCGGACAAACGCGCACCAACGGGCCTCCACCAATGTTACAACCGGCCCTGCTTCGGAGGGTTCGGCCGGGTCCCAGCCCGGAGAAGCATCAGGTGACCTGGGGTCCGAAAGGACCCAGCCCGGCTGGCAAAGTCAAGGCTGTCCAGAAGCCGATCTACTATGGGTGTGTTTGGTTCAGCTGTGAATTCCTGAAAATCTGATTTCTAAAATCAGCTGTGGGAAAGCTACTGTGAGCTGACAGCTGTGGGAAAGCTGAAAGCTGTTTGGCTGAAACAGCTGTCAACTGTGGGATTCTGTGAGAAATGTCAGTTTTGCCCCTGAGACTGTATAAGACTGTTTATATGCTGATTAATTGTTCCTGTATACATTACTCAAAGCTACGAAGTTGACTTCATTTTTGTCAAACATGTTGGCCAAACATGGTCAAACGCACAGAAAACTACATGAAAAATCATAAAGACAATAAAATGTAAATGAACTCAAACCGATCGGCTGCTGGGAACGAGCCTAGCTCCAATAAACATTAAATTAAACCCTCTCATTTTAATCCCATAACGAAACTAATAATAGCAGCAAAATATAGTGCAAGAACACAGGCACGCAGAAATATCCATGGAGCAAATTTAAATGAACAAGAACAAAATATGGTGCGAAAGGACAGCAACATCCATGGAGCAAACTAAACTGAACCGTCCTCAGAAACAATAGAGTATCCGAATTTCAGTTGCATCCTATATCCCAGCAACAACTTCACGAGTGAAGAATTCACGGGAATAGGTAGAACACACCAGGCAAAAGAACCATACATGCAAAAATATATATTGGCCATTACTCCTTATTTGTATAAACTAGAGGTACTCAAAAGCATTATTGTGCCCTTCACTTAATATACAATGGAAAACTGCAGAACTTTCTACAGCCGCTGATCATTTACAATTTCAGGCAGAGAAGGTGAATCCGAGCCATTGTATTTACTAGGGACAGGGGTGTTCCTCCTAGATTGCCGCTTGGTTGCCACCAGGACTTGCTCTGCCTCTGGTTCATCGGCAATTGAGAACTTCTCATCGTCGTCGTCACCTTTAAAAGCTGGGTGGATGTAGGCATTCATCAGATATCCTTTGAGATCAAATCCTGGCTCTCTTGCACGTTCTAGGGTATCCTTCTTCATTGCCTCCTGGAGAAGGAAATGGAAATGTATTACTACTTGTAGTTATGTTCCATAGTGTGACTGTTGTAAACATGTTGAATTTATGCCATTTTTAATCTAATCGTATTTAGGTCATATGTTTATTATACATATATACAGGTTGCGTAAACAGTTGGTCTAATAGAATCCATTTAAAGTATTTAATATAACAATAGTCAATTCTTACAACAAGCCTTTAGCTATAAACTTCGAATGGCATTAGCTATAAACCTTTACTCCCTCCATTCCAAATGTAGGTCATTTTAGGATTCTATCCAGTCAAACTTTATTAACTTGGCACATCAATGAACACTTGGTAATGTTACTAGATTCATCATGGAAAGTACTTTCATAATATATAATCTTCACTATTTAAATCGGTATACTTTTATAAAAATTGCAAAAGTGACACATCAGAGACCATGTCAGTGTCCTAAACGACCTACACACTTGGGATCAGAGGGAGTAATTGACACCTTCATTTGTCAATCTATCTTGCCAAACTAACAATCCGAATCTAAATGGAAAAAATCTGAGCACACAAGTCAATGAGTTTTTAAGCAACATTATTCATGTTTCTTTGAAGACCCATTCTAATATTATTCATATATTAACTCCAAAATTTGGAAAAGAAACTTTACCTGTAACGGGCATTTCACAAAAGTAGGTTCATAGCGATTCTTGCAATACTTGTGGAAATAAAAGGTTACAACTGGAAGAAGAAGGAGCACCGGAGTTGACTGGCCAGCGCCTTTTGTGCTAAGCAATCCAAGGAGGAGCTGTGATATGATCAATGCTGTGATTATACGTCCATGAACACTTGGCCAAACTGCTGCTGCACTCTCATATTCTTGATTGTACACATTTATTATCTGAAACAGTGTAAACGTGTGCATAAGGATAGTTACAGACCACGGTCAGAACATGTGATAAACTAGTAACTCAATCCATAAAAATTACATGCAACACTCCAATTAGATGAACAAGAACATATCTAAATAATGCTCTTGCTAATATAGCACAGCCCCATGAGACACAAGATGACCAGATACAATGGTTAAAAAAATTACGTTAAAATACCAAGAATCAGGTTGCCTTTTTTTCCTAATAATTTTCAAAATCAGCTCCCGGCCTCTTATACTAACGGCACACAGAAACTTTGAGAAACACTGTAGAATCCAGGAACTACTGCATCCTGAGGTTTCCAGTTCCAGAAGTGTACTTTCTTAGATATAATCAATGTGCTTATGTGCAGGCCTTTTCGCACAAGTAGGGGTGCTTGCCGTTTTTGAGATGGCAATCACGCAAGCACTAGCACTGACAGAAGTAACCAGTAAGGTTTACCACAACAAGACATGGAAACAAAACACTACCGCAATGAGTGTGTAAAAGCGTTCAACACTACGACATCAAGGCACGGAATCACAAAACTTGCGTTCAACCCTCTCGACGCCCACATACAGCAAAAGCGCGAGAACTAATCATGAGTTAGTAAATAATGGATCTAGCCCCAAACGTAAGCACGCCTGGTGATCAGAGTCGCCGAAATCTACGAGAACTGGAAAGTCAAGGAGAAAGCAAAGCACTGGTTGATTATTGCTCGTGGGGAGTAGATGGAAGGGAGCGTGGCAGCGATCTGTTACCGACCGGAAGAGCGGGATCTGGAGGATGATGAGTAGGAAGTAGGCGCGGGAGGCGTAGAAGGAGATCCGGTGACTCGTCCACCCCCCGCCCACCCGCCGGCGCTGCACCTCGATCGGCGGTGCGCGGGGGGCGCGGCGGGGGGCGGCGGGGGCGGCGGCTTGGGCGCGTCGGGGGGCGCGGCAGGGCCGGCCCGGGGGCGGCGGCCGGCGGCGGCCGGCGGCGGGGGGCGTGTCGGGAGGCCGCGGGCGGCGGCCGGGGGCGCGGCAGGGGGGCGCCGGCGTGGAGAGCCGCCCGAGCACTATCTTCTTCGCTGAGCACGCGCGGTCGGGAGAAGAAAGAAAAAGAACGAAGCGGTGCGTTGTAACGGATGGCAGGCGGGTAAATACACGGGAGAATCGGTGAAATCTGGGGTAGCGACCGATTGGGAAGTCAACTGCGGGAATCGGTAGATTTATTGGAATCGCGTCGGCCGTCCGAGCCCTTTGGTTGCGAAGCTGATGTTTTGGATGCGAATCTGCTGCCGGAATCGGAACCAAACGGACCCTATACGTGACTGGTTGTCGTGCTGCTCTGAACTTTCCTCACCTATCTCTGTACTCAAACCAATATTGTGCAGAACACAGATGAAAAGCCCCAAATTGACATAGCAAGTACCAAATGGACACCCAACTATGTCATTCCATCAACAACAGACCTGAAATCAAACAAACGTTTAACTCAGAATCCACAAATACTTAAGCAAAAGCACAGTCTGACTGCAAATCACAGATTAAACAAGAGGAAAACCCTAAATTTCCTCTTCATTTACTGACACAGCCTGCATAATCCAATATCCCATCCGGATCTACCAAAGCAACTAACAAGGCAGACGAGAGGAAGGAGTAGAAAGTAGTAGTGCCAGGAGGCTGGAACCTGAGGATGCACTGAGCCACTGAGAGAGGCCGGAGATGGACAGGGACTCGGAGGATAGGGACGTGAGAGGCAGGGACGGCAAGGGCTGTCGGCATTGGTGACTCGTCAAACACCTGCTTCACAGTTCGCCACCCCCGGCCGCAGCCTAGGGTGGAGCCACCATGGCAGCGCGCGTGCACGTGAAGGAGGGGAGGGGCGCATGCTCCGACGCGCCTCCGCTCCTTTGCCAGGGACCGCACGCCTCTGCGTTCTGCCTGCTGACCTCCGCCGGCATGCCGCTGGAAACGCCTCGATTTAGGGCCTGTTTGGATCCTTTGGCAAAAGGGCAAATAGTAAAAAATTTGCTCTTTTTTTTCCATTTGGACCCAAACACCCTATGGTAAAAAGAAAACAGCAAAAACAGATAGCAAAAGGAAACAATAAAAAATTTGCTCTTTTTTTCCATTTGGACCCAAACACCCTATGGCAAAAAGGAGAAAAGAGGTTTAAATGAGCTTTTAGCAAAACTTTTGCCATTTGGATCCAAACACTCCTAATGGCAAAACTTTTGCCACTTTTGGCGAATGGTAAAATTTTTACCCTTTTGCCCTTTTGCACTTTGAATCCAAACACTACCTTAGGATGGCAACTGGGCGGATTCGGATTGTGTGGAGTGTCTGGGCATCGAAAATCGAAACCCAAACTTAAAATTTGAATTCACCCCAAACACCGATTCATGTAAAAATTTATCCCAAAATTAAAACCCACGGATATCCAAAATCCGATTGGATATCCGAAACCTGCTTCGTATGGCAATACAGTGAGAGCAATAAGTACTTTCTAACATATACATCATATATAACATTCACATGTATAAACAAGAGGTAATAAATAGTAAATAATTTTCTGAGTCAATTTAGAATAAATTTAATAGTCTAAATAAACAAAGTTATTATTAGTATACTATAAAATATGAGTTTTTATTTCAAAGGGATATCCATTAGGTACCCATGGGTGAAAAGCCAAACCCGATAGGTTTTGGGCCCCGAACCCTAAAACCATGGGTGAGAAATCATCCCCAAACCTAAACCCGCTAGATCCGAAATCCGTGGATATCCGACCCGAAAACGAACCATTGCCATTCTTAGCCTCGTTCCGGATCTCACATGTCGCGATGGGAGAGAGAAATGCGAAAGGGGAAGAAGAAAAGTGAACAGGAGCTAGCGAGTGAACTTGGTGATGAAATCACAGCCGCGCTTGATATAACCACAATCGGGCACAACTAAACCCATTACCTCAATTATACATGAGTCAATCTCACCTGTTCGACGCCAATCCGACACCCCTGACGTCGATTGATGGAAAAGCAATTCCTCAATCGATTAACGAGGAGCAAATCTGTTATTGATGTGCACGTGCTATATATGTGTGATCTTTAATTAATCGGTAATGCTAGTAGTCTACATCCGACGGAAGTGAAATATCGTACAGCATGTGTCTGATCGTACACCATATAAATTTCGCTCCTTTTATCCTTTCACTATTTTTTCTCGGACGGTGGCTTCTCTGCTTGCTCTACTGCTGCACTGCAGCCCCATGGGTTCGCGTCGTCCCCATCGCTCTTGACGGTGGCGCTCTCAATTCCCTTACCCTATGCTACGTCCGTCTGCCTCCACCATGCCCCCCATGTCATCCTTGCCTCAAATCACGGACGAGGCCGCCATTTTCTGCCCCCTCGCTCGGTCGCTCCATGGTTTGGTCAATCCGTTAATGAGGTGGTTGGGAATCAGATAGAGCTGAACCTCAGGGATGTGACGAGAGGGCAGCAGGTGGGGAGCTATTCCATCACTACACCGCTGGCGACCTCCTCTCTCTTGCGTCGAAGGATGCCGGCGGCTGGCCTTGACAGGGAACCAGAGTCGGTGGTGTGACCAGAGGAGCAGGACGATGACGATGACGACCAGTTTGGTGTGTGGAGATGATGTTGTGATAGTTTTTTTTGCATTATATCATCTCACATGTCATAATATGTGATTTTGGATGTTGTAGTAAAAGCAAATTAAGATGATACAAACTTTTCTTGATGTTGCAACAAGAGATACTATTTGTTACTTCGGTCTTTTATCAATGTTGCATTAGATGTTTTTCAATGTTTTAATGGCTGATTCTGCAAAGTTGTAATTCTTAGAGATTAGGGAAAAAAGGATCGATCAGATGTTGCTTGGAACATGTACATTTGTTGTGGTGAGAATGTGTTTTCTGTGAAAATTGGTGCTAGTGAGTTGTTCAATTTTATTGTATACATTTGATGTTACAAAAGGTATATTTCAATGTTACGTACTCTATTTTCGTTTGTTCAATGGTTCATCTGATGAGATATTTTCCATTGAACGTCCTATCATGTTAATTATATGTTTTTTGTGTGTTGTGGATTTTTTTCCAGGATTTTTGGCGAGATTGCTGAGGAATATGTTTATTTTTTTGCAGGGGCGGGGGGTTATTCTATCACTGGTGGTATCTAACAACGACGGCGGTATGAATACTATAAAATATATTATTTATAAAATAGTAAAGACTTCAAACCAACCGGCCATATGTCGTTTATAAAATGGTAAAGACTTCAAACCAGCCGGCCGTATGCTTGCAGTTCTGCACGGCCGCTCCATCAGCCATCCATCCACCATCGAACACCACAAATACAAACAAGATTTCCACTCAGATGAACGAGTTCTACCAGACTTCAGAGATCACATGCTGTTCCGTTCGTTGTTGCCTCCGTCGTTTCAGTATTTCACCTTCTCCCATTCCTCTCTCTAGGTTAGCCCCTCCCCCCTAAAAAATTTCAATATTTAACATCCAAGTCGCACGCCTCACGTCTTATGACTCAATTCGTAAGCCTTTCAAAATATAACCTTTTGTATGCGAATTCTTTCAATCTAGGGGATTCTACCTCCTTTCCTCTATTTCTCTTATTTTGTTTTTCCTTTTCATTTTACAACACGTGTGAATGGAGGACTTTACCCCTTACCTTATCCTTTTGCTTCCATTGAGCAATCGGTCTCCTCCCCAATCTCCCGTTCACTCATCTCCATCGGTTCAAATGATTTCGGGTTCTTAATTTAACATACGGTCAACTGCACTATCACAAAAATAGTTTTCAGTGATAGTTGAAATCACATTTGTAGGGGCGGAAGCGGTACCGCTCCTACTTTTTACAGCTACAAATAGCTGTTTGCAGGAACAGGTAACATGCTCGCCCCTGACCCGCCTTTACAAATTATTTTTAAAAAAAATAAAAAAGAAGTAAAAAAATTGAGAACAGCAAAATGAAAAAGAAAAAATAACTGCCAGCCAACCGACCACCACCACAGGCCACTCTACTACAGAGGTATAATTTTTTTATAAAATATGCACAATCACGCTAATCGAGGTTCGAACCGCTTACCTCAGGCCTCGCACGTACCCTCATCTCCATCACACTAGACAGTCACTTGTGACTGTGTAAGGTATGCTATTATTTTATTTTAATTCTGAAATCAGTTTGTAGGTGCGGGTGATGCCATCATCCACCCATGTAAATCATTTCTAGGAGTGGCTGACGCCATCACCCACACCTATAATTAATTATTTATTTGTTTATTTATTATTCTTTTCATTAAAATATAAATATATATCTATATATACTCACACAAGATGTATTTCACATATCTCAAGTATTTTTTTCAAATGGTCAAAATATCACAATCGCAATACATATGTTCAAATTGTTTTCATATTCACATATACTACATTCATACTATATAGTACAACAATTCAATCGTGGATATCTAATACGGTAGATAGTGTATACATAAATCTATCTATAAGTATGTCACTTCAATCTAGCTACATAGTCTAGTTTATATATAAATGAACTATCCATATCGATAGTCATGGTCATGTGTAGGGCATAACTATGCTTAAATAATCTTGTGATTCTAAACGGTCTTAAATAAATAATGAATAATGTATAAACATAAAATTTTAGATTTTACCATTACAACTTTGATATGGAGCTACTCTACATCCGAGGTTTTTTGAAAAAAAATCAAAACTTCTATGTTTTAAACTTAGAGAACTTATAATATTTTTCTAGACTGTTAAATGATCTTAAACTTTAAAACTACAAAATTTTAGATCTCATTAGCCTCAACAATTTTTCTATAAAGTTTGACTTTATTCGAAATTATTTAAAAAAATTATGGATTTATTTGCATGGGACCATTCGTAGAGACAGGTCATGCCATCACCCATTCCTAAAAATCATTTTCAGGAGCAGGTGAGGCCATCGCCGCTCCTAGAAATGGTTCTCATTTCCAGGGGTGGGCGATGGATGACCCGATCCTAGAAATGCTATTTCCAAGGGTGGGTGATGGCGTCACCCACCCTTGAAAATGGTGGTCATTTCCAGTTTCCAGGGATGGCTCGCCCCGTCACCTGCCCCCTAAAAATATATTTCCAGCGGTGGTTCGAAAGTTACAGTAACCGACTCATTAGAAAAATGGGCGCTTTTACAAATTATTTTTCAATAGTGCCAGATTCCAATTATGACTCCGATTGACTGACCAAGAAATCATTGCTTACTTTAGTAATAGTAGAGATTAAGCAATTGCTCATTTTTATTTTTAGCTTTTGTGTTCTGCTCAATAACTTGAATGCTTGCCTTTTGTTTCAATAGGCACATCCACAATATTTCAATGCAGTAATGCGTCAGCTTGCATGTGTTAAAAGGAATAAATTTATTAGGAATGATTTTTGGTTTGCTCTGTTAAGTCTCGATTTATAACTGTTAGGCAAAATTTCAACATGTGTTTAATTGTTACTAAAAATTACCAAGCAACATTATGAACTGCTGGCTTTTAGGCCTTTTTCTCCAAAATAATGTTTGTCATTGCTATCATTCCTTTCTTTTATCACTGGCTTTCAATACTTTTCAGTAATTTTATGGCATCACCATGAGATCTTTCTTTTTGTGTGTTCTCTGTTAGCTTTGTTCCGATGTTTCTCTCACCAATACATCGTTGATGTTCATATCATACTTGTAAATTAGGCAAAATGATGTAATTCATTGGGCAGTAATATGCTACTAAGTTAGGCAAACCAATATACTTTAGTAGGCAATAATATGGTTCTGAATTAGCAAAAATATAGGTGTGTTCCGCATCGATTCTATATTAGCAATTTTGTACTTTTTCATCAGGCAAAAATGTGGTTTGAACCAAGTAAAACAATATAATTCAGCAATCATATTTTTTACTTTTCCATCAGTAAAAGATGTGGTTAAAACTATGCAAAAATGCAATTTAGTAGGCATTTTCTTTACTTTTTCATCAGGTAATCACATGGTTACATCGAAGCAAAAGAATGTAATTTAGTAGATGATTTTTCCATTTTTATTTCTTTTGCACTATAGGTACTCTATCCATCTCCATTTTCCTTGTTACATTGGGGGAACCCAGATCAGGTTATATAGTAGTAGATATTAGGCACTTCAACTATTAAGAAGGGGAAGGAAATGCTATGTGCAGTCTGCTTGCAGTACATATTATTGGGTGGTTCATGCAGTTTTTTGCAAAGCGTAACCAATCCAGTGCATAAGTCCGATGTGAACTGCTGGATATCTGTTTATGCAGTTTTTTTTAAGAACAAACAAGATCTGAATTTGTCGGTTCGAGTGATTTTTCTGAAACCAATATGTGCTTTAGATCAGGCAATAGTGGATCTGTTTGGGAAATCCTGATTAAAATTGTAGACCAGGTTCTCAAATTATAGAGAAAATAGTGGATTTGCTATACATATGCACCCAAAGTAATTTTTCTGAATTTCTATTAGTTTGTCATATCATCAGTGAAAACCAAGGTTGTGATTGCCATTGTTCATCTAGGAAAATCCGCATATTTCTTGGAGTGGTAAGTTCTAAATTGCCCCCTTGAGAACAGAGAGTAAAAACAGGACTGCCATAAAGTACATAGAGTTTGCCTCCTTTCCCAAAAGGGAATGGCCGTACTGCACGACTAAAATATGGTCGTCCGTACATTAGCTGGATCCTATAAAATAATATGGCATGTATATAAAATATCCATGCCAAAGTATCTTAGCGTCGACATGGCAGCGATATAGTAAAATCCCTACCGGGTGCCTAAAGCAATTTGGCACGAATACAAAAATTATGTGCAATGGGTACAAATACCTCTTCAGTTCTCTCATCATTTGATGCTGGGTAGTATAAACATTGAAAGCTCTTTGAGCTCTTTCTCCACTCCCTAGAGATAATGCTTAGTTGAGCAATTTTCAAGATTGAGTGCTTGTGAGTTCATCTCCGGTCTTTGAGAATCAAAATCATCACCAAATCATTTGACTTCCCATCTGTTACTCCTGCAGGTAAAGTCTCCTATACATATAAGTATCAACCGTGAGAGCCAACTAGTGTAGTTGCATCCCAGGATGTTTGTATTGCCTTCCTCATAGTAGAGAGTTTGAGTAAGTAAACTTAAGCTCAATCGTCCTTGTGGTCGCTTAGGTGAGGGGAGGGTTGAAGACCCAGGATCTAGCTCTTTGTGGGCTCCCCAACAGAGATATAGGTTCCTTTGTGAGTCTAAACATCGGTAACAAATCGTTGTTTCTCCATGTGCTTCATCTTTGATTTCTTGTGGTTCTTGTTGTCTTTTGGGTGATTTGCCTCAATCTCCTTGTAAAAAGTTTGATAATATATATAGTTTAGGTGAGCACTCAAATATGGTTTACTAGGAAGAAATTTTTATTTTAAATCTACATTGCTATTGATTTATATCAGTTACTAAAAATTTTAAGCTTTTGGAAAACAATCTTGAGGGTGAACAACTCACCTGACAACTCAAAAATAATTTTCCGGAAGATTCTTATTTCGAATCTACATTAGGTGCTAGATGGATTGCTATTGATTTATAACATCGAAAAGTTTTATGATTTTTGGAATATGGTGAAACAACTTATGTGAAAACAAAAATATAATCGGGATGTATTTTTATTTCAAATCTACAGTAGCTATGACGCCAATCCAATAAAATGGATTATATATAATATATATCATCTAGTTAAAGAATCAAGATGCTTGAAAATAATCTTGAAGGTAAACATCTCACTTGACAAGTCAAATATAGGTTTTTTTAGGAAGAATCTTTCTTCCAATTCTTCACACCAGATCCACGCAAAATGGGTCACTATTGATTTATGCTATTACTTTAAAATTCTCAAGATTGTCAAAAGTCTTCATGATTTTTTTTATCAACCATCTGGTTGGAGAGGAAATTAGATGATGAAGTGAGAGAGGCAGGTTGCAAGGGCGCGACATGGAGAGGGCGATGTGGGGATGGCAGAGACTGACGGTCTTGAGATGGATGTCCATTTTTACGTACACGCTTCCTCTGTTTTAAGTTATAAGTTGCCTTGGCTTTGTCCTATATCAGACTTATGAAACTTTGACATATTCCATATCAAATAAATGCACAACCAATATATATTACATTATGCATATAGTGAAAGTAGTTTGATACTGTAGATATTTGTGCACCTTTTTATACACTTGGTCAACACTAGAAAAGTTTGACTTATGATAAATTTAAAATGGATTATAATTTGGAACGGGCGGGTTAGTGCGTACTAGTTTATACAAATATAGAATTTGAACATAGAGTACTAGAGAAGAGAAGACAAAAGGCCCTCAAGGATAAATATGGTGATTTCAGATAATTTTTGACGTTTTGTGTTTTTTCTGGGGCCAAACAGGCCCAGTTTAACGACACGAAGCATTTGTGCGGCCCAAATATCACTGTCGCCGCCCCTCACCTCCTGGCTTGCCCGTCAGGAACGCATCGACGGGGGCCGCAATACATCGTCGCCGGGGAAGAGCGAGATGTCCCATCGCAAGCATCTCCGCCGAATCGGCGATGGCGCTGCCACCGTGCCAGTGACTCGGGAGACCCTGAAGGAGGACATACGCGTGCTGCTCGACCAGATCTACGACTTCTACAAGGCGGCGCTCGACCAGATGCCGACGGAGGAGATTCCCTCGCTGGCCCTGCGCCTCCTCAGCGCCGGCGTGTGCTTCGGCGTGCTGGACCCGGTCTCCAACATCATCGCCAACGCCATCTCATACTCCCCCTCTTCGCCAACGTCCATCAATCCCGGTGATGAAGATGACGGGAAGGCGGCCCAGCTGCACACAAGGGAGTCAGTCTTGTCCAGGATCGTCAGCGATAGCGATGACTTCCTCCACCTCCGGCTGTCCGCGAAGATGGCCGAACGCATGACCGTCGCCCGGCGGTCGCTCGAAGGCCTTGTAAGCTTCCTCATATTCTACTTCCGCTACCTCGCGGAGACTGAGGCGCTACGCTACCTGCGCCTGGCCGGTGCTGACCTCCTTGCCGCCGTGCGGCTCATCTTGCTGGACCGTAACAGCAGCGTCGACCCACAGAACGGCAAACCCGGATCCTGTGTCATCTCCCTTAGCACCAAGGTAGCCCTGGGCTGTGCCGCTGTCTCTGCAAAGCACCCCGAACCAACCACCTTTCTGAGAGCGTCGCAGTTGCTGGCAGCTCGGCTGAACGATGCCTCCATGATTCTGCCCGTGCAGTGCAAGGGCCGCCACGTCTCCTCTGCAAACTTGAAGCGCCTCGGCAAGCTGCTAAAGTGAGAGCCCAGGAACATGGAGCTCACAGATCTCTGTTACTGGCAACCTTTGCAGCTTGCTGGTTCACGGTATCATGATGCCAGGAAGAAGACGAAGAGAAAGGTGGAGAAGAAACTGCAATCAGGGGACTCTGCTGGTGGTGGATATAAGGAAATGAGGAGGAGGAGGAGGAGGATATAGGAGGAGGAGGAGGAGGAGGAGGAGGAGGTGAAGGAGGAGGAGGTGAAGGAGCTTCCATCTAGTGCCTCTTCTGAATACACAGAGAGGGGAAGTAGGAAGAGAAGGGCGAAGGAGGTGCCATCTGGGGCCTCTGCTGAATATACTGAGAGTAGGAAGGAGGTGACTGCAACATTCCGCTACATGCAAACATTGAAACTCTTGCTCCTTGACAAAATTCATGCACATTACCTGGAAGCACTTGCCCGTCTGTCGGGAGATGTCTTGCGCGAGTGTCACCACAGCAGCATCCTCAGGGCTGGTTATTGTTATGGCCCAATGGATCCTGGCTCCAACATCATTCTGAACACAATTTGGTATGCCACTACATGCATGCCCCACTCAGAGTGATTTTGAGGTTGCTATAATATGCACTAAGGCACTTCGGCTCAGAGTGTTGCTCTCTGTATGGCCTGGTTGCCTTTCTCTGTGCACTCTTCAACACATTCACAGAACATGTTGCGGCATGGTACTTGCTTGCGAGCAACATTGATGCCGCATCAGCCATGGCAATGGCAGAACAGCATGGTCATGTTATGTCTGGTGCCTACCAAGAAGCCTATAGCAGTGCGGCGCTGAACTCATGGCACCCTGATCCTAACGCATTGTCAAAGCTAACCATGTCACTCCTGCAAATGGAATTGGTTGAGTCTTTGTGGAATGGCCATGCACTCTCAAATAGTGAAGTTGGGCAGCTCCGCATGGCTCTGTCGGCATTGTTTGAGGTGCAGGTCTCACGGCTGGACCAGGCAGAAATCCTATCTGTGAACCAGAAAAGATTCATAACAGACATCAGAAAGAAGTTTCAGGTTGACCAAGAGTTCTTTGCCAGCAAGGCCAATGCTGCATTGAACAACTATTCCAAGAAAACCGGGGTCAGTGAATTTCCTTTCTGTTGTTTTTCTTTCTTTTTTGCTTTCAAATTTCACTGTTATTTGGTTAAATGTAAACTTTTTCCATTTATTCTGCCTACTGAATTGCTATATGAAGGGGGACTTCGAAATTCATGTTATTTGTGGTGTGAATCCTTATGTAAGCAAAGGCGCAAGGTCACGTATCAACTTTTGGGCAACACCCAAGCGATCAAATATTTTTTAGACCAGAGACCCTCCGGCCCAGCTTTACTGAAAGCATAAAGAGTGTACTGGGGATACCAGTGTTACAAGTCATAGAGTTGCTCAAAAACTCACGCCTTACAAAAGCATTTTCTCAGCACAGAGCACCAGCTCAGATGAGAAAACGAACTCCCCCTCTTAAGACTCCCTCTCAAAGTGAAAACAAAAGAAGACGACATCTGGAGAAACGCGCGCACTTTCAGTAGGTACTTCCCCGCGCTCAGGTATTAGATTGCAACGATGACAGGTGGAGCTTCAGTCGCTGGATCGCCTCGTCCACCTGGAGCTGCTTTTTCCCCTTGCATAGGATCTCCCACCTCTGCATATAAGAAATGAAGCGAAAGAGACACACCTCAGGTGAGGAAATAACCACATTGTTAAACACAAAGTCATTCCTGATTAGCCAATGGCACCAAGCTGCACACCCAAAAAAAGAAAATAAGCATTTGTTTAGTTTTTCGATCAGCCCTCTCCAAAACCAGGTCTTGAAAGCTAGATACGCCAACCGGGACCGTTCGCCACCCAAACACCTCACCCAAACACCTCGCTGCTAAGACACCAGAGAAAGTGTGCCAAGATACATCCGAAGATTATATGGTCAGTAGTTTCAGGTCTGCCACACATTTTGCATTCTAAGTCCCCCGACCAATTTCTTTTTATCGATTGTTCGCAGATTGAATCTTGTCATTGCAAACTTGCCAAAGAAAATTCTAATTTTCAGTGGCAGGCCTCCCAGATGTCCATCATATATCTATTGGTGACACCAGGAAACTGAAGCTCTCTATACAACGAAGAGGTTGTGAACAAGCCGCTTCTCTCAAGAACCCATGTTACTGAATCTGGACTGTGTGATATCACTACATCCTCTACCCTTCTCAGCAAGCCCTCCCACTCTATTTCTTCCATCCCCCCAAAGTTCCTCCTGAATGTTAGGTCCACTTCTCCAGTGCCCAGTGCCTGGTGCACAGAGCAGTTCTGTTGATGATACATTTCAAAAAAATTGGAGAAACTGATTCTCAGGGGACATTCTCCCAACCACACATCATGCCAAAACCTTGTTTTCTTGCCATCATTCACTGCATGTTTTAGACCTCTCTGGCAGCTACTTTTAACCTCATGTAATCCTTTCCAAAATTGGGAACCCCCTCTATATGTGCAGCTAAAAAAGCCTTTCTCACCCAGATACTTCTTCCTGAGTAGGTCCAGACAAATGTTAGTGTCTCCTCTCTCTAACTTAAAGATCCATTTAGATAGCAAGCACTCATTCATGACTTTTTTATTTGTAAAACCTAGACCTCCTCCCTCTTTTGGGGTCATCAGTTATCTAGCCATATGATATTTCTTCTTCAGACCAGGGCCATGCCAGAAGAAGTTTGATATTGCAGTATTCATTTTGTGGTGAATTTCATCTTGCAGCATGTAAACCCCCATAGAGTAGTTGGGAACTGAGCTCAAACAGGATTCAATTAGGATCATTTTGCCACCACTCGATAGATTGCAACTCTGACAGGTAGGAAGTCTTTTGGATACTTTCTGATGTATGTAAGCTAGGTCTTCCACTCCCATGTGTTTGTTGCTAATCATGACGCCAAGGTATTTCATGGAAAGGTTCCAATATAGCAGTTAAAGAGATCAGCAACTCTATTCTGCTCTTCTATATTGACTCCCATCACAAATACCTCACTCTTCTGGTAATTGATTCTCAGGCCAGACATGTTTTCAAAGCAATATAATAAGAATTTTGTGTTAAGGAAAGTCTGTTCATCAAACTCCAAGAAGATGATAGTATCATCAGCATATTGTAGGTGGGTCAGGCCACCCTCTACCAAATGTGGGACCAGCCCTCTAACTGTCCCTGCTACCTGCTACCTGAGCTTTTTTGGACATTGTGGCAAAAGCGTCACTCACCAAGTTAAACAGTAAGGGTGACAAGGGATCACCCTGTCTAAGCCCTTTAAATGTTCTGAAGTAATCACCAGGCACTCCATTAATGTTGATGCCAACTTTTCCACCTTCTATAATCTGTGTCATCCAGGACATCCATTTCCTAGGAAATTTTTTTGTCTTAAAACTTCCATCATGAACTTCCAATCCACCTTGTCATAAGCTTTCTCAAAATCCAACTTCAAAATCACACCCCTCATTTTCTTAACCCTCAGCTCATGCAAAACTTCTTGTAAAATTACAACACCCTCCAAAATGTTTCTTCCTGGAATAAAAGTTGTCTGAGTCTCACTAATTAGTGATGCTGCATATGGTGTCAGCCTCATAGTCAGTACCTTTGTAAACCACTTGTAATCCACATTGAGTAAGCAAATGGGTCTGTATTGTTTTATATTATTAGCTTCCTTCATTTTTGGGATTAAGGATATCAGACCATAGTTGAGCCTCCTGAGATTGAGTTCCTCTCTATGTAAAGCTTGGAACATCTCTAGCATTGTATCTTTAGTTTGATCCCAAAAGGCAAGATAAAAACCTACACCTAGACCATCAGGCCCAGGCGCAGAGGAAGGATCCATGTCTTTCAGTGCTTCCTCTAGTTCTTTCATAGTAAAAGGTCTCATTAAATTCAGTGCTTCCTCATCAGTCAACTTTCCATGTTCGGCCCACATGTTCTCCCCCATTTGTATATTTCCAGACTCCCTTCCAAATAGAGTTTTATAATAATTTTCAATATGATTTTTTAGTTCCACCTCGTCTCTGATCTCTCCCTGGTCACTTTCTAATGAGAAGATGGTACATTTCCTCTTTCTGCCACTAGCCATGCTATGGAAATAACCTGTATTGGCATCCCCCTCCAAAATCCATTTAAGTCCACCTCTTTTTTTGCCATTGAACTTCCTCCATGGCATAAGTATGTTCAAGCTGTTCTTCCACTTCATATCTAGCTGCCCATTGAGCATTGGACAGACCACCTCTATCTGCCATCCTATCAAGTTCCCTCAATTTATTCAAAAAGGTAGCCTTTTCCCTCCTCATTTGTCCATTTAGATTTGCACTCCAACCCTTACAAAACTGTCTAACAGAGTTTTTCACCAATTTCCAATAATCTTGTACTTCTAAATCCCTCCCTGAGGCCACTTGCTAAGAAGTTGGTCTCTAAATCCCTCTCTCAAAAGCCAGCTTGCTTCAAATCTAAATTGATATTTCAGTCTAACTCTCTCATCTTTAGTAAGCAAGATTATTGGACAATGGTTAGACCCCACTCTAGTAAGAGATTCACAAGTAGCCAACCTATAGTGCTGCTCCCACTCTGGGCTGACAAAGATTCTGTCCAAAACAAACATTATTGGGTCCTGCTGCTTATTAGTCCATGTGAATTTGCCCCCCTTCCTATGCAGCTCTTTGATGCCATTGTCATTAATATAAGGAACTAGAAGCATTCATCCAAACTTGATCAATGTTGTCAGAAGACTTCTCCCAAGCATATCTGATCATGTTAAAATCCCCACCCAAGATAAAGGGACAAGTCATGGAAGCAATTCTGACAGAAAGGCACTGCAGAAAACTATGTTTCCTGTCGACCTGTACTGGCCCAAAAACATTGATAATTTCCCATTGAAATTTGTCCTGTCTGTTCTCCACTCTGATACTTGAAAAAAATTCACCCTCGTCCATCTCTAGAGCATCAACATCCCCCTGTTTGACACCTATCAAAGTGCCACCTGAATGACCTCTAGCTGCAGTCCAGTTCCAGGAAAAGGAACCTCCCTCCTCTAGAGCTTTGAGCTCCCCAATAGTGTAATTTTCTTTGATCGTTTCTTGTAAGCAGATCACATCTACCTTGTGCTGACTCATCAACTCTTTCAGCTGTTTCCTTCTCCCTGCACTCCCCAACCCTCTTATATTCCAATACATGAGTTTCATTTCTTCTTTTTATTCTTTCGGCCGGTACTCAGCCTCTTGCCACCATTACTCACTTCTGCATCCTCTATTGCAGCTGGGGGGGGGGGCAACTTCTCTACCCCCACTTCAGCCTCCTCATTAGCCTGAGCAACAGAAGCTTCTTGGGCTTCA
Organism: Panicum hallii; assembly: GCF_002211085.1. NCBI lineage: Eukaryota > Viridiplantae > Streptophyta > Magnoliopsida > Poales > Poaceae > Panicum > Panicum hallii. Next base: position 27,144,368 of record NC_038048.1, on the reverse strand, counting down.
TTATCTTTTTGCCCCTTTTCTTTTTCCTTGATTTTCTGTTTCTCACTGTCCACCTTCTTCTTAGCTATGATGGCAGCTTTGGCTGCTTCATGAGCCCTAATTGTATTAACATTACTATCTATCTCTGTCTCATTTGGTCCTAAGTTAGCATTACTTGCCAAGGCCACACTTGCCAAATATTCAGGATTAATAGTACTAAAAATAGCAAAGGAGGTTTTATTACCTGAAATGTCATTTTGTTTCTTTTCGGTGGCTTCAGCCTTGCCCTGAATGGTCCCTCCTTGGTCTGGTTGTCTCTCTCAGAATCTTCCTTTGGGGAAGAATCGGATTCACTTTGCTCTTTGCCTTTACAGTGATGAAGTTATTCTTCTCATTGGTCCCATACCATCTATTTACTGGGTGTCAAGCTTCTCCTCTCCTATCCCCTGGTCAGGTGTATCCAAGGATTCTTCAGATTCCTCATCCATTCCTGGTAGTTTAAGAACATTTAACAGCTTCATAACCTTGATTTCAAAGTCTCTGTCTAGATGTGCCATATCTCTTTTCTCCTGTGACAAAGGATCAACCTCATAATCTACCGGTTCCTCTTCATCCTCAATTTTCCCGTCCTCAATCTTCTTGTCCTCAGATGTATAACTCTGCTGCATCTGAGACAAAGTAACATCCTCTTGTGTCTGTGACTCCATCTGATCTCCCTCTTCCATTTGCTCATCCTGTTCAGTCAGCTTCCAAGCGATCAAATATTGCCGGCGCTACTCCTATATTGTTCTTTGCTGAATTTAGCAATGATGATGAGGAAGAGGAATCATTATGTTTCTCTGTTTCTTCTACTTCAATTGACTCTGGTATGTTTTGTGTCTCTCATCAACACTTTGCCAGGGGCTCTTGAAAATATGTTTTTTCCCTTTGGGAAAGGTGCTAATCAGTGTATGATCGCAGTGAATCTGAATCAACACTTTGCCGGGGGTTCTTGAAAATATGTTGAAATGATTAAGTCATATTTCTTTGCTGATGGCTCAAATAGATATTTGATAAGGAACACTGGCAAATGACAACAGATTTTTTTCAGTTAAGATATGATAGATTACAACTGTTCCAGTCCGGTGACAACTTCTGCTGTTATCTAACAACTGCTAGGTAGGATGTATTTTTTTTCCTTTCAAACTTGCTACACTGAATCTAAATGCTTGCGTCTCATCTACTAAAATTTGGATGAGCAATAGTAATCTTATGATTATGGAAACTTCAATAATATGGTACCACTATGCAAACCACAAAGTCGCTGGCTGTTTTATTTTGACAAAAACTGATGTCATTGTGCTTCTTGGTATTTGTTTGTTTATTTACATGTAATAGTATTTCACTCATATTTGGCTGATTACCCATTTTAACCACTCTTGTTTTCGAGGGAAGTGCGCTGCTTTGACTGTGTGTACCAGGGAATAAAGATTGTGCATCCATGTGATGAAGTGTATCATGGGAGTGGCGAGGATTTCAACGTAATGGCTCTTGCAAAACACAGCATTAGCAATGATTGCTCAGTAGCGCCCGCCAGTTTCATGTCGACACGGTGTGCGTATTAGATGAGGACTGGATCTATTTTGATTCGAAGCTAGACGCCAAGATTGCTGAGAGGAACCCGATGGATGACGGTGCCTTTAGGATATTGAGGTGGAATGGCAGAATCTTCTGAATCAAGCTGCTGGATGAACCCTACAGATCACCATCAGAATCTTCAGAATGCACTGTTTGTGAATCGGTAGCTCCATATTTCTGTGATAGTGCGCCTTAGATTGAGAGACTAAGGTTGATGCATGATATGTGCTTTTTGTTAGTAAGATGTACGTGCGGCCACAGTTTTTCTGACAAACTTGTTGCGCATGGATCAGTAGCCAGGCGCTCCAAACATTATCGGGAGTGCATTGCCTCCACAGCTATCTAGTCAATTTTAAGCATTTTGTATAGCAGGACACCTTTGGTGCGAGATATTTGCACCTGGGAGTTATTTGTGCATCCTTTGCGAGATTAGCCAAATAAAATCAAACCTAGGCCGCACGAATTTGTCTCGTAACAGCAAAAAGTCATAAGAGGAAGAGATTGTTGTCAGAAATATGCCCCGAAGGTAAGTATAGAGATGATCATATTTCATTGTATCTATAATGTACCATGTGTTCATTGAATATCCATGAAAGGCAACTTGTATTGATAGGCAATTATGTGAATTGTTTGCGAGACTCTTTACTTGAATGGTTATTCTAAAGTTGTTTCTGGTTGGAGTTCATGTATGGACACACATGAATATTAGACTAGCACATGTATTAGTTGATGACTAAATTTTACAAGTCATAGACATGATAATATGGGCGCATGTATGATATGAGGCTGGATCAACTCAACTCGAGAAATAGTGATTTCTCATTACACAATGTGTACGCTGTGTTCTTAGACCTGAGATTGTCGTATGTACTCAAGATGTGAACCGACCTACTTAGGAGCCATCAAACACTACTCCATAACTAGGCAGTCATAAAAGTGGTTCTCAGGTTTGTCAAGAAGCATATTGTGAGACATGATCATTTAAGATGGGATTTGCCCCTCTCTGCTTCAGAGAGATATCTCTAGGCCCCTCGAGGGATCGGATCAAGAAATGCATGGCTGTGCTAGGTTAAGTGTTAACAAAGAATTTCAGATCACGGCATCGAGAAAGAGAGGTCAGCTTGGAGTTAGACCAAATCTCGTGTGGCAAAGGGAATAGCATGTATATGAGATTGTGACGGCTCGTCTGATATGATCTTTGCGCGTGCATAGGAGTTGACACGTCTTGCTAGAGGCCGTTGTCAACTATTGGTCGAGTAGGAGTACTCGGGCCATGTCTGTTCGCACGTGAGCCCATAGGATCACACATTTAAGGGACTGGAAGCCTAACGAGGATATGATCTGAATTAGACTGGGCTTAGGTGCACTAATGGGTCTCGGTTAGGAAGCCCATTAGTGGGCGCCTATAAAAGAAGCGGAGGGGACGCATGGAGGGGCTAACCCTAATTCCACGCCTGCTGGTAGCCACCTATTCCCACGCCTGCGCCCACGGTTGCCCTCGCGGACCTAGTAGTCCGGAATGCAACGCTTCTTTCCCGTAAGTGTGGATACCTTGGAGGTGCTACATTTGCTGCACGAGGACGAGCCGCACGTGAGGAGGTCTTGCAACTGCACAGCCGCCGACCGGCTGCACTACCTCGACGCGCTACAGAAGTTCCGCACCCGCTCATCTAGTGGTAATTTCATGATCTATAACAACAGTTTTCCTGGTTTATGCGGTGAAAATTTTTATTTATCGCTAGCGTAGCCCACCTCATATCACTTCAGTGGTATCAGAGCCGTAGCTGCTTCATTATAGGTTCGGATGTGTGCATATGGAGATATGCGTGGATGTAGATGAAATCCTAATCCTGTTTCATGTCCTCGCTACGATGGTCGTGTAATGAGATACTCCTACCGGTCGGGTATCCGCCATCGGAGTTAAGTGATACACGTAAACCCAGTCAAAGCAGGCGGAGATCAATGAGATTGGTCGAATCAAAATCTAGGATGAATCACCAAATGCATGTGATGCGTTGGATGGCAGATTTAAACTACCGGGTTGAGGAAGTTGCAGAAACATGCTGTTCAGTAAAACAGCCATAATTTTTGCATGCGAACTCGGATTGAGGTAAATTTTATATGAAAATTCATCTACAGAAAATTTTACACATGAAATTCAACACCTGTAGCATTTTCGCTGAAATTATATTTCCCAAAAATGGCTTGGAATATGGAGTTTCAGACGTACGAAGTTTAGATGTTGTTGCACCTAACTTGTTTTTGCAGCATCATATGTGATCAGTATGGCCCTTTTGTGTATATATGTATGTGATGCATGTATGTAATTTTCATGACCTGCATGTCCTGAGTAATGCAATACGCAGAAGCCAAATGTATTGCCAATTTATGTAATGGCCTACATGCCAACATGTGATGATTCGATCCGACAATGTAACTAGATTTCGGTAGTTATAGTTCTTATAGGACTCGTCACTTGGAGGATGGCGCACATGGAACATGGAGATGGAGATCATCTATGGAGATGGAGATCACCATGTGAATATGGGCCATACTGATTCACAACTATATGTTTGTCATTCTTATCATTTTACTTCAACATACGATAATGTGTTTTTTGCATATGGTAGAAGTAGACCGATCGATCCCTCGTAATGTTTAAGTTTAAATGCCCTCCCAACTAAATCTTGCTCCATTGCATGTCTTGTACAATTAGTGTTGGGCCTATGAAATTAGGGTGCCACTAGTTTTCCTTGACTTGATGAGTTTGTATCGGATACTTACACGCATAAAGGGTTGGTAAGCTTAAACAAGATCATCTTAATAGTTAAGGACTTTGGGGCATAAAGGTTGGGAGCCGAGATATAAAGATGTCACCCAACAACAAGAGTCATATGTGATATGATTAGCAAAGAGTTGCTTACCGATTTACCTGTGTTCTAGCGGTGATGCTAAAGCTCACTAGTCGACTTGATAGTTGTGGGTCTTGAACCACTAAGTATCAATGGAGGGATATTGATTTTAGTGGGAGTAGATTATATTAAATATTTAATGTGATTTACTCTATCATGGATACGTTTATCTTAGTATTTTACATTATTATTATGTTGTAGATCAATGGCACCCAGCACCACCACATCTTTTACTTTGCGTTCGATCCTTGAGAAGGAAAAGTTGAATGGGACTAACTATATGGATTGGATCTGTAACCTGAGAATTGTTCTCAGAACTGAGAAAAAGGGAGATGTTCTGATACCCCATTACCAAAAGAGCCCGCTGATGATGCAATTGCTTCTGTCAAGAATGCTTACAAGAAAGCATGCGACAACAATCTTGAAGTGAGTTGCCTTATGCTCGCTTGCATGGAACCCGAGCTGCAGATGCAGTTTGAGACAAACCATGAGGCGCACGATATGATCATGGCACTTCAGGACATGTTCCAGACACGGACTAGGACTGAAAGGTTCAATGTGTCCAAGGCTTTTGTTGAGAGCAAGCTGGTAGAGGGCAACAGTGGGGCCGCATGTGATCAAGATGGTTGGTTACACATAGAGGTTGGAGAAGCTGGGCTTCCCACTCGGCCAAGAGTTGGCCATGGATTTCATTCTTGCATCTTTACCGCCGAGCTATGGGAACTTCATCTCAAACTACCACATGCAAGGGGTCGAAAAGGGCTTGAATGAGCTATGCGCCATGCTCAAAACAGCAGAAAGTGACATCAAGAAGAGCTCGGGCGGCGGTCATGTGATGGCGGTCCAGAACAAGCCTAACTTTAAGAAGAAGGGTACTTCTTGGAAGAAGAAGGGCAAGGCTAAGGTTGAGAACCCCAAGCCAAACCTAGATCCTAAGGCTAAAACTAGACCAGCTGCTGACACTGAGTGCTTTCGGTCACTGGAAGAGAAACTGCAAGGTGTACTTGGCTTCTTTGAAGAACTGCGGAAGTAAGAGTACTTCCAAATCAGGTACCCTTACTGTTTATGTTATGGATATTTTGATTGCTGATTCTTTTATTAATTCTTGGGTATTTGGTACCGGATCGGTTGCTCACTTTTGCAATTTGATGCAGGGGCTAACAAGAGGTAGAAGCGTGGCAAGAGAAGTTGATTTCCACGTGGGCAATAATGCAAGAGTTGTTGCATTGAGCGTTGGGACGATGCAACTCCACCTCCTGTCAGGATTTATTATGGAGTTGAATAATTGTTATTTTGTTCCTAGTTTGAGTCGAAATATTATATCTCCTTCATGTTTTATGATGGATGGTTATTCGTTTGCGAGTGAAAATAATGGTTGTGTGATCTCTAAGAATGATATATTTGTGGCTTCTGTGCCTATTAAGAATGGGTTGTTTATTTTAAATCTTGATGATTCACCTATCTGTAATGTAAATGCTAAAAGGCTTCGGCCTAATGATTTGAGTCCTACCTATATGTGGTATTGTCGTTTGGGTTATATAAGTGAGAAGCGCATGAAGAAGCTCCATTCGGATGGGCTTTTAACTTCGTTTGATTTTGAATCATACGAGACATGCGAAGCTTGTTTGCTAGGCAAGATGACCAAGACACCATTCATAGGTTTTCCAGAGAGAGCATCGGACTTGCTGGAACTCATACATACTGATGTGTGCGGACCAATGAACACGACGGCTAGAGGAGGATTCCAATACTTCATAACTTCCACTGATGATTTGAGTAGATATGGCTATATCTATTTGATAAAGCATAAGTCTAAAACCTTTGAAAAGTTCAAGGAATTTTAGAATGAGGTTGAAAATCAACGTGTCAAGAAAATTAAGGCATTGCGATCTGATCGAGGAGGCGAGTATTTGAGTCATGAGTTTAGCAATCATCTGAAGAGTTGCGGAATTGTTCCACAATTCATGCCATCTGGAACACCTCAGAGAAATGGTGTGTCTGAGCGACGTAATCGAACTTTGTTGGACATGGTTCGGTCGATGATAAGCTGGTTGGACCTACCGTTATTGTTTTGGGGTTACGTTCTAGAAACAACAGCTTTCACACTAAACAAGGTACCGTCTAAATCCATAGTTAAGACACCATATGAGATATGGACCGGGAAGACTCCCAGCTTGTCTTTTCTGAAAATTTGGGGATGTGAAGTTTTTGTCAAGCGACTTCAGTCGGACAAGCTAACTCCCAAATCGGATAAGTGCATATTCGTGTGATATCCAAAGGGAACTTTAGGGTATTACTTCTACAACCGATTAGAGGGCAAAGTGTTTGTTGCTCGGAATGGTATTTTCTTAGAGAAAGAGTTTCTCAAGAAGGAGAAAAGTGGACAGAAGGTGTATCTTGAAGAGGTTCAAGATGAGCCAATCGGGCAAGATTCAACAAGTGATGCTAATGTAGCAGAACAAGTTGAGATACCTGTGGTAAGAGAAGCACCACCGCAGCCACTAAGGTCGGTAAGGCTCCACGCGGCGCATGAGATATTATTGTTGGACAGTGATGAGCCTGCGACATATGCAGAAGCGATGATGGACCCAGATTCCGAGAAATGGCAAAGTGGCATGAGATCCGAGATAGATTCCATGGGAGAAAATCAAGTTTGGAACTTGGTTGACCCGCCTAATGGTGTTAAAGCCATAGAGTGCAAATGAATCTATAAGAAGAAGAAAGATATAGATGGAAATGTTCACATCTATAAGGCTCGACTTGTCGCAAAAGGGTTTAGACAAGTTCAAGGAGTTAACTATGACAAGGCATTCTCTCCCGTAATGATGCTTAAATCTATTTGGATCATTCTAGTAATAGCCGTGTATTTAGGTTATGAGATATGGCAGATGGATGTCAAAACAGCTTTTCTGAATGGAAACCTGGATGAGGATATGTATATGACATAGTCCGAAGGTTTTGTCGATCCGAGCAATGCTAGAAAGGTATGCGAACTTTAGAAATCCATTTATGGGTTGAAGCAAGCATCTCGGAGTTGGAATATTCATTTTGATGAAGTAGTCAAAGGGTTTGGTTTTCTTCGGAACAAAGAAGAAGCTTGTGTTTGCAAGAAGAAAAGTGGGAGCTCTGTTGCATTTCTGATCCTGTATATAGATGACATATTGCTGATTGGAAATGATATTCTTATGCTGGAATCCGTAAAGACTTCACTAAAAAATAGTTTTTCTATGAAGGACTTAGGGGAAGCCGCATACATTCTGGGCATAAGAAACTATAGAGATAGATCGAGAAGGCTTATTGGGTTAAGCCAAGATACTTACATTGACAAGGTGTTGAAACATTTCAGCATGGAACAATCAAAGAAAGGGTTCTTGCCTATGTCACACGGTATACATCTCAGCAAGACTCAGTGTCCTTCGACGACTGATGAGCTGGATCTCATGAGCAAGGTTCCATACGCTTCGGCAGTTGGATCTATCATGTACACGATGATAAGTACACGCCCAGATGTCTGCTTTAAGTGCTACGAGCAGGTACCAGTCTGATCCAGTGAGAGTCACTAGACAGCGGTGAAAAACATTCTTAAGTACTTCAGAAGGACTAAAGATGTGTTTCTAATCCATGGAATTGAGGAGGAGCTCACTGTAACGGGTTACACTGATGCTAGCTTCCAAACCGACAAAGATGATTCAAAGTCGCAATTAGAATTTGTGTTCACATTGAATGGTGGTGCTGTAAGTTGGAAAATTTCCAAGCAGGATACGTGGCTGATTATACAACCGAAGCCGAGTACATTGCAGCTTCGGAAGCTGCAAAGGAAGGTGTTTGGATGAGGAAGTTCCTCATTAAGCTTGGTGTGTTTCTAAATGCATCCAGCTCATTGAACCTCTACTATGACCACAATGGGCAATAGCGCAGGCTAAGGAGCCAAAGAATCACCAGAAGAACAAATATGTACTGTGAAAGTTTCACCTCATACGAGAGTTTGTCAGACGGGGTGAGTTCAAGGTATGCAAGATACCCACAGATTTGAATGTTGCTGATCTTTTGACAAAGCCTCTTCCACAGCCTAAGCATGAAGCGCACACAAGAGCTATGGGTATTAGAAATCTTCTAGATTAGACTCTAGTGCAAGTGGGAGATCGTTAGAAATATACCCTAGAGGTAATCATAGAGATGATCATATTTTGTTGTATCCATGATATATTATGTGTTCATTGAATATCCATAAAAGGTAACTAGTATTGATAGGCAATTATGTAAATTGTTTGTGAGACTCTTTACTTGTATGGTTATTCTAAAGTTATTTCTAGTCGGAGTTTATGTATGGAGACACATGAATATTAGACTAGCACATGTATTAGTTGATGACTGTGTTTCACAAGTCATAGATATGGATATGTCAAACTAATAATGTGGGCGCATGTATGACATTAGGCTGGATCGAATCAACTCGAGAAATAGTAATTTCTCATTACACAATATGTACGCTGTGTCCTTAGACCTAATATTGTTGCATGTACTCAAGATGTGAACCGACCTACTTAGGAGCCATCAAACGCTACTCCGTAACTGGGTAGTCATAAATGTGGTTCTCGGGTTTTTCAAGAAGCATGCTGTGAGACATGATCAGTCGAGATGGGATTTGCCCTCTCTACTTGAGAGAGATATCTTTGGGCCCCTCGAGTGATCGGATCAAGAAATGCATAGCTGTGCTAGGGTTAACTGTTAACCAAGGATTCCGAATCACGGCATCGAGAAAGAGAGGTCAGCTTGGAGCTAGACCAAATATTATGAGGCAAAGGGAATAGCATGTATATAAGATTGTGACAGCTCGTCTGATATGATATTTGTGCGCGCATAGGAGTTGACACGTCTTGCTAGAGGCCGCTGTCAATTATTGGTCGAGTAGGAATACTCAGGCCATGTCTGTTCGCGCGTGAGCCCATAGGGTCACACATTTAAGGGGCTGGAAGCCTAATGAATATATGATCTAAATTAGACTAGGCTTATGTGCACTAACAGGTCTCGGTTAGGAAGCCCATTAGTGGGCGCCTATAAAAGAAGCGGTGTAGGCGTATGGAGGGGCTAACCCTAATTCCACACCTGCTGGTAGCCACCTGTTCCCACACCCGCGCCCACGGTTGCCCTCGCGGACCTAGCAGTCCGGAGTGCGACGCTTCTTTCCCGTACGTGTGGATACCTTGGAGGTGCTGCATCTACTGCACGAGGACAAGCCGCACTTGAGGAGGTCTTGCAACTGCACCGTCGGTGACCGACTACACTACCCCGAGGCGCTACAGAAGTTCCGCATCCGCGCGTCTAATGGTAATTCCATGATCTATAATAGCAGTTTTTCTGATTTATACGGTGAAAATTTTTATTTATCGCTAGCGTAACCCACCTCGTATCCCTTCAACTGTTCAGGTTCATCGTTCTGAACTGAAACTGTAGAGGGTCATCCCAAACATGGATGAAAAGCTGCACATGCTCTCTCCCCCCTTCCCCTTCCCCTTCCCCCTCCCCCTCCCCTCTCTCTCCCAGGCTCTCAGCAGCAGCAGCAGACAGACACCGTGTGACATGGGCAAACAAGTTCTACTAGTTCTATCGTGATATGTGAACTTGTAATCTATTGATCCGAACATGTATTTTTCCAATTATTTTTGCTGATATGGGCTAGTACGAGCCCGTGAACCCAATGAAACAACAGTTGTTCCCGGCTCATTGGAACAGCACGGTAATCTTGCCCCGTGCCATGCCTAGGTTGCCAGGCCGGGCCACCTGTTTGGCCAACTGCAGACTCGAAGCGCCAGACATGAACTCGAAACAGCTGTACAACTCGAAACAAATGGAACATCTCACAACTTTACTCGCGCCTCTTTTTGAGGAAGCATATATTAATAGGATTAAGAGCAGTACAGATACGAGGGTAAGTTTCCCCTGCAGTGTTTTTCAGTGCTCTAAGCACCGTACAAGCATCAGAGTGACTCTGGTTGGTGCAGAGGGATGGCAATGGGTACCCAAAATCCAAAATCCGATGAATTTTTACTCCATTATAGCATGGATTTGGGTCAACTTTTCGATCTGTAGGTTGGTTTGTAGGTTCGTTAATAGGCAGGCAAGAAGTTCTATCCATTATCTGTTGGGTTTATGGGCATAGATTTGTTCCTATAGTGCCCAAATCCATAAACCCGTGGGTTTTTAAACCCAATGCAATCTAGTCCCTACTACCATTTTCTATTGTGAACTTGTAACAAATTTGATGTTAATATCATCATTTTATTATAAATTTATTACAAATTTGATTTTAATACCACCATTTATTGTGAACTTGTAACAAACTTGTTAATACCATTACCACTTGAAGTATCTTTATAAATAAATTATGAAATTATTGCTCATTCTATATTTATGCAAACTATAACTTGTTGCTTAAATAAATATATTGTCTCTCTTAGTTGTTTAAATTGAAGCATAGTTGATAATGAGAAGGATATGCACCTATTGATCATTGACAAGGTCCTATCATGGCAAGGGTGCAATCAATGTGTTAAGAAATATTCTCGATTATGATGGATCCGTGAATACCTGTTAACCTGACGGGTTTGGGTTTGGGTAAAATTTTATACCCTTCATGGGTATGGGTTTTTTAATGGATCTAAATAATTTTCGCGGGTACGGATTTGGGATAGCAAAATCCAGCAGGTTTGTGCCCGTTGGCATCATGGTGCAGGTAAAATTACATGGTTGGGAGACTGACTGACGAACTTGTTTAGCTAACCTGTGAGCTATCTTGTTGAGGGTTCTTGGGATCTTGCGAAATTCACAGCTCTAATTTTGAGCCACTGATACAATCTCTGCGACTGAAGGTCGCAGACGCCAATGAGCTAGGTGGCATAGCAATTCTGGAGCTCGTAGTGTGTCCACCATCTGCTGACAGTCAGAGGTAGATGCATTCTTGATGCTTGTAGCTGAAGAGTTGATCACTGCCGTTGCAAGCTGAGTAGCGAGGGTCTGCGCATGAGGAGGGTCTATGGCATCATTCACCTGGGTTTTGATCATTCAGCCCGGCTTGCCTGTTAGATACTTAGATGAGGGTTGTGGATGTAGACTCCCAAGCCAGCCGGTGTAGGAAAAATTGTTGCTCACCTGCCGGGTGTGGAGTTGCCTCAAGTGTCATCGGAGTGAGTCCTGCAACCTGAGCAATGTGACCGCCTTGCAGTAGTGCTTGGACAGAATGGTGTACCTGCGAAATAGTCCATACCTTTCGTTTGAATCGATGTTCCTTTCATGCCTTCCGGAGAATCCAAAGCGTGGTAAAGACCGCTCGGAGATGGGATGGGTGGGCATTGTGCTTGAAGATGGCTGCAATCTGAGATTACGTTCCATGGCCATCAACTGGGAGAGTATCAGCTCTCAAGGGAGGCGAGGAGAACCAAACTGCCCTCAAGAAAGAGCAAGCAAAAAATAGGTGGTGGTCGTGTTCACTGACCGAGCACCTGGAGCACGACTCCTCAATATGCTGAGAGAATCGATGAGCTCTCGCTCCAGTTGGCAGAGCATTTCGCAGTAACCGCCATGCAAATGTCTTGGTACGAGGCTGCAACAGCTTGTCTTTCCAAACCACCTTGAGAATGTTGAGCGTGTCCTGAGTGAATGATCTGCTTCCCTGAGATGGTGGAGGCTGTTGAGCTGCGGTTGCTAGAACTCGGAATGCATACTTTGAGGTGCAAACTCCTGATGGAGCTGGTGTCCAGCTTAGTCGGTCTGGTTCATTAGTCAATGTAACTGGAACCTGCACAATCTGGGATAAGCATGTGAACCAAATAATTGTATTATCTTTTGTATCCCAATTTTTTGTGTTACTGAGCCAGACATCCGATACTGTGTTAGGGTGGGGTGTGCCCGTAGGTGGGATAATGAGGTAGTCATGCATGTGGCGCCATAAAGGGCACCAAGGCTCTGTCCAAATATTTGTATTCCTTCTACAAATCTGATAGGTGCAATGGTCTTCAATAAAACCTTTGACCCAGAAGCAAGATTCTACGAGGATAATACTTTGATTTGATAACTGAGGATAGAAAAGGGTCTTCTTTATCGATGATGCATCAAGCAGAGTGAATAAGAAGGCTCTTGTTGACTTTTTCTAAATCTCTAATTCCTAAACTACCTTTATTTTTAGGAGTGCAAATATCAGACCAAGCTCTAAGATGAAGCGGTTTAGATTGATCACCCTCTTGAACACTCATCCACCAAAATTTCCTAATGATGGCTGTTAATTTTGCTAAACTTTTTAGTGAAGAGGATGTTAGACACGTAGTAGACAGGAATAGATGCAAAAAGTGGTTTAATGAGAGCTAGGCGAGCAGCATGGGAAAGCTTGTTTGCTTTGATTGTAGTGAGCTTGGTTCTAAACTCTTGTAGGATAAACTGATAGGTCTTCGCTCTGTGTGTGGTTGATCAGGAGGGGGTGCCCCAGATGGATGGTGTTGGGCCAAAAGTCTTGGACAGGAAAGAGCTGCTTGATTTGATGCTGAAGTTGCTAATCAGCATGCTTGATAAACAAGATAGAGGTCTAAGACCAATTTGGGGTTTGGCCAGATTGGTCACAAAAGTCTTGAAGAATGGATTTGATGCGGGCTTCTTCACAAATATCAGCTTTACCATAGATGATGAGATCCTTTGCAAAGAGAAGGCAGTGTATTGGTGGGCAGCCAGGGCCGAATGTGACTCCAGAAAGGTTTTTGTCATCTAAAGCTTGCTGGAGGCGAACTGACAGCTCGTTTATTGCAAGAACAAAAAGGCATGGCAAGAGTGGGCAACCCTGTCGGAGCCCTCTGCTAGCGTTGAATCGACCAAAGGACTTGCCATTGATGACAACAGAAAAAGTTGGCGATGTGATGCATGAATGAACACAATCAACGAAATGACTCTGAAACCCTTGGTATTGAAGAGCTTGAGCAATGATTTTAAGCATAATAAAGGCCTTTGCAAGATCGATTTTAAGCATAATAAAGGCAGACTGTTTCCAAGAGCTGAGCTGGAAGGAATGAACTATCTCCTGAGCAATAACAATATTACTAGTTATATGTCTTCCCTGAATGAAAGCATGCTGACTAGGATGAATGTGCTGGGAGATGAGGTTTTATATGATCACCTAGAGATTTAACAACTATTTTATAGATCACATTGCAAAGGCTCATAGGTCTAAAATCCTCTGGCCTAGTTGGGTTATTTTTCATAGGAATTAGAATAATATTAGTGGTGTTTAGAGATTCTGGAAATTTATCCTTTTTCTGTAAAAATTAGTGATTAAATCAGTGACGTCCTCTTGAATCCAGTCCCAAGTGGCCCTGTAGAAAGCAACATTGAGACCGTCGGGTCCTGGTGCAGCATCCTTCATCCCTTTTATCAACTGCAAAAGCTCATGTGTATCTGGAATGGTCATGGTAAAATGGTCATCCAAAGGTGTTGTTGACTACTCTGCATTGGAGGAACAGGCAGGGTTAGAGGTAGAGAAAAGATTTTTGAAATACGTTATGAAAACATCAGCTATTTCGCCAGGAGTTGAAATTATATTTCCTTGGAGATCCTGGACGTGCACAATCCTATTTTTCCTTTTCCTTTCAATAACAGTCTGCTGGAAGAACACGGTGTCGTTATCACCATCAACTGCCCAGAGCTTTTTGGCTCTTTGCTTGTAGTATTCCGTGATCTTATCTAGGAGAATTTGGTGCTGGTGGACTAAATGAGCTTCGTCTGCATGTTGGCAACTGGTCAGAGATTGGCTTTGGAGCTGAAGCAATCTCTGTTCTGTTTCTGAGCTGTTGTGGAATTGTTTTTTACATTTGCTCCAACTGTTAGAGCATGAGCAAAATTGTTTGGTTCTTTGGTGGTAGGGCCTATGTTTGGTGGAACCCCATTTTCATTTGGCTACAGTTTGGAAATCCTGTTCATGAGCCACCAGTTCTCAAATTTGAACTGTTTGTGTGGTTTTTGGATAGAGGAATTCAGAACAGCTAAAATAGGAGCATGCTGTAAAGCATTGCTATGTGATAAACTGTAGTGATAGGGAAAGCTAGGCACCATTCTGCATTAGCCAAGAATCTGTCGAGACGTTCAAAAGTAGGATTAGTAGTAAAGTGTTTATTCGTCCATGTGTAGCTGGGCCACTGTATCCCATGTCAATAAGACCACACTGTTTAATCAAAGCAAAAAGTTCACGCATTCGAGATATACTGGCAGGTTTATGACCACACTTCTCACTAGGACGCATAACATTATTCAGATCACCCATACAAAAAGTGGCTCTATCTGGTGAGTCAAGCATAAAATTCAAAACATTTTTCCAAATACTACTAGTTTGCTGATGATGTGGATCACTGTAGATACACGCTAGATTGAAAGGCATATTAGATGGATTATGCACGCCATGAACTAAGACATAGTGATTGCTATACTGAACAATGGTAAACCCCCTGGATAGACCGACTGATGGTTGAAGGAACTACAAAACTGTCATGAACAGAAAATCTATACAATAATTTAGTTGCAGTAACCTTTGAACTTCTAGTATCAGAGATGAAGGTTACCTGACCGTGTGTCGATGTCATGAGTCGGGCGAGATGTTGCACCGTGCTGCTGCCAAGGCTCCCGCCCATATCTCGACAGTTCCAGCTTAAAAAGCTCATCGCGCCCCTGGCACCCTTGAGGCTGGCGCCAGAGCCTGATGTTGATGTTGTAGTTGATGGAGGTGAGGAGCACTGCAAGGAGATGGCGTCGTGGTACTAGCAGTAGCAATGCTCTTGGCTATCTCACTTCCATCAGAGTTCAAGCAGAATTGCTCTTGCACATGCTTCTGCTTCTCGTACTCTTTTAGATGGGAGACCGTGCTTGTTGAGGACGAGGATGCCAAGAAGCCCTGTCAGCAGATCCATGCTCGGGTAGCTCGATTCCTCTTCCCGTGTATGGACTAGAGCAATCCTGGCTGGATCCAGTCAGGAACATTGGAAAGATGGAGGATACTTGGGGATCTGCTTAGATTTGATGGGGGTGGGTTGAGTGGTGATGTTTCCTTTAGATTTGGGATCTGAGGCAGCGATGAACTCAAGAGATCACTGGAGAGTTTCATGGATTTGTGATGGAACAAGCAGTGGAAATTGGATTGAATAAATGGTTGTCCTGAGCAGATTGATGAACAGGGTGATCCAGGGGAGAGGAGGAAGGGAACCAGCATTTCACCCAACCTGACTCGAGAGAGATCAAGCTGAATAATAGGAGCACTCATGCCATGCAGCGTTGTTTGTGTTTTCTACTCGCTGCCTTTGAGTTCCTAGTGAGGCTAGGAGGGGAACAAAGGCAGTTAGCAAAATTCAGTTCGTCAAAACTACTATTGTTCTAGTGTACTGGAATAGCATAGCATTAATCATATGCTTTTAAAATGCAGAAATGTCAATGAGCCAGTTGTTTGAGTATAAGCAAAAAGATGAGCACTTGGTTTAATAGAGTTAAGATATTAATTGTAATTCTTCCGTTCCAAAATGTAGGTCATTTTGGTTTTTATAGACTCATAGTGTTTGCTATGCACCTAGATATAACATGTCTAGGTGCATAGTAAAAGCTATAATTCTAGAAAAGTCAAAACAATCCACACTTTGAAACGGAGGGAGTAGCAATTTGTAAGCTGAGACTGCCATTCACAGATTAGCAACAGTACAGTTTTCACAAGGAATTCATCATTCGTTTTTATAGTCATTAAGTAAAAGAATACATAATTTGAGCCTCCAGCACTTATCTATCACCCTAGCTGCCACTAGTATTACCCAATTGCAAGAAGAAAACAGTAGTTACAGAGCTGACGAACCAGCATACGCCTATCCTCATCCTGATGAAAACCTGACCACGCCGCGGCGTCAGCCGAAGAAGTCCTGGAGCCCGCGGCCAGCGAAGACGCGATCGGAGAGCTCGGCGAGGAGCGCGTTGACGGAGAGCAGCGCGACGGTGGAGCCCGCGATGACGCCGAGCACGACGCCGGTGGTGCCCACCACCTTCCCGGGCGCCGGCCACTCGATCTCCGACATCTCCTGCGCCACGCCCGCCCACCACCCCCCGCCGCCCTTGGCGGCCTCCGCTGCCTTCCGCGCCCGCAGCACCTCCTTCAGCTCCACCGCCACCGCCTCCGGGCTCTTCTCGCCCGGTGAGTCCCCCGGCCCTGTGTCCTCCGCCGCTCCTCCGTCCGCAGCCTCCGCTGCCGCGGACGGTGCAGGTTCTTGCTCCTGCTCTTGCCCCTTGTTGCTGGCCGTGTCCCTGGACGCGGCGGCGAGGCGGTGGCGGTAGTGGCGGGAATAGGAGAAGGAGATGGAGGGAGTGCGAAGGGTGGAGGAGAAGGAAGGGCGCGCGGCGAGGTGCGGTGGGGCCGGGGCGAGGAGGTGGGGAAATGGGGTGGTTGGCGTGGCCGCCATGGCTTCCGGCTCCTCTGGTTCAGCGGCTGGGCTCGACGGGCATCCTCGCGGCGCCGGTGGATAAGAGACGAAGGGGATGGATTCGTATCGCTTGACGGGCCACAGGGCTAGAATGGCCGTCCGATCAAAATTCGACGCGTGAAGTTAAGGCAGACAAAGCTTGACGTCTTATTTCTTTTTTTTTATTATTGGGCAGAAGTCATGAGAATCAGGAGATGCTGGAACAAGGAGTGGAAGTGGAGGTGGAGGCGGATATAGAGGTGCATGGGTGTACACATGAACATCTAAAACTTTGGGAACACAAATTGAGTTACGATGCATATAGGTATACTCGTAACTGGGCCAAATCGTGTACATTTGAGCCCAAATAAGCTGAATAGCTTCTCTGGACTTAATGAGGCCCTCAGCCGGCCTGCTGTACTGGTCTAGTGTTGATTTCGAATATGGCCGACAGCTAAATCTACTCGAAATGTATGTCGCACGTTGTGATCAGAGATAGCCTAGCACACGGTGAGTCAAGGTTTACATTGGTTTAGGCAATCGTGCCCTACATCCAGTTGGGGGTTGATCGGACCTTGGGTCCGGTGCTCGTGAGAGTTTGGGGAGTTACAAGCTTTTGAATGGACGATGATACTTGTAGAGCAATGATGCCCCTTTCCTAAACGGATGACTATCCCTTTTATAGTTTAAGGGAGGTCCTCCTTACAGGGGCTGGTAGAAAGAGAGAGAGTTTCCTTGCCCCGTAGGTCGGGGTCGTCAACTTTGAAAGTGCATTTGGCCCCTAAGTGGTTTTGGTGTTGATGGCATATAAAATTAAGGAGCTAATGAGTTTATCGAGTTATGGATAGGTTAAAATTTAATAAAATGAAAAAGAGCAAGAAAAGACGCCAAATTTGCTTAAAGGATGGTGTTGAACTTAAAAAAAGATCTTTACTTATTTTATATTTTGAATTTGAGTTTAGAAAACACCATACCGTACTATTAAGAGGGATGCGAAAGGATAGTATGAAGGTGTCAAAGTGCTTATTTGATATGCTAACCATCAAGGAGAGATACAAATTCACAAACTTGTGCGCCTACTTTTCTGACTGTTTCAGTGTGTGTGTCGGAAGTTCTGACAATCACTTAACTAGTGCACTAACGGCTTGTTTTTGGGGTTGGATATTTATACCCCCTCATCCACTCCTTCATTTCCTGCTAACCTAACCCGAGACAAACACCTCCAAAAATATTTACTACTCCTCCCCAATCCCTCTCTTGAGCTAATCCTTTAGTTGATTTGATTTAGGGCTTAAGTGAGAGCAAAATTGAGATGTGAGACTCAACCATTTAAGAGAGGAGGCAGCTAAGTTCATCTCAAGAGCACTTGAAGCATCTTCATCCTTCGATTCGTGTTTGTACTCTTGAAGCTTGCTTCTAGATGGTTTGATATCGCCCGTAGAGTATCCTCTCACGTGTGTGTGCCCCGAAAAGTTTGTATTACCCTGTCATTTGTGGATTTTATAGTAAGTGACTCAATCCTCCTTTGTGGTTGATTGAGTGAGGTTAAGGGTTAGTGGAAGACCCGGCTCTTTATGAGCTCCTCAACGGAGACATAGCTTACTTAGTGGAAGTGAACTTTGGGAACAAATCTTTTATGTGTTGTGCTTATTGCATTTATTTAGTTCTTATTGACCTAGAGTTTGTTTTGTGCCGATCTATGTACTTAAGTTGTTGTGCTTGCAAAGATCACCTACAGAAGTCTCCTAGTATCATTGTGCAACTTTTGATTCAGCCAGGTTCTACAGTTTTAAGTTTAATTTTGAATTTCGTATAAGAACTTTAATTTTGTCGGAAGTTTCGGTCCAGTTTCGGAAGTTCCGACACATTTAACTGCTGCAAAGAATTTTTTTTCAGATTTTTCAGGTACACCTATTCACCCCCTAGGCATCACTAAGATCCTTTCAATTGGTATCAGAGCCTAATCTCTTGATTTAGGTTTAACCGCTAACGGATATCCAGATGTCTATAGTTGGGGATGGTGCTGATGCAGCCGCAACCGTCGCTGCTCAAGTTGATGCCGGTATCGGATTAGATGGTGCCGGAAAGCCCTTCAGGCAAACAAGCCGTTCACCCACCATTCATGATACCGACTCAAGTTCAAGTGACAAAAGCAATGGTGAGACATCGGGAGCAAGAAGAAGGAGAAAAAAGAAGATGAAGGCCAAAATTGAGAAGAAGGCCGAAAAATTGATGATGAAGCGAATCAAGGAAGAAAGCGAGAAGCATCCTTTCTTCGGGTTAAATCAAGTTCCTAATAACTATGCTTCATCTCAATATCCTACTTTTCAATTTTAATCGGTCCACTTGGGAAAACCTTTTTTCATTGATGGGACGGATTATCCGAAGTGGTCTTATGACATGAAAATGCATCTCTACGGGCTTCACCTCTCTATTTGGAAAGTTGTGGTTGTAGGTGTGACTCCTCCTACAAACGGTGTACCCACGGCCGAACAAGCTCAAGACTACTTCCGCAATGCATAAGCCATGAGGGTCATCACAAGTTCCCTTTGTGCCCAACAATTCAACAAAGTTCGCAGTGTTGAAATAGCTAAGAAAATTTAGGACACACTAAGAGAAGCTCATGAGGGAACCGATGAAGTTAGAGAAGGCAAGACGGATTTGTTGCAAAGAGAGTTAGAGCACTTTGTCATGCATGATGAAGAAACCGTGAGGCAAATGTATGATAGACTAATAGTCCTTGTATCGGACATTACATCTCTTGGAAGCACGGAATGGGAAGATCACAAGGTGACAAAAAAGTTGCTTAGAGCCTTCACGCCAAGGAACCTTACTCTTGCAACAATAATTAGAAGAGATCCCATATTTAAGGTCAAGACACCTAATCAACTTCTTGGTGAAATCTTTCATCAAGTTGGTTGAGAGGGATGTGGCCAAATCACTTAATCACAAAGTGAACAAAAATGTAGCACTCAATGTTGGCTCAAGTGACAAGGTTGAATCAAGTCCCAAGACTCTAAAGTCAGGAAAGGAAGATTCAAGTGATGAAGGATCCAATGATAAAGAGATGATCTTGGTATTGAGAAACTTCAAGAAGTTCATGAAGAAGAAGTATTACAAGTGGTGATGACAAGAAGAAGCCATCACAAAGAAGATGTTATGAGTGCAAAGAAGTAGGTCACTACATTGCCGATTGCCCACAATTGAAGAATAAAGAAAAGGAGGAGATTGTAACGATTGCCCACAATTGAAGAATAAAGAAAAGGAGGAGATTGTAACAATTGCCCACAATTGAAGAATAAAGAAAAGGAGGAGAAGAGGTACAAGGAGAAGAGCAAGGATTATAAGAAGAAATATCAAAATTATGCTCATGTTGGTCAAAAGTGGGAGTCTAGTAATGAAGACTCCGATCATGAAGGTATGGCAACTCTAGCCATACCGAAGTCTTTAAGGAAACTCTTCAACAACATATTCGATGATGAAGATGACACACCTTTTTTCTTATGGCAAGAGGGACTAAGGTATAAGAATCATCCACCTCCTCCTCTCATCCTTCCACCGTATCTAGTAGTACATAAAATAATTTTGATGATGAGGAAGAACAACATAAAGCATTTATGATAAAAGAATTTGGAAAGAAAGATTTTAAAGAAATTAAAAAACTTATGAAGAAATTGGAGAAAAAGAAGGAGTGCCTTGATAGGCAAGAGGATTTGCTCATCTTTGAGAAGGAGAGAAACCTTGCTTTAGAGAAAGCTCTTGCCAAAGAAAAGGTGAAAGTTGAAAAATTAGCTATCGATTTATCTCTAACGAATGATTCAAAAGAGAGGATGTCAAACGAGACCACTTTGATAAATGAATCTCTAGCTTCCCTAAAGGCCGCTCATAGTAAACTTCAAGAAAGCTTCTCATGCTTAACGACCAAGTACAAAGGTCTTGAAGTTAGCTACAATACCCTTTGGGAAAGCACCAAAACCAATTCTAAAACAACTCTTGACTCCAATGTCTCCACAAGTGAAGGGTTCTCAAGGTGTTATAAAATTGATGTGCAAGCTTGTATTACTAACTTGGCAAAGCTAGAAAAGTTGATCAAAGCAAAGGATGCTCAAATTGAGAGGTTAAACAAGTTGGTGAGAAATGGATATGAAGGTGACACCAAGCCCGAGCCTAAGGTTGCGTATAAGGAAGGGAGACATTCCCACAAGAAAGATGGGCTTGGTCACTACAAGGGAGGCAAGTTCAATGACTGGAAGGGGTCAAAGGTAAGGAATGTGTCATGTTCGCCAAGGGATCAAATCTTTAGGACTTGATGAACATTGCACATGGTGTGACCACCATTCCCTCCCAAGCCAAGATGAAAATCGAAGATCCCATCAAGGTAAAGGTCACTAAGCATGAGCCATCACCAAGCTACACTACGGATTATATGGTGACAATGGATCACAATGGTAAAATAGTGGTCAAGTATGTTGAAGCTTACACTAAGAGGGCAATTCTTAGAAGTGTGTGGGTTCCAAAAGTGTATCCACCTAACCCTCAAGGACCCAAATCTTTTTGGGTACCTAAATTCAAAGGTTAATTTGTTTTGTAGGCCTACTCCTCGGGTGGCACCGCATGGTTGCTTGATAGTGGATGCTCAAATCATAGGACCTGGGAGAAGGATTTGTTCACATCCCTAGAGCTTCATGATATACCTAAAGAAACTATTGTCTTTGGAGACAATAGCAAAGGAGATGCGATTGGTTTGGGTAAAATTGCACTCTCAAATGACAACTCTATTTCAAATGTTTATTTGGTTGAAACTTTGGGGTACAACTTGTTGTCGATCTCGCAACTTTGTGAGATGGGCTACAATTGTCTCTTTACTAATGAGGGTGTGACCGTCTTTAGAAGGGAGGATTCCTCTATTACGTTTATGGGTCGCTTGAAGGCAAAGCCTATCTTGTTGATTTTTCCAAGGAGATAGTTGAGCCCAAGACTTGTTTAGTGGCAAATCTGATTTGGGTTGGCTTTGGCATCGCCGACTAGCCTATGTCGGGATGAGGAACTTGGCCAAACTTCAAAAAGGCGAACACATCCTAGGACTAACAAATGTTGTCTTTGAGAAAGATAGGTTGTGTAGCGCATGCCAAACCGGAAAGCAAGTTGATGCTTTGCCAGCATAGTAACTGCTGTCAGTGTTACCCAATAGTGGAAGCCGTGCTGCCACTGTTGGGTCAGGACCCTCTGACAGACGAAGGAGCAGCGCTGACCCGCCGCACCGGCGCCTCCGCGCACACTGTTGCAGCGCACGCCTCGGCACACCTGCAGCAGGCCATCATCACCCACACGCGGTGCCATGATGTGACTACACGCCGTCTGCCCGCGCACAGAGCACAGTGACGCGCCGTCTTGGAAACAGGCGGGCTTACCGTGGTGTCAGTTGGGCAGACCATGCTTTGGCTCGGGCACACGCAGCCCACCTACCCGTATTTAATGCGGTAGTTAGGCTGGTGCCCCGCGAAGGGCCTTCTGCCATGGGCACGTGGCAGGGCCGGCCCTGCAGTGGCCTCCGTGGCGGCACGTGGCGGCGCCGGACCCCTTCTCGGGGGAAGGGGGGTCCGGGCCCCCAAGGCCAGTTGGAGTGGTCAGGCCCGTGGAGGTCTGGCCTCCACACGTGGTGGCACCGGACCTCCCTAGGGAGTCCGGGTCCGTGGAGGCCGCGCCAGAGCGCCCTGCCCTTGTGGGCACGTGGAGGTGCCGGACCTATAAGAGCACGGGGGAGGTCCGGAGACTACGATCCCAGCTGTCAGTCCCGGGCCGTATGCCACGTCGCCCAGAGAACGAGGGAGAGGTTACGGATAACCTTACGCCCGTCTGGATTGACACCTGTCAGAAGACTCACTGATAGGCTAGGCCTGCGGAGAGGCAGATCTCCTCGCAGCGGACTATTACGACCTTCTGGTCGTTGAGCAGTTCCTTGGCGATGATGGAGGATAGGCGGCCGAGCATGTTGTGGCACGCGTCCACCACGGTGCGCTTGGCGCACACGCCGGAGCTAGACACCATCGCGCCCTTACCTGTGAGGCGACAGCGAGACGCTAAGGGTCTGGTCACCCTAGCAGGAGGTACCCCTGTCCGTATGTACCGATAGAGGCCCTCGGGCCTACCTCGGGTGAGGAACGAACCCGCAGGTGGGGCCATATCCCAGTGTTGCGCCAGGTGGACAGCTTGTTCCCACCGAGAAAGGGCAGGAATGTCCTTCCCCCCTGGCGGGATCCCTGAGGGGCCCATCCTCCGCCCGCGCCGCGCGCGTCAGGCGATTTAGATTCTTGTCTTATTCGAGCCCGTTCCATGGCTCTAGTGGTTCGGATTCCGCCTTTCCCCCCGCCTCCAACGGCCACTCCTCTGACTAGCAGGCCCGGGCCCACCGGTCATTGAGTGTGAGAGAAGGGGGCCTGGTGTAGGCAGCCGTTCGGCTTCTCCTCAGTCGCTGCAGAGTTTGAGAGGGTGAGCAGCTTTTACATAAAAGGTAGGTGCCAAAGAGACTGGCTACCTTTTCGCTCTTGCCTTCAATAGACGCTGCAGTGCCCCTTCGTCTCCGCTCGCGCCTTTGCGATCAGCTTTCTTGCGCTCGGCATTCCTTCTCCTTCCTGCTCCCTTGCGATCCATTCCCCGCAACTGCAGCGTCCATCACCATGTCTTCTCTTCGTCTTCCCCGCCGCTTCCAGCGTAAGATCCAGCTGGACTCGGTGTGCTGCCTTTTGGGATGGAGCACACCTGAGCTCATCGGGAGGATCCAGGCTGGCAAAATCCCCCTCCGCGACCTGGCCATGGGGGAATTCATCCTCTTCAACTCGTACGCCATGTGCGGGTTGGTGCCGCCGATCTCCTCCTTGTTCCTCCTGCTCCTGGAGGAGTTCGGCCTCCAGCTTCAGCACCTCACCCCCCCCCCCCACTCCATCCTCCTCGTGGCGGTCTTCACCCACTTCATGGAGATGTTCGTGGGGGTTCGTCCCTGCACCACCATCTTCAGGCACTTTTACGCCCTGGTCGGGTCAGGAAGGTGTCGGTGTTTTTACCGTCGGCCTACCTAGGGATACCCTAAGGTAGGTGGTTGTTTGGTGAGGGATCGCCTGATCTGGAACTTGAAGGTGAACGCAAGGACACAAGACACAGATTTAGATAGGTTCGGGCTGCTAGAGTAGCGTAATGCCCTACGTCCTGTTCGGGGGTGTTGGATATTGCGCCCTGCGCTTGGGTGTTGAGCTGCCAGTAGGCGGCTCTCTGTTGGATCTCGCCCTCTTGGTGGCTCTAATTGCTCTTCTAGTTGCTCTGCCTATCTAGGTACCCCTGCCCTCCTTTATATATCCCAGGGGGCGGGATTCCTAGTAGGATTACAAGGTAGGAGTCCCAATTGGATTACAGCATATGAGTCCTAATAGGATTACAGCGGAATCCTAGTAGGAATCAGACTTCTTTTAGCTCTCGGGTAGCTTTCTTGCGGTACCCAGGGGATCTATCCCTGACAAGCCCCCGAGCTCTTCGTAGCTGAGTACTGCAGGCTCTTCGAGTACTTCTGAAGCAGTCTCCGACTTCTTTTGAAGCTCCGTCTTGAAATCCTTCTTCGAGTACTCCTTTGGCTGCATCGAAGCTATGAGGTGCTCATGCCCTGAATTCTTTCTTTTGTATGGGGTGCGATGAATAATCGCACTCCATATGGAGTAGCCCCCGAGCCTTAGGTTGAATCGAAGAATTAGGCTGAGGGTCAAATTAGTCTTGAGTCTTCTTAGCTTACTCTTCGAGTACTTTCGAAAAAATAAGTAGTCGATGCCACGTATCCCACAGCCCCCGAGCCTTGAATCCAAATCTCTCAGGTTTGGAAATAAGGATCCAAAAGTCGTGGCATACAGTGTTACTATGAAATTTCGAGAAAAATTCTTCGCCTTCTGCACAGTGAAACTGAGCCTCCCGCTGGTTTATTTAACCACGCGGTGGCTTAGAGTTTCTTCTGCACTCTCAGCCTTCACATGAGTCGTCTTCGAGTAGTTTTGCGGCGTCCAGCCCCCGAGCCTGGGAACTGGCGGAACTGTGATGGCGCGCTGTACTGCCTGGAGGGTTGTTGCCGAAGCTTGACCTAAACAAGGACAATGCATACATTATGTAGCATAATGCGAAGATACCGAGTAGTACTCAGTAATAATGTGAAGACACCAAAATTTATTCGGTGTAAAATTTGCTGTGTCGAGCTCTTTTTTTCCTTAGGCCATTTAAATCTCTCGAGTAGTCCACCCTATACGTTCACCCGGTCCCAATTTAGACTTCGCTCATAGCATGTACGAGTCGCTTAGGTCTTATGGCCTTCGCTCATATCATGTACGAGTCGCTTAGGTCTCTTGCCTTCGCTCATATCATGTACGAGTCGCTTAGGTCTCCTGCCTTCGCTCATACAGGACAGGTCGCTTAGGTCATGACTGGGGACTCGAGGCTTCACGGATTAAGGTATTTGCTACTCGAGTAGATTAGCGACCGTTAAGAGGAGACAACGAGTAGAAAGTGGTCGTCATGCGACAAAGAGGATGCGCTGTGCGCAAAAGCAATCGACAAAGTGTAGCTCCGGAGGGTTTCATTGCCCATCGAGAGTAGTACACGGATAAGCAGTCGATCATGGTGTAGCCCCCGAGGGTTTCATACCCGTCGAGAGGCATACCCCAAAAGGTAGCCGATCCTGTGAAGAACAAGTCGGAAAAGGTATAAGTTACTTAGCTTGATTCGTGGACGAATGTCGACGAAGCCGTGGAGCTCGTGGATGGAGCTGCGACGGTTTGTTGATGAAACTCGACTAGTCAGAGTCGATTCTGACTAGTTTTCAAGTCGAAACGAGTAGTTGATGTAGTCGTTGCTGCGAGGCTCGCCCTCGACTAGTTTCTAGTCGAGACGAGTAGTCGAATTAGTCGTCGGCGGGCCGCCGAGCCTTCTCGCGAGGTCGAAGTAGTCGAACTCGTCGCTGCTGCACGCGGACATTGCGGCACAAGCCGAAGTTGAACCGGGTCATCGAGGTCGGCGGCCGTGGTGCATCAACGCTGCAGCGCAAGGTGAAGTCGAGCCGAGTAGTCGAGGTTGATGTAGCCGTTTGCTGAAGGATCCGAACTCGAACTCGATGAATCGATCCGCCGATGGATATGCATGAAGTAGCAATCCGCCGCCTTGAGTGGATTAATATTGATGAAGAGGTCCTTCAAATTCGCCCAATGATCACGACGATCGGCCCCACGGTGGGCGCCAGCTGTCGGTGTTTTTACCGTCGGCCTACCTAGGGATACCCTAAGGTAGGTGGTTGTTTGGTGAGGGATCGCCTGATCTGGAACTTGAAGGTGAACGCAAGGACACAAGACACAGATTTAGACAGGTTCGGGCCGCTAGAGTAGCGTAATGCCCTACGTCCTGTTCGGGGGTGTTGGATATTGCGCCCTGCGCTTGGGTGTTGAGCTGCCAGTAGGCGGCTCTCTGTTGGATCTCGCCCTCTTGGTGGCTCTAATTGCTCTTCTAGTTGCTCTGCCTATCCAGGTACCCCTGCCCTCCTTTATATATCCCAGGGGGCGGGATTCCTAGTAGGATTACAAGGTAGGAGTCCCAATTGGATTACAGCATATGAGTCCTAATAGGATTACAGCGGAATCCTAGTAGGAATCAGACTTCTTTTAGCTCTCGGGTAGCTTTCTTGCAGTACCCAGGGGATCTATCCCTGACAGAAGGAGCAAGCGCGAGGTCGACGCCTACTACTTCTAGCTCCGGCAAGGGATGACCGACTCCTACATCAGCGCCTTCTCCAGCGCCAAGTGGGAGGACTGGTGTGACAGCTGGGTCATCACCAAGACTAACGCCAACGACTGCCTGGAGCTGCCAACAGAAAGGCCCCTCAGCGATCGCAGCACCTGGAAGGCCAAGCCGTCGCTACCGGCGGAGCTCGACCCGGTCCTGAACCGGGTCAAGAATCTGGAGAGGGGCGGCCTGACGTCCATGATGGTGCTGGGCGACTTCCTGAGATGTCATATTGCCCCACTGCAGCAGGGGTCCAGGATGGCCTGCATGTACACGGGGCCGAACGACTGCTGCAGGATCGCGCGCGGGCCCGGCACCGATTTTACCAGGGCAGAGCTGGAGGCATCGATCCGGGCGATGACCGGTGAGGCGTTCTCCCTGGAGTCACTGGTCCTCCTGAGAGGGATCAAGGCCCTGTGCAAGGACCAGACGACGTGGTCGGCGGTCCTAGCATCGATGCCGACCCTCGACGAGGGTGGCCTGGCGGTCTGGCAGGTAGGAGGCGACCCCAATCGTGGGATCCATATCCCCGGCGTCTCCCCTGACTGCCAGCAACGCACCAGCCAAGGTCCCGGCGGGCCCAGCCATGGAGGTCCGGACCCCGCCGGGAGAGGAAAAGGGAAAGAACCAGAGCTGGAGCGCCGCCACAAGCAGAGTGCGGGCGCCACCCCGGCCCGGAGAGACGATGAGACGCGGGGAGCAGCCACCGCCTGGAGCAGCCAGGAGGAGGGGTCCAGGTCCCGGAGGCTCCAGCACGGTGACGACTCCTATGTGGGGGAGCCGACCCCCAAGCGCCAGAAGATGGCGGAGGCGGAGGGGCAGAGCAGCTCTTGGGCTCTGCCGCCTCCGCCGCAACAGCAGCAGCCGCAGGAGATCCCACCACCGCCACCAACGACGCGGCGCCCAGCGACACTGCCACCACCACCATCGGAGCCGGGGCCACAAGTCCCGTCCCCGCCGCCGGGAGCGCCCTCTGTGGAAGGCCCCCACCAGAGGACTGGGGAGTCCTCGGCGGGAAAGGAGATCCCCCCAATCGCTCAGGGAGGTTGGGAGTGGTTTGACTTCGTGTAAGTAGCCTTCTAGAGCTTTTCTTTGCTCCATTTAATTTCTGGGGCCTAACCCCGTTGATGTGTGCCAGGCCCCTTTTTTCAGACGCGCCCAGCGCGCCTGCCGGCGATTCTCCGGCTGGGGGGTCCGGCCCCCAGCCAGCTCCATCCTCCCTTGCTAGGAAGTCGGCGACAACACCAGCAGGGGCTCCGCCCGCACTGGCACTGGTAGAGTCCGGACCCGGAGGTCCGGAGCCGGAGGCCACACCCCCAAGGCCCGAAGCTGCACCTCAGGAGGAGGCTGCCCGACCCGCTGCGACGACCCAGGCACCAGCAGCGGCGGCGGCGCCGGACGCCACGGCGGAGGCCTCTCCAGCAGAGCCAGCAGCAGAGGAGGCTGCGGTGGTGGCAGAGGCAGCAGCGCCGGAGGTCGCGGAGGTTGCCAGCACCGCCACACCACCCGAGCAGGATGAGGAGCTGGAGGTGGCGTATGGGAGGCACCTTCTTCCGAGCCCAGCGGAGGTCCCTCTCCCCCGCCTCCTGGCCAAGGGCCAGCAGGCGCTGGAGGAGATGGAGGTGGGCTTCCGCCGAGAGTGGGAGAAGCTAGAGGCGGAGTGCCTCTGACTCTCCAACTGGGAGTGCCGCCTGGGGGACCGCATCAAGATAGTCTCCGCCCACTATGCCGGGGAGCGCGTCCAGCTCACGCAAGAGCGCGATGACCTGTAGGAGCAGCTGCAGAAGGTCCTCGAGCGGGAGGCGGTGGCTGCCCAGCGGGAGAGTGCGGCCGTCCGGTGGGAGGCGAAGGCTCTGGAGCGGGAGCTCGCGGTGGAGGAGAGGTCGAGGGTCGCCCTCGAGCTGACCAACTACACCAAGATGGCACTGGAGCTGATCAAGGAGGAGCAAGCCGCCCTCGCGGTACGGGAGGCTGCCGTGGTGGAGGGGGAGGCCAACCTCGCCGCCCACCAGGAGAAGTTGGCGGCCCGGACCCAGGAGCCCCAGGAGCAAGAGGCATCGCTCCAGGCGAGGGAGGCCAAGGTGGAGGAGTACCTGGCGGAGCGGAGCACCGGCATCGACCAGGTCGTGAGGTGGGTCGGTGAGGTGAATCTGTCCCTGGATGCCCTCGGACTAAGTCCCATCCGGGTCGCTGAGGCCCCACCCTCACTTGGCGCTGTCCTCCCGGTGCTGGACTCTGCCGCCGAGCGACTGCGACACCTGGAGTCCGCCATCCTCGATCGCCTGGAGACAGAAGGGCGGGCGGTCACCCGAGGAATGGCGGAGTACATTCTTACCTGCTTCCGGAGCCACGACTCCGCCTTCCAACTGACTCCGGTTCTGGTTGGCCCCATCCGGGCAACGGCGGCCGCAGCGCAGGAAGGAGTGCAGGAGGCAGCGGACATGGTGGCGTCCCGCGTCCGGAGCCGTCCCGGACCTGCAAGGAGGGGAGACTCCTCCGGACCACCAGAACAATAGGAGTAGCATCTTTTTTGTTGTTTTTGTAATATAATGCATACTGTGTACATTATAAGTAATGCATTTGCTTTGTGAAAAGAAAGATTTAAGTGTTTCATGTGTCTGTTTGTGCGAAAAAACTTAGCTGCTTTTCCAATTGGCGATTCTGTGATGTGCTCTCAAGCGTACCGAGGTCCCTTGGCCCCTTGGGAGGTAGTTGCGATGGATCGGGACTAGCTGCCATAAAACCGAGGTCCTGCACATGACTTAGGATCGACACTTAGTAGACGTCCCTACGAGGTCCCGGACTTCGCCGGCGAGGATCCATTGAGTTACATAGCGAATCAGAGCACCAGGACCTGGGTTCAAGGATTAAAGGGGTCCGGGTTCCTAGGTCTATGGCTCAAGGTACTACGGTACTCATCCTAGGGGGCAAGGCGTGAAGGCTTAGAGTACGGAACCAGGCTAAGCGGCTACACGACCCTGGACCCCAGCAAAGGACGAGCACGTTTCCCTGAAGCCAGTTTCCAGGTAGCCGGTCCCTTCCCTCCTGCGAAGCAGAGGTCCTAGGGCAGAGATGCAACATAGAAACTCAAAATAGGTCTCGGGCACGTCACGGATGTGAAGGACCACGTGGGGGGTTAGTGTAGCGAGAAACAAGAAAAAATAGAATCACATAAGCCTTAAGGACATACTGAGAATAAATTTTTCCTTAATGAATTGGTACAGATAGATTGTGCGATGTACGCCAAGGGCCGGGTTTACGAGGGCGGACCTCCACCGCCCTGGTCCGCACAGGGATGCTACCAATTACAAAGGAAAGAATTCCTCTCAACTAGGCCCCTAAGGGTAGAACTTACGGAGGTGCTCAATATTCCAAGGATTGGGTAGCTGCATGCCTTCCTTCGTAGCCAAACGAACAGATCCGGGTCGGCACACCTTTGTTACCTTGAAGGGCCCCTCCCAGCTGGGGGAGAGTTTGTGCAGCCCCTCTCGGTTCAGGATTCGCCTTAGGACCAGGTCCCCGACCTGGAGCTCCCTACTATGCACGAACCGTTGATGATAGCGCCAGAGCGCTTGGTTATACCGTGCGTTTCGGATTGCTGCTCGCCATCTTCGCTTGTCGACGAGGTCTAGGTCTTGGCAACGCTGCTGCTCCTGCAAGTCCTCATCGAAAGCTTGGACTCGTAGAGAGCCCATGGTGATCTCCGGGGGAAGGCATGCTTCGGCCCCATAGACCAAGAAGAAAGGGGTTTCCCCAGTTGCCCGGCTGGGTGTGGTCCGGTTCCCCCACAGTACGCTCGGAAGCTAGTCAACCCATTTTGCGCCATGTTTCTCAAGATCGCTGTAGGTCCGAATCTGGAGCCCTCGGAGGATCTCAGCATTAGCCCGCTCGACTTAGCCATTGCTCCTGGGATGTGCCACTGAGGCGAAATAGAGTTGGATTCCAATGTCCTCACAGTACTCCTGAAAGTATTGGCTCGTGAACTGAGTCCCATTATCGGTGATGATCCGGTTTGGGACCCTGAATCGACACACGATTGACTTGAGGAAGGTTGTTGCTGACGCCTTGGTAATGTTGACCACTGGGGTTGCTTCCGGCCACTTGGTGAACTTGTCAATGGCGACGTAGAGGTACCGGTACCCACCGACAGCCCTAGGGAAGGGTCTCAAGATATCCAATCCCCATATGGCAAAGGGCCAAGAGGGAGGAATCATCTGCAGTGCCTGAGCTGGAGTGTGTATTTACTTCACATGGAATTGACATGCTTTGCAGGACCTTACCAGCTCAGCTGCATCCTGGAGCGCTGTCGGCGAGTAAAAACCATGCCGGAAGGCCTTACCGACCAGCGTGCGGGATGAAGAATGACTTCCGCACTCGCCTCTATGGATCTCTGCAAGCAAGTCGCAGCCCTCTTCCCGGGTGATGCACCGCATGAGGATGCCGTTGGCGCCATGGCGGTAGAGATCCCCTTCTACCACCGTGTACCGCTTAGCCATCCGGACTATGCGCTCAGCAGATGCTTGGTCTTTAGGAAGGAAATTGTCTTTCAGGTAGTCCCGAACCTTGGAGATCCATGCATCGGGACCTTCCTGAGAAACTGGGCGTGGCTCCCTGAGGTCTTCGGGACCCTCAAGGGTGCACACAACCCTTGGCGTGCTCCACGGATGGAGCGCCGCTGGGACCGCTAGCTTCGAGGTGCTAGTCCGACCCCCTTCGCCCAGATTGCCAGGCTAGGCGGAAGGCTTCAGCAAACGTCTTTGGAAAATGCCCTCCGGCACGGATGCCTAAGTCGATGCCCTCGCAGAGAGTGCATTAGCCACTGAGTTGCCTTCGCGTGAAACATGTTGCAGTTCCAGCACATCGAAGTCCTTCTCCAGCTTCCTCACGTGGATGAGGTAGGCTGCGAGCTGGGGATTGTTGCAGCAACACTCCCCCCAGACCTGCCTGATGACGAGTTGGGAGTCTCCTTTGACCAGGAGCTCCCGAACCCCGAGGGACAGGGCCACCGTGAGTCCAAAGATTAAGGCCTCATACTCCACCATATTATTGGTGGCCTCAAAGTTGAGGTGCACCATGTACTTCATTTGCTAGCCGTTAGGGCCGATGAGGACCACGCCAGCTCCAGCCTTCTTGTTGCGTGCGGACCCGTCAAAGAAAAGTGTCCAGTGAGGTCCGGTGAACACCGAAGCTCTGGCCTGAGGTGGGGGGTCCGACCCATGGACCGGACCCCCTGAGACACTTGGAGCTGGAGTCCATTCTGTAACGAAGTCCGCAAGGACCTGGCTCTTGATGGCGTGGCGTGGCTGGAAGTCGAGTTGAAAACCAGCAAGCTCTGCTGCCCACTTGGCGATGTTGCCCGTGGTGTTGGAATTGTTGAGGATGGCCCTCAACAGGTAAGAGGTTACCACCACAATCTTGTGGGCCTGGAAATAGTGACGGAGTTTTCTGGACGCAACGAGTATAGCATAAAGGAGCTTATGCGTCTCGGGATACTTAGCCTTTGCCTCATGAAGGACCTCACTGACATTAATCTATGCTGCGTGTGTGCGCTCAATTTTAACTCATTTTCCTATGTTGTTCTGTGGTGTCAATGACGACCTTATTCTGATTTTACTTTTTGATGTATCTTTCAGTGTAAGCATGTGGAGCAAGTTGTCTTTCTCGCTTGCCTGATACATTAAGCACAGACTTTCTGAAATTGATTTCAAGCCTAAGGTATGGTTACAAAGGGGCTTAGGATTTTGTGAGCATGTGAAAGACATAACTTGTTTTTTAGTGTTCCCTGTTTGTGACCTGATCAATGATGGATCTTGACATAGGCTGCTAAGATCTGTTTTTCATTTCATTTGGGTGAGATCTAGCTAGTTGTGTAGTTAATATAGAAATATTAGCAAATGGGCGTTTCATGCTTGAATAAGTTGAGTTTTATGTTTCCTGAAATCCTCTTGAAGTGGCATTTGTCCTTAGGGCAGCTCCAGCGTGCGCGAAAAGCGAACCGTGGACTGCTCCAATCGAATCGTGAAACGTTGTAGAAGTCAAATGGTTGTTGTCGCAGCCAAAATTGAAGCTTGCAGATGCGCCGAACTCTCAGCTGCCCTCTTCCCTCCCAGCCGAATAAATTAATATATTCCTGTACATGGCTGGCACAGTTTTGCGAGAGAAGAAAGGATGGGTGGAGAGAGAATATTTTATTTGCTTTATGGGGTCCATGTCTCGATGCTGACACTGTAGATAGCGAACCAATGTTCCGGCATGCGTGGATTAGAGAGGTCGAACCAGCAATGGAGCTGCCCTTATAAATTTGATCATGTTTCAGTAATCATGAATTAATATAAATATCATGGTTGCAGGTCGTGTAATTTTAGTACTAAATTTATGTAGCTATATTATGTAAGATTTTTTTCTGTTCCCCTTGCTTAAAAACCTTGTATTCCTATTATATCCTCTTCTTGTTGTTGTCTCCCACACAGAAAAGGCAGCTATGTCTATTTTAAAATGGAGTGGATTTGTCATATATTTTTAGGCTGTATTCTTATCACTCCTTTCTAGGGGTTCACAAAATTAGACTTTTGTTTCTATCTAGCTTAGACTAGAACATTTGGTGCCCTGCATTGAAGAACAAAATCTATTTATGTTTGACAGACATGCCTCCATAAATTAATCTGTAAAGCTACATTAGTTCGTCATCAGACTTTATAACTATCGAAACACCTTAGGCGACAGCTTCGAAGTCTGATCCAAATGTGCGTAGAGATCATCAGGGTAGGTTCATAATGCTTAAGACAAAAGAACGGAAAACTATACAGCTTGCAGCCATAAGGTTCCCAAAAGACAACCTATCATCATAGTGGCAAGTATTTTCTCAAAAGTATTACTTACTAAACATGGATAGAGTAGTTGGGCTATAACAGGGATCTCCATTTGAGCATCCATCAATATTAACAATGGAAAACATCTTTCGGAAGTACATTTCAGAGAACACCTGAATTGACAAAGCATCTAAAGTTCTACCGGTGATGAAAAGAATCCTTTGACTCCTTATCCTTAGGATTATGAAATACAATCCTTAGCATCCCAATCTTCTGGCTGCAAACATTAGCATGATATATTAAGGACCTCTATGAAAAGAGCACAAAAAAGACACCTTTATCAGAGACACGGAAATAATACGTGTCTGTAATTTATGATTAGAGATTCGCGTCTACTGCATGCGTCTCTACGTGGTGGTCACCCGACGCGGTTTATTCACCCACATGTCTGATTATGCTCCATCGCTGCTTCATCCAGACGACGCTCTTTCTTCTTCCGTCCGCAGCGGAGCTGCGCCCGGCCCTCCACTCCATCTTCGGCACGGCGGCGGCGGCCCTCCACGTCGTCCCCGGCGGTGCTGCCCGTTCCTCCCCATCGTCCCCACGGCGGCGCTGCCCGCTCCTCACCGTCGTCCACGCGGCGGCGGTGCTGCCCCAGCCATCATCCCCGCGCGCAGTGCTGCCACCGGCCATCCACTCCGTCGATCCCGGCCTCTGCACCTGTTAGGTTCCTTCTGTTCTTGTAATTCCGTTCTTGTCCGGCCAATCTTTCGTGGGCCTGACAGCACCGCCGGTGCTGCTTCTCGATCTTCTCGTGCTGCCCAGCACCGCCGGCGGCACCGCGCTGCAGGTAGCTGGCATCGGCAGTGTGCTGCCCTCAGCTTTTTGCCCAGGGAGATGTGCTCCAGTGCTGCCTTGGCAGCTCCTCTCTGCTGCTTGCTCTCCCCTCCTCTACAGCTAGCAGCACGTGCTTCAGATTTACCAGGAAAGGCCATTGCCACTCATTTAGGCTCTAGTTGCTTTTCATAGTTTCTCCCGATTTTTAGCTGCAGTTTTTTGCCATGTGCATCGAGCTTATTGTGACAGGAAAAGCCATTGGATGAGAATCTGAGATCGTGATTATTCATAAGCTGTCAACTTGGATCTATTTTTTTGTCAGTTCCAACTGCCAAACCACAGCTAGATTACCTATGTAGTGGAGTTCTCAATTCAGAGTGGCTGACTGCAGCTTGCTCGGATGTGGCCTTGTGGGAACAGCAAATAAGCAGTGGGAAAAATCCAATTGAATGTCAGAGGATTTTTGCTATCAGCACGTGCATCTCCTCTTTTGCTGTCAAGATCAAGGCTTTTGCTATCATCTCCTCTGCTGCTCTCTTTTGATATCAGTAAGAACCTCTAAAGCTGGTACTTTGGTGTCTATGTTTTGCTCTAGCACAAGTTGGAAGTAATCTTCTGCAGATACATTTCTGTGCCTTGTGGTATTTCTACAAGTTTTTGTTAACTCATGCAAAATAGAAGTGTAATTGTCATGACACCCTTAACTCATTTAGAGTGTTAGTATTTTTGTTTTGCTGTCAAAAGAAATCATTACTACACTGCTTTTACAACTATGTTTTGTATTCTACTAGAGCTCTCTGCATTGCTTGAATTTGCTCATGTATAGATAAGATATATATCTGAATTTTTTCCCCTTTCATGATTGAGGTTCTTTTATTAACTAACATGTATAAATTTTTTGTTGCTTAATTATGTATGTGGAGGACCGGTCATGGATGCATCTTAAGAACAGTACTTGCGAAGAGTACTTAAATGGTCTAAAGTCATTCATCAGAGCAGCGGAGGTGGATATGTTGAATCAGCGCAAGTCTGCTATGTGTTGTCAATGCGTTGATTGCCAAAATGATAGAAGGTTCACAAGTTCAATGCATGTCCATGCTCACTTGATCATTCGGGTTTCATGGATGACTACAAATATTGGAACATGCACGGTGAGGAAGGAATTAATTATCGAGACCTACAGACCGGTTGTATGGATCAAGGATTATCCGGTAGTCGGACCGCCGGTCAGGTTTATGAGGAAGGACTCTTTGTTAGTCATCCCGGTCAGGATGGTGAGGAAGCACTATTTGGCGGTTAGGATAACAGTCATGATCCTAGCGATGAAGATCTTATTGATATCGGTGGCAAATATGTTCATATGGCTGACAACTTGGAGGAAATGGTGCGTGATGCCATGGGGTATGATGAGTATACTGATGCAGAGTTTGAGAAATTGAAAAGGTTGGTGACCGATATGAAGACACCGCTTTATCCGAGCTGCAACGAAAAGTACACAAAGTTCTTCTCGTCACTTAAGCTTCTTCAGCTAAAGGCAACGCATCATTGGACTGACAAGAGCTTCAAGTCATTGTTGGATTTGCTAAAGGACATGCTGCCGAAGGGTAATGAGACACCCAAGACCACCTATGAGGCCAAGCAGAATATTTGCCCTTTGGGGTTGGAGGTGGAAAAAATACATGCTTGTAAGAATGACTGCATCTTGTTCCGTGGTGATAATGCAGATTTAACCGAATGCCCCAAGTGTGGAACCCCTCGATACAAACGAAGAAATGATGGGGTGATGAGACAAGGAGGAGTGGAGCTCCTTAGAAAGTTGCATGGTATTTCCCTTTAATTCCTCGCCTGAGGCGTTTGTTTGCAACAAGTAAGGATGCACGTTTGTTGCGTTGGCACAAGGAGGGGCGCACGAATGATGATTATCTACAGCGCCGGACAAATTCAGCTCAGTGGCGCGTTATTGATTTCAAGTATGGGATATTTTCTAATGATCCAAGGAATCTTCGATTTGCACAAAGCGCAGATGGCATGAACCCATCCAGTCACATGAGTAGCTCCCATAGTGTTTGGCCAGTGTTGTTGTCTATTTACAATCTTCCACCATGGCTCTATAACAAGAGGAAGTACATGATGATGTCAATTCTCATCTCAGGTCCGCATCAACCAGGAAATGATATCGATGTGTATCTCAGACCATTTGTGGATGATCTGAAAACACTCTGGTCACCAGGTGTTGAGCTCTACGATGCATACAAGAAAGAACCCTTCACACTTCATGGTTTGCTGTTCTGCACCATAACCGATATCCCTGGTGGTCGTTCCATCTCTGGTAGTGTAAGGGGGACAAAGATTGCCTCCAGTGCTTAGATGACACCGAACTCTTTTGTTGAACAACTCAAAGAAGCTGGTGTACCTAAGGCATCGACGCTTTCTTCCACAATCCCATGTGTACCGAGGCATGAAACATCAATTTGATGGGAGGCAGCATCTGCTCCAAGTCATTTCAATGGGAAATATGTCTACAATCAGGTCAAGGATCTCGACGATGCGTAAGGGAAGAAAAGCACTACCCTTGGAAAGAGAAAGCGCAATACAGAAGGTTCTAAGAAGATAAGGTGGAAAAAGAGGTCAATACTTCGGGAGCTACCTTATTGGACAGACTTAGCTGTCCGTCACAGTATTGATGTCATGCACGTGAAAAAAAAGTGTATGTGGGAGTTTACTTGGTACACTTATGAATGACAAGAGGAAAACCAAGGATCATGAGAAAGGACGAGCTGACATGGAAGACATGGACATAAGACCTCAGCTTCGTCATGATGGCACCAGTGCACGGCTACCGGCATCTGCCGTAAATCTAATGACGAAAGAGAAACAAGAACTATGCGAGTTCTTACGTAGTGTGAAAGTTCCTTCTGGCTATTTATCTAACATCAACAAACTTGTCTCGGCAAAGGAGTAGAAACTTCTGCCAATGAAGGCTCATGACTGCGATGTCATGCTCACCAATATGCTTACGGTTGCGATTAGGAACATACTGCCAGAAAAAGTATGAATGACTATCATAAGCATGTGCTTCTTCTTTAATGTGATCTCTCATAAGATAATTGATGAGACATCACTAGATGATCTAGAACAGAACATTTTTGAGACAATATGTCTTCTTGAGGTGTATTTCCCACCATCCTTAAGCTTGCTGTCCTGATTTTCAGGCAGATTCTGAAGTCCGTTTCCAACTGCAGTTTAGGCTATCTTAAAGACATAATAAAAATAAAGTTTCTCTATGAAAGTCGTGGGTCTTGATCTGTATATTTCTGAAATTAATTTGTTTACTATCATCAACCTTGTGGATTAAAAGATACAAAAAGATGAAGCAGTAGTGATGCTGTTGGCTGAATTTCTGGTTTATTGTCAGACCTGTTTGTGGCGTTTTCCTGGGCTTAGGAAGTGTTTGTTTGCTGTTTATATACATCTTTGGTATTGTTGCAAACTGAAAATATGTATGTGCAGGTGGAGTCACTTCGAGACGCAACTAGCGTCCGTTATTTAATCTACCTCCACTTTAAAAGTCAGAACCACAACTAATACAATATGATCTACTTGACCATGTTCTAATTGGTTTGATATATGTTCTATGGGTTTGATGTGAATATCTATGTTTCTCTATTTTGTGGTAATCTGAATAGTTATACATGATTTCATAATTATTGGGAAAGATATGAATATATTTTTTTCCTAACCAATATAGCTATGTTGTGGGTATTTTCCCTTCTACTTCAACATGAATGCCTATATGCATAAAATATTCGATAGATGATGGTTTTTGATATTATGGTTGAAGTTGATAAATTACTGCACATGTGGCATATGCTTGGTTATTTAACCCATGGCATGTTCTTTTACTTTAATTGAAGTCCATGGTATGCTTAATGCCGTAGTAGCTAATGGGGTGGGTTACAGAGGTATGATAACTTTGGTATTTACAAGCCTTTGTATTGTTTATGCTGCTTTATTACTCTTAGTTGCTAATAGGTTTAAGCACAAGGATGTTGGGGGTTGCAAGGAATGATAGGAATAATCTCCTACAAGTCTTGGGGTGATGTGTTAAAATATAATTATATATATATATGCACGCGAGAGGTTTACATTATTGATTTGTAGCCTTTCTTCATATCCAGAACCGATAGTGCTACAAGTTATCCTAAATCTATTAAGACAAGAGGGTGTCGATAGATCGCATGGCATGAATTACTATTGTGCTAATGGTTGGCATATATGAGAATTTACTATTCAATTCTGGTTTATATATATGTATAGGATGAGTTTTATCTACACTCGCGTATAGCTACTCTCACCATCAGTATACCATCGTGCATAGTTCACATACTCATTTATCACTTTGACTATATTATATACTTATTCTAAGATATTTCAAAGGGATATATACGAAAAATTTCAAAAGCATCCATATTTTTTGAATATATTTATTATACGTTAGTACTAGTATATAGAATTAAGAATGTCCACATACTGTATCTGTATGTATGGTCACGTACCCAATGTATATACCATCATAGATGGTCTAGTATGATCAGATACACCTTGTACATACCTTTCATAATCATGAGATACACATGTAGGAGTAGCTACAAGCGCGTATAGAATAGATTTTTCCTAAATCATGAGATACACATGTTGGATGTGATGAAGTATATTGCGATATACTATGAATAATTATGTCTCGCAATGCGCTACGGCTTATCGAACTTTGGATATACTATATGTGGGCTGTATGGATATTTGGATATTGGTTTAAGGTAGTTGCCATCGAAACTAACATGAGAAGTGATTCTTTTTCCCAGTGAGGTGAGTTACGGTACGGCTAAAGAGATTGCAGAGATATTATATGCTTTTTCTTCCTTGCATTCGCAAGCTCTTTAATTTCTTTAAATATTATTTTACTTTGTTATGGGATATGATATGCATTTAAGTTACTTTATTTTTCCCAGTTGTTATGGCAACCTATATGTTATGGTTTTGCGGATAACTTTCTATTGTTCTATTCGGATCATACATTATTGGTCAAGGGTAACTCATTACAAACTAATGCTATATTTTTCATGCCATGATCACCTAATTCTTAGAGAAAGAAGCAGGATATGCCAGGGCTATCCTCTAGTATGGTTTAAATAGCTTGTTAAAGTAGTTTGCTATCCTCTCCGGAGTTGCGACATTAAATAATTAATTAATCTAATATAGTTTAAATAGCTTGTTAAAGTAGTTTGCTTTCTGAGATTATTCAATCTCGCTCTTATTTTTTCTCCCCAGGTCGTCCTTTGAAGAGAGCATGGGGAATGGGTTAGTTGCATATCCTACACTTTTACATGATCTTATAACGCCAAGATATTTTCTCCTGAGTTCGAGAGATGGTAAAGAACCCTTCCTAATGTTTGTTAAAGATAGAGTTGTTCTGTTGGAGTATCACGCTTTATATATTGTCTATCTTTCGTTGCTTCCGCTTTATGCTTGTTTCAAGGTTTATGCTGTTGAAATTTTCTATTTTGGCATCTTGTAGTGTAGTTGTGTAGCATCCTAGGGTTGCGTGATACTTGGGGTGTTACAGGCACGCCGCTCGGGTCTGGTTGGCGACGGTCTTTTCGGTGTTCGGCCCCGCTAGCGTAGGTTTGCGATGCGACTCCGGAGAGCGCAGGGAGAAATCTCAGTCTAGTCTCATGCCGGTCGGCAATGGCGCCGCTTCTTGCATCGTCTTCCTTCATGAAGGCTTTGTCGATGCGCTACTCTTGCTACATAGCCGTGTTGAAGCTGGGTGTTATGGAAAACCATTTGAGTGAATCCTAGTCGGCATTACGTCGGTGTCGACATTGGTAACACCTTCTGGTGACACTTCCTCCATGAAGGCGATGTTGATATCTTCCTACACCTATGCGCTAAGCGGAGGTTTAAGTGCAGAGATTTGGCAAGCAACAGGTAGTTCGGACATCAAGTTTCCAAGTAGACAAAAGATGTGATGGATCAGTAACGTGTGAATATATTGCAAGATTGAAGCGGGAACGAAGAAGAAGATTGAAGTTTAGTGTTCTAGCTTTCTTTCTTTGTTTTATAGTTTTCTTTTCTTATATTTGCAAAATCTCTCATTTGAGGTTTAGAGTCTAAGAACTTTGTTAACTCTTTTGACTGTAGTCATTCCCATATGAATGATCAAGGCCAGAATTTTTTTCATAATCTAAAACAGATGCAGAATTATCGAGAACGGATGATTATGCCCTGTTCGTCCTACAACTTATCGAAGAGGCAGACCTGGATGAATGGTTTTCAGGTACACTGTTTAGTTAGATTGTTAGAAAAAATTGTTTGAAAAAAAGGTACACTGCTTATGGCTCGTTTCGCCTTCTGCTCCAAGTGTAAAATGTCCATGCGAATCAAGCAACTTTTTTTTTGTGTCATCATCTAAAAAGGTAAATTCTGTATACACAAGCAATGAAAAACTAAAAACAGTTATAAAGTAAAAAAAATAATGAAAGTGGAAAATGGTGAGAAAAAACCCAACGAAAACAGCATATACCAAGTACACAAAATCCTGTAAATTGAGCCAAATCCATAGTTGGATTGCGAACGCAGCTCAACAAGTTGTGTTATATTATAGAAAAAACAACTTGTGTCACCATCCATCTGAATCCTATCTTCCTGGCAAGCAAGATTTTGTAAACCAGTCTAAGATGACAAGACGAGGTCCCGAGCAGCATGAAGCACGAGATCGTTCCACGAAACCCCAAGGCTCAGCTGCACAAGCAAGTTACTACTACCTCACTACTCCATGAATTTAATTGATTAAAAATATTTTACCAAGCTGCTGGATTGCTTCCTTGTTGCTTGGGCGAGAACGCTTAAACAAAGCGGGATGCGAATGTCTTGTAGGAAACTCCTCCACAGCTCCACAAATTTACTTTTATATATATATATAAATAACATAATGTGATTTCTACTGTTTTCAGGGGAAATTGCAAGAAATTGGAGAGAAACATAAGCATATATGCCGGTCATTGGATACATCATCTCATACAGAATCTTATCGAAATTCGCACGTTTCAAAGGGACAGCAAGCCGGACTTTGTTTTTGCCACACATTTTCGTTCCTGTTTAATTCCAAATAAGCGCTTATGGGGTCACGTTCACCGCATATCAGCAGGTTAAGGACGATGGCTAATCCATTGTCCTCTCCTCTGTACACGGCTCAGATTGCCCAATGGATGGATGAACACAAAGCACCGGTCCATGTTCACCGCATCACCAGATACACAGACAGGGACAGCTGATAAGATATTCGCGCAACGTAAAGGTCAAAAGCGCGGCGATGGCGAGGGAAGAAATTTGACTTCCTTTTTCTTTTTTTCTTTTATTTTCTTTTTCTTGGTTGCTGGAATGAGAGATCTTGGC
Source organism: Panicum hallii (assembly GCF_002211085.1). NCBI lineage: Eukaryota > Viridiplantae > Streptophyta > Magnoliopsida > Poales > Poaceae > Panicum > Panicum hallii. The sequence goes on along the minus strand of NC_038048.1, from coordinate 27,102,497 downwards.
TGCCGGCACAATCTTCTCCGGTGCCGGCCGGGAGACTGGTTAAATAAGCTTACTCTTCCTGTGGAGGACCGAGACGGTGCCGTCGTTGTTGGCGACGATGACGGTGGTGGCCATGCCGAGGAACATGCCGTGCTCGACGACGCCGGTGATCCGGAGGAGGCGGTCGCTGATGTCTTGTAGGTCGCCGCGTATGCCGTCCTCGAAGAACATCTCGACGATGTAGTTGCCGTTGTCGGTGACGAACGGCGCCGACACCAGGTCGCCGTCCGCGACCGTCCTGAGCCTGGCGTGGAAGCCCGGCAATCCATCGAACACCTTGCGGATGAGGCCCAGCGTGTGGGGCGCGCCGAAGGGGACGACCTCGACGGGGACGGCGCCCGTGCACCCGAGTCTGGGCACGAGCTTCGACTCGTCGACGATGACGACGAACCGCTCCCCGGCGCCCTCGATCATCTTCTCCCGCAGCAGCGACCCGCCGCGGCCCTTGACGAGGTTGAGGTCCGGGTCGACCTCGTCGGCGCCGTCGATGGAGAGGCGGATCCGGGCGCCGTCGAGCGGGAGCAGCGGGATCCCGACCCGCGCCGCGTGGAGCTCCGTCTTGAGGGAGGTGGGCACGCCGGCGACCCCCGGCAGCGCGCCCGCGCGGAGGAGGTCACCCAGGCGGTCCAGCGCGTGTGCGGCGGTGGAGCCCGTGCCCAGGCCCAGCGTCATGCCGGGCTCCACGAACTCCACCGCGCGGTGCGCCGCCACGCGCTTGAGCTCGTCCTGCGACATCTTCCCGGACGGCGGCGGCGAGGCGGCGGCGCTGCCCATGGCGAGGGGAGCCGGGGAGATATTTGGGAATGCGAGGCGGGAATGGGATGGGGGGCGGGGGAATCAATCAATCGGCGAATCCGGCGATGGTGCTCTGGGGCATTTAAAGGCATCGGACTGCGTGAAAGCAGCCATGATACGGCACTGCTGTGAGTTGCTCGGATTTGCAAATCGGTGGAGCACTTTCGTCCAAATTTCTTAAACCCAACCGAAATTTAATATTTGAGAATGCAGTTATTTTAGAGCATAAGTTTTGCGCAAAAAAGGGAGAAATAGAAATATTTAGGCACCGTTTGGATTATAGACTAAATTTTTGACCAAAAGATTAATCCATTAAATTATCTAAACAGAGGAACTAAAATTTAGTTTTATCCAATTAAATTTAGTCCATTAATCTTAAAATTTATCTAATTTGAACTAAACCAACCAGCGAATCGAAAAGACCAAAGCACCCTCACTATGCGCATGCAACCACAACAGCAGCAAAATTCAAGGGAAAAAAAACAGATATGGACTAAAATAATTTTAGTCATATAATATTTAATCATTAAAATTTAGTCTTAAGTGATCCAAACGAGATCTTAATCTTTTCATATGCTAGTTTTCACTGTTTTATCCTCTACGGAGCATAGCTTTCCATGTATCCACGCTCAACATCCACCGCTGAATGGGGGATTTTAGGGTTAGAGAATGCCAGGCTTGAAGAGCTCTGTGAGTAGACATCTAAGACATTATGGATAAGGTTACTTAATTGAAAAATCTATATTTTCATGTGAACAATAAATACGTCATCCAGACTTTTATAACAATCTTTTTTGGTTGGAATGAGTAGAATGGAAGCAGTGCGCGTGGACGCGTGATTCATGGCGTTTTACATTTATAAGATGAGACAGGCCAGTCACAGTACGATGCATGCTGCCGGACGCCCGGGCCCGGTCTGATTTTTTTTTCTGAAATTATTAACTGCCTAGACATCGGAACAGCAGTGCGGTGTGCGGACGCGTGTGGCATCGTGGTTCATGCTTGGTTTGGCCCGAGGTTAAGCACCGAGTTGGGTGCCGACAACCTATGCTCAACTAGAGCGCCTTTCTGTGCCGCTGGGCACGTACGGCAAGTCGGCACTCATCCGTTGCTGGATTATTGGATACTGAGAAAACGAAGCTGCAATTTCTCTCCTCCTTTCATGTCCGCTCGCAGGAGCAGTTCTTGAACGGCTCCTCGACCATATGCTTCCTTTATATTAAGCCTAAGAACCTTTGGAAGTCCAAAAAGAAAATACAATCATTGCCGAGTGCCGAGGAGCCACGAATAACTGCTATGCCCTGGAGACAAACATCAACGGGGAGAACATTTCCCTATACATATTCTTCACCGCCAGACTTTTAAGTGAATCTTAATTTATTAGTGTCACAGGAGTATATGGTAAGAGAAAAAAATGTCATGAATTTATTTTAATCGAAGAAGCTTTTGATCAAAGTCTTGTCTCGTAGATTATGTTGATATCTTGTATAACATCCATTTTGAATCAGAGTAAGTACCAACTTGGTAACTTAAAAGATGCCTTTTTTTTCTCACGCAAGAAAACATCGCAATGTACAAGATTGGACTTCATCTTTCTAGTCATCCTTTTTCTGGATATAAGACGTCAGCCATCGACCAGCATGTCCTTTTGCATACTTCTTAGTTGCCGTGGGCAATCCAAATTCTCCTTGTTAAAAACCTTTGCTGACTCGGGTCCACTGGCGAGCAAGCGTTCGCAGGGAACGAACTCTCCCTCTATTGTTCATCTTCCTCCTCCAAACTTCCTTCTTCTTCCTCTTTTCCTCTTTTTTCCCTCCCGTTGAAGCTCCTCTCACCGCCACCCCCACCCCCACCCCCACGGCCCTCCTACCCCCTCAACTAACGACGCCGAGCCGGCCGCCAACCGAACTCCCACCTCCGCGGTAGGCGGCGCCTACCAACCGCCCGCGCCTCCTCCACTGGCCCTTCGAACCACTCCGGCGTCCTCCATCCCCACCACAGACATAAGCTGTTGGTTGTCCGGCCCCGCCCGGGCCGGCGGCGCCCTCATCGTCCAGCCTCCCGGCCGCCTCTAAGGTCGCCGATCATGAACCAACTCAGCAACGGAGTAACACCCTAACCCTAACCCCAAACCCGACCTAACCCCTAACCTGAGGGTGGCCAATTCCGGCGATCTCCGGCGGCAATGATGAATCGCGCGCTGCTACAGGTAGCACAGCGCGCAAGTCATCTAAGAATTTTGTTGCTAACCCCAGTGCTTGACGAGAATAAACTCCTGTGATAAAATTACAGTCTAGTCATTGCATCCGATCCATTCGTGGACTTCAACGAGCATATTCCTTACAAGAAACCTAAGAAGCCCACCGCAATCAGCATGTTCCGGAATGCTTAGTCATCATCAGGCTGCAAATTAATGGAGATGGATATGCACGTTATATTCTGGTCAAGCTTTAATTTGTTCTTCAATTGCCTCATGTTTGGGGAATTATTTATGAGTTGCAGGATTGCTCCTAGACGTTCCATTTTACTGCAACGAGTGCTGCGTCACTGTCAGAATTTGACAAGGGATGTTTCCTCCCACGTTGACAACAAAGACTAACGACACTGTACATTACCAGTGGATGATGGGTGGGCACCTGCTCGCTGAATGCTTGCATATTCTATATTTCTAATGATGCAATACTGGAAACGCACTGGGTAGAGATGGAAGTAACTTAGTGCATGTGAGCATTTGTGTTCAATATAAAAAACGGACAGTGGCTAGGAAAAAACAAAAATAAGAAATGAAAGAAGTATATTATGCAAGTAATATACCCGCAAAAAAATATGATGTAAGTAACAAAAAAGAGTAGAAGCACCAGAAAGTGTGCCACGTAGTCGGTTCAAATCTTCAGTTAGGCACATGTGGTGGTAGCCAGATACCTCGTGAATTCTTTATGGTAGCGATGTACCCGCTTATAACAAAGCGCTTGTGGTGTTTGTGAGTCTTAAGATCAGCTGGTCTAATTTCAGTCTCTTGGAGATGTGTTTTTAATGCCTCTCGTCTCGATACAACCGTAGTAACTGCTCACGCACAAACACACTTGAAACCAAGACTACACTTGATAATATTTAAATAAAAAATTTTGAAATACTTTTTGAAGCGGAACAATTTCTTCGTTATGTTGAAACGATTGTTTCTACATTCATAAAAAAATATTTCATTAAAAAGATTATCCAAACATATTTAAATTTGATTTTATTTCGAAGATCTTGTCATAAGATGTACAATAGTGTAATCAGATTTTATTTTGCATATTTGAATTGAAAATTGTAATACTTTTATATTTGTATATAGAATTTTTTTCTTATCTTTGGGCCCGTGTCCGGCCCACTGGCTGCGACTACTGGACGAATCGTGGTCACGCGCGTTACTCTCAATAGCCCCGGACTTTTTTCTAAAAAGGGGATTAAAAAAAAATTCGAAAAAGGGGTGCCAGTTGGAGAAATTTAGAGAAATGGGTGCCTCCTGCCCGCTGAACGGGCGGAAAGGAGCCTCCCGCCCAACCATAGGGCGGGAGGCTCAAAAAAATTTCCAGGGACCTCTTCGCGAATAAGAAAACTTTTTTTATTCGCGAAGAGGTCCCTGAAGCAGGCCTCCCGGCCTCCCGCCCGGCCACTGGGCGGGATGCCTCCCGCCCGGCCAGTGGGCGGGATGCTCCTGGTCCATTTTTGTTATATTTTTTCTTTGATTGTTTGTTTCAGAAACTATTTGAAATTCAGAATTTTTTCAAATATAAGATTTATTCGCCATACTCTTATGTATGCATATAAAATTTTAATTCAATTTTACGAAGAAGATTACGGTATCTAAAACTCGTACGAAGATAGTTAAACGATAACGTTTGCAACGTAGAATCTAAATATTACGATAGTATAATACATGAAGCTATTAAAAATAAAATAATATGATAATGAACATTACAAATATTACAAATACATGAATCCAAATACTGTGTCTTCAGTCAATGCGGCAAATATTACGAATACGTATCCAGGTCTGATAGAATCTCAACGCAGCAAATATTACATATGAGCAAACAACGTTTAAATAAAATTACAACTAAATGATGCCTGATGACGTACTAGCACTCGATCGGCGACGTCTCCCACTTCTTGATGCAACCGGAGGTCTTCCATCTGTAGTATCACCTGTAGGGCCAGCTTCAGCACAACTGGGGCCAGCATCATTGGTTGGACAACGTTTATACGTGTGTCCAATCTGATTACATGCACTGCAGCGTTGTATCCTCGGACGGAGCTCTGACTCATCCATATCATTACGAATACGCCGTGACTGACGGCGCCCTCTCTTAACCCGTGATGATCTTGGGTCTGAAATATATATAACAGGATTCGCTGTCTCAGCGAACGATCCAACCAAACGGAACCCATAGATCTCATACTGCCAGGTGCTAGCAATTGTCTCCTTTCTGAAGTAATGTGAAACATATATATCGACAGGATGTCCAATATCCGCAGAAGCAGCCATTACATTAGAACAAGGTAAGTGCAGCAACTTGGGCCTCATGCATGAGCAACAACAAGTTCCATCAAACTTGAGAATGCACTCCTTTACAGGAGTTTCACGTCTCATACCATGTCGCGCCCTATCTTTAGGAGATACCTCAAACTTGAGCTCCTGTGTTCCACATTGCCGTACATGGTGTAGTCGGGCGCTTTCTGCCTTCTTAGTCATATATTCTGTTACCTTGAATCCAAAATTTCTGTCTAGATCTCGCATGAATACCTGATTTTTAGTGAACCGCTCCCAAAAGTAATCGGTACACCCGCGGACAATGAATTCAACAATTGCAACCAGTGGAAGCCCACGAACACCTCGCAGCACCCAATTGTAAACTTCGGCGAAGTTGGTGGTCATTATACCGTACCTTGCACCATCGGTATCATAAAGTAACGCCCACTTCTCCTTAGGTTCATTCTCAATCCATTCAGAAAATTTTTTCACCGCTGACCCAGACCTTCTGCGAGTACGTGCAGTATCTGTTGGCAAAGGGCACAAAGCCTCTGCTTCATCCTGTGCAGTTATGTTTTTTGATGCGTCCTCGGCTCTTTTCTTCCCGGTCAATTCATCAAGTTTCTGCCACTGCTTGTTAAATTTTTGCTGATTCGTTTCCTTGCATAGCCTCTTGAACATATCCATAAGGTGCTTGTTCTTGAATTGCCTGAAAAAGTTTGCACCGGTATGCCTCATGCACCACCTACTGCGAATATCACGCCACTTGGGCGGCTCTCCGGTCTCCACACACCCCTGCTGCAAATCTAGAATTGCCCTCAGTATGCCGGCGTGACGATCATGAATCAGGCAGACATCTTCCCTATCCCGAACGACTGCAAGCTTAACCCGTTCCAGAAATCAGTACCAACTATCTGTGTTCTCACTCTCAACAAAAGCAAAAGCAACAGGCAGCAATTGATTGTTTCCATCCACTCCAATAGCTGTCAGCATTTGCAATCTATACTTTCCTGTGAGAAAGGTCCCGTCGATGCACAGGATAGGCCGGCAGTGATGGAATGCGTTAATGCATGGACCCAAGCTGAAAAAGACCCGCTGCAATGTGTGGGGCGAACCTTCTCCTCTGTCTAGAGTTTTCAGGTCATAGTAGCTTTCAGGATTTCTCTGACATAGGACGACCAACATTCGAGGAACATTATCATATGCAGCCTCGAACGTACCAAACCTCATCTCCAACACCTTTTATTTTGCACTCCACGCCTTGCTGTATGAGATGGTATACTTGTACTTTTCCTGAATGTACCTGATAATAGACTTTGGTTCATATGACAAGTTCTGTACTATCGTCCCGTACATCTCATTTGCGATGTATTGCGACGTGAGGTTGCGATGGCTCTTCTGCACTCCAGGCAAATGACAAGTGTGCTGAGTGACAATGGAGCATTCCCAATAATCTTTCCATTTACCCTTGTAGGCATGCACCCGCCATGGACAGCCATCCTTCACACATACCACATCGTACTTACGAGATTTGCACTCGACTGTCTTAAACTCTCGCATAAGAGAGAGACCAGCACTTAACAGCTTCCTTCACCTCTTCAATTGAGTGGTACCTTGCACCCTGGATAATTTCATTCTCCCTGCAATCCGAAGGCCAGCTACATCCGTCATCTACGACAAGATGACTGAAGTCGTTGCTTACCCAATCTTGAGGCACATCATCGTCATCATCAGATGAATCGGCATTCATTGCTTCATCCAATTCACGTTCTTCGTCTTGCAGCTGTTCAACAATAAAGGGTATGTTCTCCCCCTCATCAGCCACGCATTGAGGTGCTGCGGTGCCACCTGCCTCAATGTTTGCCTCCTCAACTTCTTCATCAATATTTTCATCCCCCGGAGCAGCTTCAATGTTTATCAAAGGATTTTGGTGCACACTGACAAGGAGTACCAGTGGCCACTGCCAATGACTTGCATTTTGCAGATAAGTTAACCAGTCCTCGTTGCTTGCAAGTGGCATAAGCTCCCAGATCAAAGCGTGAGTGGTACGATTTATGACGCATTGAACACTCACAGTGTGTGTCTCCTGATTAATCCTTAATCCCCTCATTAACCAGTTGCATAGGGATTCAAATGTCCTCTCGTGCGGTCTAGTAATTCCTCTGACCGCACAGTTGAATTCACTTAAATCTACCCCATTTGGCCCATAAATCACATTTCCTTCTCCGTAATATATACTAAAAATACCCTTCTCGGAAGACATATCTGTCAATCATTAATAAACTAGTTATACTACATATTAATACACAACGAGCGACGATCCTAAATTTCAGCGACTCTCAGATTATATTTTACAGATTCTAAACTATTCAGATTATAAATTATACTAAAAATAAATAAAAATACTAAAAACTATTCAAAACATAACTACTCTAAGAAATATTTCCTAAATTATAGTTATTTTCAAGTACTTATATGGCTAGAATGAGAATATACCTCAAAATCGACGTGTGGACAGGGCTTCGCCGCTTCCTCTTCTCTCTTCCTCTCCTCTCTTTCTCTTTTTTCTGATTTTTGCTGGATAAAATGGCATTTTTTAGGCAGGCTGGAACTTATATAGCCGGTGGGGGAACCTCCCGCCCGACCAAAGGGCGGGATGCCCCTCAGCACAACATCCTGCCCTTTGGTTGGGCGGGATGCCCTCCCAGGGACCTCTTCGCGAAGAAATTATTTGCGAAGAGGCCCTCGGGGGACATCCCGCCCACCCAACGGGCGGGAGGCACCTATTTCTTTAAATTTTCCCAACTGGCACCCCTTTTTCGAATTTTAGTTTTTTTTAATCCTTTTTTTAAAAAAGTCAATAGCCCCGTGGGGATGGGGTTAGGCGTTGGGCGATATCCTGACGCCCAGATGGACCCGAAGAGTTGCCATATATTTTCAGCTTTGCTTCGCTCACTTGGGCCAAAAGCCTAGCAGACAGCCCACAAATCCATGCAGAATACTAGCCCAACAGCTATCGCTAACTTTTTTTTTTCCAAACTAAGGCACGCATAACCGTTATTTTAAGATAATGAAAATAAAAAATTACCCCAGCGTCTACATTCTAGGTATACATACTAGCAGTTCACCATTACATCAGAGCAGAGCCAATGCTACAAAGCACCTTAACAAAGCAAGATTCCAACACTTTAAAACGATAAAAAAAAAGCCAGGTACAAATTCTGTAGCTATATCTTCCCATACTGTGTGCGCAAAAAAAAAATGAAAAACCCGTTGTTGTATCTCTGATGTCCATAAATGATTGTTTGAAAAGAGCCACAGCATCAAGCACTCAAATAGAAAAAAGCACCTCTTTGTACTGACACGTTGACTTCATATTTCCAGCATCTATATACCGGATGTCCAAGATTAACAACGGCCACGCAGCCCATTCGATGAACCCTGAAACAAGACAGAATCCACAAATGCATTAGAAGAGAGAGTGCATCAAGCACGTCAGAATTGGCTGATCTTTTTGCTAGTGCAGCAGCTTCAAGTAGGTTCGTCGTGATAAACAGGGCCTTGAAGCTGATTCCCTGTCCTGATAGTGGGCGACTCAATCAATGGCAACTAAGATGCAAAGTTTAAGAAAAACACATGCCATCGGGGGAAAAAAACCATCAAAACATTGTGAAACCCACTGCCACATCTGCAAAACTGCTTTGGCAACTAAGATGCAAAGTTTAAGAAAAACACATGCCATCGGGGGAAAAAACCATCAAAACATTGTGAAACCCACTGCCACAGCTGCAAAACCGCTTTCAATTCAGAGAAAAAGATGTAAAGTGCACCTATTTTGGAATACTATAGTTGTAAGCACCACAAAGTCTAGCAAGTTCAGAGTAGGCACAACCGCACAAGCACACAAATATGACGAAGAAGCAGAACTGAACAAGATCAACTGCTGGTTTCTGCCTATCCGAATCATCACGCACGCAAACAAGCCGATGCTGCAATCATCGAATCTTGTGCTGTTACTTAACTCCCACCTGACATGATCAAAGAGATGGAAGTCCATGACAACACAAACTCTCCCGAGTTTTTCAGCCTCAACACAAATCAGAGTCACTTGCGAGAGGACAATTAAACTCGGCATCATTCTACATTGCAAGATAATCTGGAGAGCAGAATCCCTGAAACAACAAGACTGAATCCAGAAATGCATTAGAAGAGGGTGCATCAAGGACCTCAGAATTGGTGACATTCTTTTACAAGTGCAGCAACTCTAAGTAGGTTCACCCTGATAAACAGGGCCTTAAAACAGATTCCGTCTCCTGATAGTGGATGACTCAATCAATGCCCACTAAGATGCAGAGTTTAAGAAAAAGCGCATGATTGTAACGCAGAATATGGCAGTACCAAGAATGTGAGCATTGCTTTGAACCTTTAGCACAAAACAACAAGAAGATCCACTGTAACCAGAAACACTGGATGGCATGATGGATCTAGCATAAAGATATTGGAGACATGAATCCAAGAAAAACACGAGAGAAAATGAAACAAAGATGCGAAACTGTACACATGCAACATTGTACCTAGTAATCTAGACGGTGGATAAAATAATGCATTAGACATATCATGTGCTTGTGGTAGGCAATCGAGATGGAGTTGGGTTATGGCATGGCCGTGTGTATTTTGTCTTAATCAAATGAGGTAGAGATGTAGTTAAATAAGAACCTTGATGTTTGCTTGGTCCTGTCTGTTTGATCCGAGTCAAAGCCCCAAGAATAGGCTAGTTGGGGCTTGGTATTTTCGGTTGCAAAAAGCCAGGTCAAGGCTGGATAGAAGGGCACGCTAGCAAAAGAATAGGTCTACAAGGATCAGGTGCTGACCATCCAAGCAAAAAGGTTTAGGCAAAATTAACTGGCTTAAAGCACGTTATTGAAGAGATTCAGCGGATGACGGCTAGAAAAGGGTTACGATGGAGAGGGATTATTTGAATACTTTTGAGGAAGAGATTTCAGCAAACATATTCAGTCCAGTAAACCAGTCTGCGGCATTTCTGTGAACATTTATCATTCATCCAATGAAGAAACATCAAACTACCTGGGGGAGTATCAAAGTAGCTAGATGAAACGATTCGACAGAACAGTACAGAATAATTATCACCTTCATCGTGCATCCGCTGCCGTAGCTGTGCTAGGGACAGGGACAGAAGTCTTACCCCCTGAACTATTAATGTCCATCTACTTAACCCTTCACCTATGAAACCGGATATTCTACGCCCGAACGATTCAAAATCGTCTAAATAACCCCTAGAGTGGTTTTGAAGGCAATTTTGCCTACGTGGCATTCATGTGGATAGTGACGTGGCAAGAATATATTTTGAAATCTACTTCCCCCTAAACTATTGAGCTTCGTCTACATAATCCCCTCAACTATATAATCATACATTAAGCTCCTCAAATGTTTCCAGCACCATCTAAAACTCTAAATTATCTGCTGCATATGGAAAATGGCTTGGCACGGGCTCATCTCTCTATCATACATACAAGCATGTCCTACTAGTCATCTTTTCGCCATTTTAGCTCATTGGCGAAGTATTATAAGAACTCAAAATGGAGGTCAAGTTGTCACATAGCTAAGAATAATGTAGAGATGAATAGTAGCAGGATATGCTTGTGTGTGAGAGATAAATAGAGAGATGGGCTAGTGCCAAGCTATCTTCATAGATCTTACCGAAAACTTTGAGGGGCCGGGTATATGATTATATAGGTGAGGGGGTTATGCAGATAAATCTTAATAGTTTAGGGGGTGAAGTAGATTTTCAAAATGCATCCTCGCCACATTATTATCCATATGTAATGCTACGTAGGCAAAATCACCTCCAAAACTACTCTAGAGGTTCATTTAAACAGTTTTCAATAGGTCAGAGGATAGAAAACCAGATCAGGAGGTAAAGTAGACTTATACCGGGACAGCCAAGACCTCATCAATCCCATCGGCCTCCCTCCTCGCCTCCAGGCGCCAGGCGATCCCACAGCCCAGCCCTAGGCGGACGCACGGCTAGCCTCCGTGCAGGCGCGCTGCCATCGCCGGCTGCGCTCGAGGCCCCGACCGAGCGGCAGCGGCAGGGGCGACCGACCGCCTCTCGCTCCGTCGCTTCGCCCGGCGGCTCAGGAATGAACTGGAAGGTTCGCTACATAGATGTGGCCTGTGGGGCCTGGACCTCTACTGGATCACAGCCCACGCACACAAGCGAGAGAGAGGGCTCGCGATACCTCGATGGCGGGCCGGCGGCCCATGCCATCACCTCATGTACCCAGATGAGAGAGGGCGAACTGACTCGACCTCTCGACCTCATTCCCCTTGCTACAGTTCAGAAGGGCGGCGGAGAGGCGATTTCGCTCCCGGCGTCGATCTCGCCAGCTTCTCCTTGCGTCCAGTGATCATTCCGGTGCCGGAGGTGGAGAGGAGCCGCAGGATCGATGGCCAGTGAACATACACTTAGTCTTGTTAGCTAGTTTAAGGTTTCGGTTCTTCGCTTTGTGATGGCCAAGCGGTGTTCGCAGGGTGGAGGCGGCGCTGCGCCCTTGGAATAAGCTTCTCCGGCCCTTCCTCCACCTCGTCGGTGTGCGTTATGGCAGCGGCGAAGGGCTGGTGTGTTGCATCCTTGCCGGATCTGGGGATTCGCTAGAAGCTCTAGATCTTCTCGGTGAGTTGTTTTGTCCCTTCCTTGTCTTCTTCGGAGACGGCACTGCGGTCGATGCCAACTGCGGCGAGGCTCCATGGAGGTTTCCTTACCGCTTTCCTGAGGAATCGGATGGGTGGTTTCATTGCAACTGCTTGGGCGGTCTTATTACCTTTTGGTTGCTTTGTCGTCCGGTGTTTTCGAGTTGCCGGCGGTGCTTGTGGCGACAAATCCCAAGTTCCTCGGCGACGAGATGGCCGGCTGTCATCTTTTACTGCTAGGGCGTTCATCGGATTTACGGCACGTCGATGAACTCGATGTACTACTCAGTGTGACAATCAAAAAGTTTGTTCCTTCGTCGGGAAGGGCTTTGGCTTCTAGCTGCAACCTTGACGTATTTCTCCTCCTACCTCTGGTGCGGTGGAGGCTTGTTGAGGGGCTGCTCCTTGCGCCGACGACGAAAACGACCGGGAGACCCTTGTGTGGACCAAAATGTAATTTTCCTTTTCTCCGAGGGTGCCTTTGTAAGAGTTGCAATGTAAACCTTAAGACATACATGTGAAATGCAATCCCGGTTTCTAAAAAAAAAAAGATGAGAGAGGGCGAGATGCCTCAATAAAGAAAAAGATAAGTCATGCATAAGCTGGCAAAGAAAACTGAGATCAGGCTTACCAGGTGCCAAGAGAATCCAATCGTTCCTTTTTTTAGAAAAAAGATTAAGGATTTCATTACTTGTAAGCATAGTACTAAGATGGAGTTAAACGTTCCCTATTGGAAAGTTTGGAGTGCCCTTTGCACATTACATTGCGGAGAGTGTGCAAGTGCTTGCCAGGAGTACAGAGAAGGGCTTGAAACATTTGCTTGTCTAGGCTTCCTGGCAAGTTCATCGGGGACTTTGTTCATGTCTATCCGTATCTTGATGATTTGATGACTGAGTGTTGAATCTCTTCAGTGATACCTGAAAATTCAGTTAACATTTGGATGGAATGACCAATATCCTGGATGCTGTGGTGATCTTTGATGGGCAGCTCTCGCCACAATTTCAGTGTCAGTGAGAAAGTTGACATGTTGTAACTTGTAAGTTCATAGCAGCCGCAAGTTTTCTCCCCAGGAACATGTGACACTCAGGTAATTAGCTTGGTCACACCTTAGAGTTTTAGTATGCTTTTATGTCTAAAGAATGGCAAAGGTGTGTTTATTTTGTGCAATGTTAAGAAAAAAGTGATATTTATGTAATTAAATTTAACTAGAGGTCCTTTTATGCAAAATGGGTGGAAATAGAGAGAAAAGTTTAAAAGTATGAGGGTTGTTTTGCAAAAGATGGAATCTGTGGTTAAACTGCAAAAACATGAGAATTTGCCCTTGGGTATATATGTAAAAGTGTTTTTAACCTTAGGACTTACATAAAATGTGAAAATTTTACTAAGTCTATAATATCTTCAAAACTATTGCTCAACTGCAGATGAACCTTAAGGAGAAGTTGTAGAGTTTGAAAAACCATGCACTTTTGCTTTTTGGACCATCTCCATTTGAGCACTGGTTTGAAAGTTGCAAGTTCTTTTCAGTAAGGTCCCTGCTTTTCTCTGAAATTGCAAATCAGTCCCTGGCTCAGTTCTTGCCCCCTTCTTCTTCCTGGCGCCTCAGCTCTCTGCTCTGCCTTCTGGTTTCCCCTGCCGCCGGCACAGTGCTTTGATCTTGGCCGCCGCCGGCCACCTCCTGTGCCTCCCTTGCCACGCGTTGCTTCCCCATCCTCTCACCGCTCTAGCCCCCTTCTGCTGGTGTCCCGCCTGAGCGCCACGTTTTTCGCTGGCTGCCAGCACTGCCCGCTGGAGTTCCTGCCTCCGCCGCAATACTCACGCAGGCATGCCTTATCCCTCCCTCTCTTCTGCTCTATAGCGCCAGCGACTCACCATCACTTCGTTTGCCTCGCTAATTCGCCTGTCAAACTCACCCCGAGCCCCCTCCACCTCCGCCGCCCAACCCATCTCTCCGGTGAGCTTTGGGTCACCGTGGGCCGCCACGTCCCGGCCACCATCGCTCTCACCGAACCCTCCAGAGGCTCCCCCGGTGCTTGCCCGTGCTTCCTAGCCCCCGACCACCTCCCCAACTCCGGCCGAGGAACTTCCCCGACCAGCGCCGCCCGCCACCGCCTCCTGGCCGCCGTGGGCCGGCCACCTCGGTCACTCCCGCGCCACCAGGACCCTAAGGCCGGCTTCTCTGTGCTCCAGTGAAACTTCCCGACCTATTCCACACCGCCTCTGACCACTGGACCATTACTCCCGCCGCTCATCTTCGTCGCCGGCCGCCTGCCTCCGCCGAGCCGCCACTGCCAGCCACCCCCACTCCAATTCCAAGTGTCCTCAGGTGCGTAAAGGGTCGTTGATGCTTCCCCTCCCCTTCAATTCCACCGCCGGTGATCGCCGTTGACAGTGCACGCCGGTCAAACCTCGCCACCCCTGTGTTGGACCGGCAGGGAGCTCGGGTTAGAAGGAGCAAAAGCCCAGGGGGCTATTTGCAAACTATAAGACTCAGGGGAATAGTAGTGTTAAGGACCTATGTCCAAGAGTGTTTGTTATTTCATGTGAGTGCATGTTCTGCCTTGCTAAATTCGTAGCAATTCACAGAAAAATCCAAAAATGGCAAAACTAGTTTTGTTAGAAACTAGATTTCAAACTCTATAACTTTTGTTTATGAAGTTTGATATGAAGCTAAATACTTTTGCATCTATTTTAAATTTAAGGTTAAAGGGTAATTAGTACTTAATTTCTACATGTATGCTTTGTTGCTTATGAATTTTAGCATGCAACTTCTATAAACTACGAGTAACCTTGCATTAAAATTTCAAACCTAGATTTGTTGGGTACTCAACTTCTTTTAAATTTGGGCAATTCAAATTTGAAACTTTGACTAAGCATGTTCTATAAGCCTAATTAATTAAGATCTTTTTGTCTTTCTCTAAGGTGTTGATGATTAGTGTACGACTAATTTCTCAAACTTCATAATCCTTGTAACCTAAAGTTTTGAATTTAAATTAGAATTCAAATTCAAAATTCAAATGGTCTAGTTCTGCTCGCAATAAATTTAGTACTAAATTATGACTCACTTATGGAGAGTCATTCAAACCTAAACCCTTTTATTTCGTGAACTTTTGAATGTTGACTTGATGAATTGCAACTTTTATAATATAAGGTCCTAAACTCAAACCTAAACTTACTGATTATATTGCATCTCATATAGAATCAACGTTGCTCGACGACGGGGACTACGAACTGGTCTTAGGACAAGACCAAGGCTTTCCAGAAGACCCAACCCAAGTCATCGAGGGACTAACTGAAGCCCCGAACCCGAGTTCGGAAGCCTCTGACACTCCTGCCCCCAACCCCACCCAAGAAGGCAAGCCCCGGACATATCCCACTACTTTATTTACACTGCAACCTATATCTATTTATCTATACTTATGCATTAAGTCTAGGAGTTGAAGTGAAATCCTAGATGCATGAATCCTAGGAATCCAATGTAATGCTCCCGAGTCCTTATCGGATAGATGCTCCGCTAATAGGACCGGTAGAAGTCGGGTGATTTCCTGTCACTCGCGCGATATAGGAGTTACATGTTTACGTTTCTGCAACCACTATAAGGATGACGGACAGGGTCATGTGTTGCATCATGACCTGAGTTTTACCCTGTCTGTTTTGATAAAAGTCTTAAGGTTGAAATGTGTGGTAGTGGTGGCTAAGCTTTTGAAAGTACTAGCCACATGCCGCGAAATATGGTAAGCGGTAAGCCTAGTACCCGATTGGTCCGGCAAATGGACGCATCTCCACCACTCGACCTTTATTTTATGTTCACACGCACCGACGTGTAGGAGTACGTTCTGCATGGCAGACAGGAATACAGGTTTTGTAGTCGCGCTACAGACGTATGTCCTGCACGAGTGATGTGCGTACGGTCCTGCAGTCGCTTGTGGTGGCCCCGATCCATAACCCGGAATATGAGGGAAACGGTTGCTTCGGAATGCCCTGTTGGTATTCCGAGCGTGTGAGTTAGGTTTACCTTGCAAGGTTAAATTCGATTCGAATCGTCCGCCTCTCACGAGGATTGAGACTGCTTATCCCTTTTGCCACATTGAGTAAAAAAGTGTAACTGTTGATGAGATAATCCTGATGGATGATAATCTCTATCTTGCTTGTTTAGTATAGGTGCTTACCTAGAATGGCTAATCAAACTAGAATCTGAAAGCTAAAACTTGAAAATAGTTTATACTCTCTGTTGCTTTTCAGCTGAAAATAAACCCAGAGCCTTTACAATGCCTTCATGAGTCTAGTTACGGGTTAAAGTATACCCAAACCCGGGTAAGTCTTGTTGAGTATTAGAATACTCAGCCTTGCCAATATCTGTTTCAGGTATGACCTTCGAGAATCCCACGGACAACCTTGTGTGGCCAACGTCCGTTCCTTGTGGCTGGTCCGTGGAGTGGGACCCGTCCCCGGCCGGCAATGACCCTCCGGAATGACACCAGGCCCTGGGCTAAGCTTGGTGTTCGCCTTCGCGACGTGTGTAGTCGCGTAAAATTTTTTCTTCCGCTGTGAGTTTGGACAAGCTGTTACGCTTGTCAGTTTGAACATGGTTTGTATAAGTTTATTCTACTTTGAACTCGGTACGTAATAATGTATGTATGGCTGTAAATTAAAAGTTGATGAGCTATTCTGTGATGTGAACTCGCCTTCGTGCGAGGTAAACCTGCTTCGATCCTGTTGAACCGTGGTTGTATCGGGCGGAGACCCGACAGACCCAGGGATTATTCCGTTTGAAGTGTGTTGAGCTGATTGCAGTTATACTGCGAACGTTAGCGCACTTGAGCCGGAATAATTTAGGCGGTTCTGCCACAGAACAATGCCTGCGCTTCTGCTTACACTGGTTCCAAAACCTGCATAGGATGATTCTGAATAGCCATATATTGAGAATTTGGCTGATGCATACTTGTGTGTGCTAGTTGAGTTGATGGTGAGATCAGTTCAGTTGCCCGAGCCTCGTAAAGTACACGGGCTGGTGACCAGCTAATATTATTGAACCTGTGATCATTTCTTGCTTAATTTCCATAAACACCACATAATAGATAGAATCAAACCTACGGTTGCCTGTGAGGGGCCGTGCTACAGCATTGTAGGCTTGTAGCAATCTGATGGTGAAGGCCACCATGTGAGATGATTAAAGTGGAATAAATGTGGGCATTGACACGTACAGTATAATTTTTCATGGACTTTGTAAAAAAGATTGCGCTAGCGAAGCAATTGATGAGTTGTTCCAGAAATTGTGTGCCATTGAATATCACAGTATGGGAAATGATCTGTTCAAGGTTGGGAGGAGTAGAGAAGAAAAAAGGGTCTCTGGAGGAGGCAGACAAACACTTCTCATCAATGGAGAAGACACGCTGTCCTCCTGACTCTCATCTGCTAAATATTATTATCAACAGGATGTTATTGTTTGGGATAGGTGAGAGTTACGGCTGGAAATTATCTATCTGAACTTGACGAGAACAACCTCTCACTCGAAGGTTCAACCACTTCATTGATGATCTTTCTATTCTCAAGGAAAGGAAAATTTTGGGAACACATATCATTGCTCCCCCACAAAGTATCAGTTTTTGGATGAAACCATCTAGATCTTCTATCCTCGTCTGGCATTGGTATACTAGAACATTCCGCACGCTTTGTGCGCACTATCATAATTCTAATATTAAGTATCTGCTAAATAATATCAAGTATAATTGTAAAGCAGTTGCTAAGACCAGTAAAATATCATTTGCTTGCTCCAAACAATCTAACCAGCATAATAAATCAACGGTTTGCTCGCTGCAGCTGCGTTGGCAGTTTTTTTTTTGTTCGAAGATGATCGGGATGTAGAAGCACATGTATAAGTTTAAGTTTAGTTTTTGACACGCAATCGACAAAAGAAAAATACTTGATGTTAGTAAATCCAACCTTTTCCTTGTAACACTTTTCTTGTTCTTAGTTGTACAATCATCTGATGCATTTGCACTAACAGTAGCAGCAGTGCCCTGCGGCAAAACACACCAAAAGAAGCAATTAAGATCACCACAACTTAGCTACTCAAGACAGCTATCATAGACAGACTACTGCAGCATACCTAAATTAGCTGCATGTATTCTTTTTTCCAAGTTGACTAAATACATCAAGGCAAGTCTAACTACATACGTTTTACTTCTTTTAGGTACAGGAAGAAAAGTTCGTTTTAACTTAAAATGAAGAAATATGTAGCAAACAGTTCATTGCACAATGTTTAAATGATTGTAGATGTTTCCTTTTATTAATGTGTTATCTAACCTGTAGTCATGGGCGTATGTATAATTTTTTTTATGAATAACAATCGCTATTATAAATACCAAGTTAATAGGAATGTCCGGTAGCTAACTTGAATGAACAAGAAGTATCCACGTACGTCAACGAGCAGTCGAGCGCACGTATGCCATCTCGTCAATATGCCATATTCCATATTGCAGACCGTCTCAGTACGACAGTACCAATGAGCGGGACCGTATTGTCTGCGTCTAGTTCGCTCTGGTCTAGATTTTTTTTTCACCGAAGCCTGCAATTTTTCTATTGGTTGCAGCCTTGCAGACTTGCAAGCCTCCGAGCTCGCCAGGTGCCACGCGCCACGGAAAACGCGGGCAGAGCTCCAAACGGCAGCATCTTTTAAGAAACCCGATGATTACTTGA
Organism: Panicum hallii; assembly: GCF_002211085.1. Taxonomy (NCBI): domain Eukaryota; kingdom Viridiplantae; phylum Streptophyta; class Magnoliopsida; order Poales; family Poaceae; genus Panicum; species Panicum hallii. Next base: position 27,083,740 of record NC_038048.1, on the reverse strand, counting down.
TAGGCCTTCCTCGTACAATTAATGTGTTTTGCCCCTAATGCAAAGAAAGGTGACTTGATCTTTTTTTTTGGGGGGGGGGGGGGTTGTTGAAATCAGAGGTACGGAGAGATTAAAGCCTGTTTAGATGGGCTAAAGTTGAGTGCTGATCTTTAAGTACAAATTAGCACTTATACACGTACTAAAGTTTTAAAAGTTTTTGAGTCTTAACTAATAAAGTTTAACCCATTGTATTAGCATTCCTGTTTGGATGAGATAGTGATAAAGTTTAGCATTTTCACCCATTAGTACTTGGATCCAAACATGATCTAACGAGGATACGTTCCTGTTGTAGTGAAGAAAAGATAACCAAGGAATGTGATATATTAATTTTTTTACCATTGCCATTATTGACGTATGGAAGGATTCATTCTGTTTTTATTTGAAAATTACAATAGAAGAGAAACATGCTGATGCATTCTTCACAATGTAACCAATCCCAAAACTTTCCTTTGATCTCATGCACTGCATCTGTTTATCACATACAAAGGAAGTTGCATTTATTAAAAATATAAAATGACCAGTGTATAATTCTAATTTTTAAGATTGTTTTCTGCAGTCAAATTTTTTAGGATATTGAAGTTCTACGGGTAGCATTTTATAACAGGGGAGTGAGAATGATAGTTCGTCAACAGATTTCTTCTTGAAGTATTCAGATCAGTCAAAGCAATTCATAATAACAAATCAATGATGAAAACGAGCAACACTTGACTACAAATTGTTCACAAATTGCCTGTAAAAGCAGAATGATTTTTATGTACGCCAATAATTTGTCTTGATGTAGAGTGTCTCAAGGAATAATTGTGAAGTGTCTTGCTGGTGTTGCAAGGGCAGGAACTCTTATCATTCAACTAATAAGAAGAGCTTAATGTGTTTCAGATTCATGGCCACTAGCCCACTACTGACCAGTTTCATGCATGTCGCCATTTGTGGATACGGCCCAGCTATCCACGACTCCATTGCAGATATGGGCTCGGCCACACCCACACGTGCAACGCAGGCCCAGTTATCTCAGCACTCTTTTTCTTTGATCTGTGTCCTCCTTGGCCCATTACTTGAACAGTCGTACCCCTTTCTTTGCCGCGTTTCACATGATTTAAACCGTTATTGTATTTTTTTTCAAAACACAGCACATAGCAAACGTTTACATACACACACGCACACTCATCCCTATGGATACAAACTCATAAATGCCTCGCTATCGACTGACACGTCGCTCACCACTGAAATAATAGCGCCAGTCGAATTCTGGAATAAGTTTAGAAAAATACGAACACCCGTGTCGAGTCGAGAACTCGAATCCAAATGGGCAGGCTCCACCGTAAAGAAACTTACCAGCTGAGTTACGCTTAGTTCGCTTAAACTGCTATGATGTTAACAGTCATAATGTGTGATTCATTGGACTCCTCTTTGCAGCTTCTTTATCAGACCCGGACCCACGAGACTGTGCACATCGTATGGACTCTCTAGGATAAGGGATGGGGAATGGCTCACATCCTACACCTGTTATAACTACTCGGACACGAGTAGAACCAGTTGGAACAGAAGAAAAAATTACCCGAGTAATACTCGGGTAGGACTGCTAAGCTAATATCGGGTTAGGATTTCCATGTAACACTGTCCCTCTAGACTATATAAGGGCGGGTAGGGATCCCTCCAAAGTATCTATCATCTAAGGCAATACAAACCACCACACATGACGTAAGGTATTACGCTCTCGGTGGCTCGGATCTGTCTAAAGTCTCATGTTCCTTGTACCTTCGAGTTTCTGATCTCGGCGACACCCCACCTACAATCTACCACATCGGACATATCTCTCGGTGGGCTTGGAGGTTAAACACCGATAGCTGGTGGCTCCAGGTAGGGGTGTTCATCGAGCATCCAGTGGAGAACTCGATGGCATCTTTTGACTCCACCAGTGCTGTGCTCGATGAGGGCATGACTTTCGTCTTCGGCTCTTGGGTCTGTATCGCCAACGTTTCAGGTGGATTTAACAGCCATCTGGCCAATAATAGGAAGCCAGAGGCATCTGCAGCAACCCAACGCAGCAATCTCAAGTTCATCGACAACCTCGACGAGATGCTGCTCCCTGACCTAGCCAGGGAGATCGAGGAGCAGTTCATTCTCGACGCGACTTTGACTCATGCTGCACCAGGACTACTTGGATCGGATCCTACCCCACCCGAGGGACCGCGTACCTGATTCCTGTTCGGATTATGCAACATGGCTTCTATTTACCCGGAGTCTGTGCAGTCCAAGTTCCTCTCCGCAGAGAAGGACTTGGACGACCTACTCAAGATCGGAGGGGAGGGTGCCACCGTCTGCCGGGAGGCCCCCATCTTCGACAAGTACTCGGACTCGGATGATGACTGCGGACCCTTCTCATGTACTGGAAGGGTGCCACTTTCACCCGGGCCTGACTATAACTACAATGCCGCAAGGCCGGTTCGTGTACTGGAAGGACATAGAGCCCTCCGAACTACTCGAATACGACTCCCACCTTGTGGCGTTCACGTAAGAACTACCTTTTCAGGAAGGCAAGCCACTCCTCCCTACTACGGAGGGAGGAGGAGGCGATACCGAACTAGTCGACTATAGCTCTAGCGGCGAGTACTCATCGGATCGTCAAGTCTACATGGCTTCCATCCGTGACCATGAGGAAGACGATGAGCCAGGACCAGAGTACGACGCCTTCGTCTGCAAAGATGAGCACTCATGGACATCTTTGCAGACGAAGCATGGCAGACGCTCCTCAGAATGAAGATGAGGAGCGCAGAAGAATCCGACAGCTCAGGAACGCCAAACGTGCCAAGCGCAGACGGAACGAAGTGGCTTGCGAGTGGAACCCACCCTATCAATGGAACCTTCAAGGTGCTTTCACGGCAACCGATGATCGTGAGTACAACACTCCGATTGTGAACCTCGCTAATGTAGCCCTGCTAGCTGCACGGTTACCCCAAAACCTAGACACCGAGAGGCTATTGCAGCTGACTCAGCGTGCTATCATCCAGCTGGATCAGCGGGACCCTATGCCATCAGTGCAACGCAGTCATTCAAGAACTAAACACCACGCGAGCACCGTCTCCCAGGCTAGTCGCACCCTAGGAGGTGGACCTAACCCCCGAAGGGGCGACAACCGCCAGCACAACCAAGACAACTAGGGCAACCATAATGCCCAGCAGTCCGCTCACGGCCACATTGAGAAAGAAGTACAGCAAGAAGTACAATAGCCTCCCCAACCGTGAGGCAACCAACAGATTGCAAGACCTCAGGCCGGGGAACACTCTGCGGGAGGCTGAGGCCACCGTAGAAACTTACATGACACACCCACAGCCAAGCTGAGGCAGAAGATCAACAAGGGCCGTGACGCTCAAGATGTCATCGATGCAAGATGACGGGAGCGTGGTGAGGGCTTCCGCGACATCGAAGATAGTGATTGCTTTCCAGCTTTCACATGCAATATCACCGCCCGCGACTACTCGAGGGAATTCAAACCAGTCGGCATCACTAAATACGATAGTGTCGGTACATACAGATAGGGGTACCTCCTGCTAGGGTGTCCAGGCACTGGGACTTCACGCTCCCCCTCGCCTCTGGGCCACGTGGTATGCGGCCTCCGGGCCTGACAGCTGGGACCACGGTCTCCGGACCCTCCCCGAGCTCCGTGAGGTCCGGGGCCTCTGCACACCCACGTGGGCGGGAGAGCTCCCGGGTGACCCCTGCGGACCCGGCCTCCCCTGGGAGGTCCGGGGACGTCATGTGTGATGGCCAGGCCATCACAGGCCAGGCCACTCCGGCCGGCCACGGGGGCCCCGGACCCCTCTTTCCCCCGGGAAGGGGTCCGGAGCCGTCAAGTGCTGCCCGGAGGAAGGAGCGGGGCTGACCCCGCCGCGTGCCTGCGGCCGGAGGCCCCTTACGGGTCGCCTCTCCACCTACCAGCATTTAATGCGGTAGCCGGGATGGGCGCGCCAAAGTCAAAAGGTTCGGCCTGCCACTGACACACGGGGCAGGTAAGCTGACACCGCGGTAAGCCCGCCCGTTCTGAAGGCGGCGCGTCGTATCACCGTGCACAGTACGCGGACTGTGTGCAGTCCCGTCACGGCGCTGCGCGCGTGATGATGGCCTGTAATAGGCGAGCCAAGGCATGCGCTGTAACAGTGTGCGCACCGCAGGACAGCCCCGTCTCGCCCTCTGACTGAAGGTCCCATCCCAACAGTGACAGCACGGTTTCACTGTTGGGTAACGCTGACGCCGGACACTGTACAAGACAAGGCTGTACGCGGCCGTATCCTGGCTGTAGATACGCACATCAACTTCTCGATTGAGAGGACTACGGAGAGGAGCTGGAGTTGAAGATCTCTATGACTCTCGTAGAACAGGCTCCTGTAAGCCGGACCCGCATGTCGGGGACCCGCTCGGTGTAAGCACTCCCCTTGGACTATAAAAGGGAGAGTGCACTCGTTAAGACACAGGGAACATCCAAGGTCAAGGACAGATACACAAGCCCTAGTCCAGGGGCTCTCACAGCCAATACAGCACCAAAGTGGACGTAGGGTATTACGCTCCGGCGGCCCGAACCACTCTAAATCTTCGTGTCTTTGCTGCGTTCATCTGTCCACCGATCGAGCGCTCCTAGTCCCCTCCAAACCCATCCTTAACAAGGATTAGGCGGGTGCTTTCCGCCACCCGGCTGGAGAATTCCTCCGACAGATAGTAAGCAAGACCATCGGTAATGGATTCTGTTACTCCACTGCCATCGAGGTATCGGCGGCTCCAACTCTACTAAGGTCATCTATTTTCCTATGGCTCTGGAATCTGCACCACTCACCTGGCTCAAAAGCCTCAAGCTCGACTCCATTGACTCTTGAGAGGATCCGAAGAAGGTCTTCATCGACAACTTCCAAGGCTCCATGCTCTGAGCAGGTACTCGCCATGATTTGTCGCAGGTCAAGCAAGAAGAGAATGAGACCTTGAGGTCCTACACTAGGCGTTTCTTCGAGATACGTGCAACCATCACCAACATCACCAACGAGGACGTCATCCATTGCTTCCAGAACAGCCTTGCCCTGAAGCATATCTACCGCGACTTCAGACGCAATTGCCCGACTACCGCCGTGGAGCTTCGGGACATGATGCAGCAATGGGCCGATTTGGAAGACGAGGAGAACGAATGCTTCCCCAAGCGCAACAACAACAAGAGCGGCAACGGGAACCGCTCCGACAAAGGCCAGTGGACCTACTTGGAACCCTCCCGAAAGAGCAAGCCATACCAAGAAGTCGTGAATGTCGAGCGCAACTAGTGTGGGAAGAAGTCGGGGAACCAGCAGGCCCAGTTCAAGAAGGTCCGACACAAGCAATGCTTGATACACTCGTAGTCCAAGCACACGCTCTTCCAGTGTGTTAGCCTCCGCAAGTCCCTCAATGCACCTCTCCCAGATGAGGACGGCAAGTGGAAGGACAAGGAAGACTAGGAGGGAGACAAGTCGGGGTGACAGGGATTTCAAGATCACAAAAATGTTGTCAACGTCATCTTCGGTGGCGACGGCTGCTTCCCCACCAAGCATGCGCAGAAACTTATCCTGCGGGAAATTCTATGTGTTGAGCCAACCATATAGAGGCCCCTGAGATACAGCAAGGTCCCAATCTCTTTCTCTAGAGAGGATCAGTGGACCAGCTTCTCCGAGCCGGGAAAATTTCCGCTTATTCTGGACCCTTTAGTGGCGGGCTCACAGCTCACCCCTGTACTCATCGACAGCGAAAGCAGCCTCAATCTACTCTTCGTGAAGTACACTAAAGAAGATGGGGCTGAAGCTCACAAAGATGCTCACCCTAGTAAAGCTCCGTTCTATGGTATCGTCCCAGGAAACACGGATACACCGATTGGCTCGATGACTTTGCCAGTTACCTTTGTGACGGAGGTAGATGTAGGCACCTCCTTGCCAAGTGGAGTCCGGTTCTTCAGGGAACGACTCTGCGAAATGACCCAGCGGACAGGCACTTGGCTGGATGGCGGGAGGGGTCCTTCGGGATTCGGATCTAGGCCAAATTGGATAGCCATGATATCATGTATCTTATCTGACCGGATTCCTTGTAAATAGACCGAGTAGATTTTGACCTCACTTGTAACCCATGGCTACGCGGCTAAATAAGGGAGCCGTGGGGGTACCCACCAAACACAACACAATCATCCTACTCAATCCACAAACCCTAAACCAGTAAATACAATCCAGAACACAGGACGTAGGGTGTTACGCTCTCGGTGGCCCAAACCTGCCCCTAAAACCCTTGCATCTTTGTGTTACCATCAAGTTCTTAGCTCTGCAATCTCCCTCACCTACAAATCTACTACCTGAGCATACCCTAGGTGGACTTGCTCGAGTACAAATCCGAGACTTCGGAACAAAAGAAAACTACTGCACAAAGCACATCAAGTTCGAGGTGGCCGACTTCGAGTCGTCATACCACGCCATCCTCGGCAGACCAGCTCTAGCCAAATTCATGGCCGTGCCCCACTACGTCTACCTGCTCCTCAAGATGCCGGGGAAGATAGGGGTGCTCACCTTCCTTAGCGACTTGAAGAAGTCGTACGACTGCGACCAAGAGGTGATCGAGTATGCCTCAACCCAACGCGTGCTAGAACCTTCATCTGAAGTCTTCGCGGCCACGCAGCAGCTCTCCTAGTCGGAGATGACAATTCCAACGATCTCCCCACAAAAGAAGCTGAGCTAGTCGATGATGAAGCCCAACACCAACTGTCGGTGTTTTATCGCCAAGCCCACTGAGGGATACCCCTGAGGTGGTAAGTTGTAGGTGGGGTGTCGCAAAGATCAGAAACTCGAAGGTGCAAGGAACACAAAGTTTAGAGAGGTTCAGGCCACCGAGAGCATAATACCCTATATCCTGTGTGGTGGTTTGTATTGCCTTAGGTGTGTATATTTGGAGGGGGTCCCTGCCCGCCCTTATATAGTCTGTGGGGACTGGGTTATATGGAAATCCTAGCTAGATACGAGCTCAGGAGTCCTACCCGAGTACTACTCGGGCAGTTTTCTTCCCTTCTGACTAGTTCTACTACGGTATGAGTAGTTATAATTGATGTAGGGCGTGGGCCATGTCCTATCCCTTATTCTAGAATATGTACGCTATGTGCACAGTCCCGTGGCTCCGGGAATGACACCAACGATGTCAGCGTGAAGACCATCCAACTGCAGGAGGGCGACCCGACCAAGACAGCTGTGATCAGCACTGGGTTGGATGACAAATAGGAACTCGTGCTCGTCAACTTTCTTCAAGCTAACCACGACATATTCACGTGGAAACCAGCGGATATGCCAAGTGTGCCTAAGGAGTTGATTGAGAATTGCCTAAAAGTCGATCTAAAAGCCACCCCCAAGAAACAACGACTATGCCGGCTCTCCCCCGACAAGAGGGAGGCCATCAAGAAGGAGTTAGAAAAACTACTCGCAGCCGGTTTTATTAAAGAAGTGTACCACCCAGAGTAGCTAGCTAACCCTGTACTTGCTTTGAAAAAGACCAATAATGAATGAAGAATGTGTGTGGATTATACTAATTTGAATAGGCACTGGCCAAAAGATCCTTTCACGCTCCCACGCATTGACCAAGTCATCGACTCGACTGCTGGTTGTGTCATGCTCTCCTTCCTTAATTGCTACTCGGGCTACCATCAGATTGCCCATAAGGAAGAAGACCAGATCAAGATAGTGTTCATCATCCTGTTTGGAGCATATGCCTATAAAACTATGTCCTTTGAGTTAAAGAATGCAGGAGCTACATATCAGCGAGCCATCCAAATGTGCCTCGCTGATTAGCTACATCGCAACATTGAAGCCTATGCGGATGACGTGGTCGTCAAGACCAGAAAGCACGATGAGCTCATATCTGATCTCAGGGAAACCTTCAACAGCTTGCGCAGATTCTAGTGGAAGCTAAACCCAACTAAGTGCATCTTTAGAATACCACAAGAGAAACTACTCGGTTTCATCATGAGTCACCGAGGAATTGAAGCAAATACGGAGAAGATCACCGCCATCATAGACATGGGGGCTCCATAGACGATCAAGGATGTCCAGAAGGTCATAGGCTGTATGGTGGCCCTCAACAGATTCATCTCACGATTGGGGAATGGAGTCTACCCTTCTTCAAGCTCTTGAACCAGCAGGATAAATTTAAGTGTATTTTGTTAGCGAAGTTCTTTCTGAATCTGAGGTTCGTTACCTGTCAATTCAGAAACTTCACCACTACTTGGAGGAATACAAGATCTCAGTTGTCACAGATTTCCCATTGGCGGATATACTCCACAATCAGGATGCCACTGGATGTACCTCCAAGTGGGCAGCGGAACTGGGAGCTCTCAGCATTGACTTTAATCCTCGCAATGCCATCAAATCGCAAGCACTAGTTGACTTCATGGCAGAGTAGTGAGAAAATCAAGTTGCAGCTCCAGCCAATATGCTAGAGCATTGAGTCATGTACTTCGATGGTTCACTCAAGCTCGGAGGGGGTGGCACAGTTCTCTTCATCTCACCAAAGGGCAAACAACTTAAATATGTATTTCAAATACTACTTAAGGTCCTCAACAGTGAAGCTGAGTATGAGGCACTACTGCATAGGCTACACCGGCAGTCTCCCTTGCATCATGCGACTGCTAGTTTATGGCAACTCCCTGCTGGTCATACAAAAAGTCAACAAGGAGTGGGACATCAACAAGGAAACCATGGACGGATACGTCGCAGAGATATGCAAGCTAGAGAACAAGTTCTCGTACTTGGAAATCATCCATGTAGTCTGGGACAACAATGTGGGGGCTGACGTGCTCTCAAAGCTGGGCTCAGATCGAGCAAATGTCCCTCTAGGAGTTTTCATCCAGGAACTACAGCATTTGTCTATCACACAACCAGATCCAATGATCATCGACCAAGGTCCCTCAGAACCTAGTTGAGAGGTCATGATCGTCGAGGTTGATTGGCAGGTACCCTTTATCAACTTCATCAAAGATGAGAAGTTACCCCCAGGCATTGATGAGAAAAGTGCCGAGGCTGCTCGCATCATCAGGCGGAGCAAAGGGTACGTTCTGGTTGGCGACAAGCTCTACAAGCGTGGATCAGCAACAGACGTCCTCATGAAGTGTGTCCTCACTCAGGAGGGCAAAGAAATCCTACAAGAGATTCATGATGGAGCCTGTGGCAATCACGCAGCCTCAAGGATATTAGTCGGGAAAGCATTTAGGTCAGGGTATTACTGGCCAACGGCTTTGGCTTATGCCGAAGACCTTGTTCGTTGGTGTACCAACTGTCAGTTCTTTGGCAGACAAGCTCACGTCCTGGCACACAACCTCATTACTATACCACCTTTGTGGCTGTTTGCTTGTTGAGGCCTAGACATGATTGGGCCTTTAACTACTATGCCAAGAGGTTTTACTCATGTGTTGGTGGCCATCGACAAGTTTGCAAAGTGGATCAAGTACAAGCCGATTACAAAGATCTCTGCAGATCGAGTAGTCAGCTTCATTTGTGATATTCTGCACCGCTTTGGCTTCCTGAACACCATCATCACGGTCCTGGGATCTAACTTCCACTCACATGAATTTTGGGAGTTCTGCGAGAACGACGTCATTGAGGTTAAGTACATGTTGGTGGCTCACCTGCGGGCTAATGGCCAGGTTGAGTGTGCCAACGGCTTAATCCTTGATGGTTTGAAGAAAAGACTCTCATCGGTTTCATCTACAATGAGAACAACAAAAAAGAAGGCAAGTGGATCCACGAGCTTTCATCGGTTGTCTGGGGGCTTCGCACGCAACCAAGCAAAGCCACAGGTCAATCGCTGTTTTTTCTCGTCTATGGGTCAGAAGCTATACTTCCTGCGGACATTATGTGGCAATCTCCAAGATTGTTGATGTATGAAGAAGGCGAGGTTGATGAGGCAAGACAGCTGGAGCTAGATACAGCAGTTAGATGCAATGCCCTATTACAGTCAGCTTGCTACCTACAAGGCATTTGACGCTACCACGACCGTAACATCTAGGAGAGATCCTTCAACATCGGTGATTTGGTCCTCCGTTGCATACAAGATGAGTCTGGGCTTTACAAGCTCAACTCACAATGTGAAGGGCCCTTCCTCATCAACAAGGTGACACGACCAGGGTCTTACCGACTACAAGACTCTGACGGCCAGGAGGTTCCAAACTCTTGGAACATCGAGCACCTACACTGTTTCTATCCTTAGATAACTTACACAAAGCTGTCAGCTGCAGTGCAGTACTATTCACCAATAAAGAGTTGATTTTTTCTACATTGACTACTTTTGTCTCCAGACTACATTGTAGAACTCGGGGGCTACGGCCATGAGTACTCATAATATGCTAACTATCTACAGTCACCGGAAGTACTCGGGGGCTATGCCATGCACGACTACTTTGTAAATAGCCGCCGAGGCTACGCTGCAAAGTGCACTTTCGTGTTTTCCCGACTACTTTGAGTACTCAACTACACGGTTCAGCAGAATCATTCGGTTCGAGTCACTATGATAAAATGTTTAAGAGGCTCCTACACCTACACAGGGTATCGCATGGCGCGCATAACCCCTGTTTCACTAACGACCTTGTGTAGGTCTAAATCTTGAACGCAATAACCATCGACTACATCTCTGAGCACCACTCTCTGAGTAGCTTTACATGGGTGTCTCAAGTAATTTGTCTAAGTCCTACGATTTTCAATACTGTTCAACGAGCTAGTCTTTTGCTAACATCAACAAGACACGACATCATAAAACATATACACATTTATACATAGTTGACAAGATTGTTAAGTGGTATGACCATTGAACTCTTGCTCTAAACTATCAACCATTTTATGAGACACTAGCGTCACTTCTTTGACAAACTCTGACAATATCTCCTTAGAGCAGTCGGCAGACATGCCATCAGCCAGTGGACATAGGCTGGTCTTGGGCCAATAAGACTTCACGAGTCCTAGGACATTCGCTACATAAGTTTTGGTGGTCTCGGAGATGTAATCCCAATAATCTTCTAAAGGGCTTCACGGAGACGCTCCAAAAGAGTCTTGCTGATGACTACACCTTCTTCTGGAGGATCCACCATATCTGCGACTACTTGCGCTGCAGTCCTGAGCTCTTCAAGTTCTTTACTTTTTAGCTCTGCTTCGACAGCCATCTTTTGGATTTGCTGCATGCACTCTACGAGTTGCACGTCGGCATCTTGAAGCTGCTTTGCTAGGAGCTCAACATCATCTGTTGCACGGGATAGCAGATTCTTCATGTCAGTCACCAAATCCTCTTTATATCTTATTATATTATTGAGTTCTATGGACATTTGACAAAATAAAGAACTCACACGAGTTCAGATACAAGCAACATGATACAATAATACAAGGCAAAAGCAGTTGGAGATTATTACCTCGGTGAGTTTTGGCCATGGCTTTGTTCTTGTTTGCAAGGTTTTCAATTTTCTTCTTCAAGAGTCAGACTTCCCGGGTGCGCTCCTACTTCAAAGCGTCAAGCTCGTTCCTCAGCTTGACATTCTTCATGACTTGCTCGCCAATCTTGCGGTCTTTCTCTTGCAATTGGTGCGCTCCATCTTCAACCGCTCAGAATTTGTCAGATTTGATTCTGGAGCGGTTGGCCATGGTCTGTGTAACAGAAAAAGTAGTCAACACAGCAATAAACCAGTCAATAAAAGGCTAATAATATTAGCTCAAGGTACTTACAGTAGCAAACTTGTACAAGTCTTTGAAGCTGTCTTGGAATTGTTTCAAGTCCTCCCGATCAGCATGGGATCATCAACAAGTTCCGTCGGGATGGCATACCGCGCCTTCGGTGGGACGACCAGTATGCCACCCATGCAAGTACCCACATTGCCTTGGTCTTCAGGAGTAGGCCGCTGCTGCAGGGTACCTATCACTTCATCTACGGTGAGAATTCATGCTTCTGGTAGACAAGCTCCTGCGGGTGGAGGAGGCTCAATGGGCTCACCTGAGGGGATCTCGGGGTTTTCCTCTTCTGTCTCAGGATTATCTCCCTCCATTTGTTCACCACTCGCATCCTGCGCCTGCACCTTGAACGAAGTAGGCGCAGGAGTCTCCCCGCGTACTGACAACTCAACAGCAGTTGTGGCACCCGGACAAGTTTCCAACGTGCAACATCTAGTTCCTTCTCAAGCTCGGGGGCTGGATTTTCCGCAGCAATGCCAGGTTGCTCCAAGCCTAGACCAGAGAGTGGCCTACGTACAACAACAACAAAGAAAGTGGTCATACATGAACCTACAACTCGCAAAGGAAAGGTATTCAGATACTTACAGAGCAGATTTTTTTACTGCCAATTTCTTCTTTTTGTGAACCCTAGGTGCTGGAGCAGCACCTAAGGCACTTGCTGACATCATCTTATCGGTCGGGGTCGGAGTTTGCCCCGGCGGGGCAACAACAACGGTCACCAACATTGTAGCACGAGCCAAGGGCCACGATTGCCCCGGCGTGGTTCCAACAGGTGTAGTCGACGGGTCCACTGTGACGCAGGGTACTCCTTGCCCCCTCACAGCATCATCCGCAAAAGTTTTCCCGAACCTTCACTTGGAGTGTTTGGGGTTCGGGAAGCTGGAATTAAAAGTTCAAGAAAGGGGACAATTCGATCAAAACAACAATGAGAAAGTAGAACAAAGCACTCGCAAGAACAAGGATGGGTACTTACGTGGGTGTTTCTTCACGACCCGAATAGGTGCTAGCCTTGCACTTCAGAGTAGCAGCCCGTGGCTTCGTTGGGTGATTGGGCAAAGGGCTACCACCAGGAGAGTTAACGCCCTCCTCGAAGGTCCCCACCTTCTTGCCTTTCATCACCCCAGCTAGGGTGCGGTTGTCATCAATATCCTCCTCTTCTGAAGTAACTGGATCAACATCCGGTCGAGGAAACCTCTCCACTTCGGCTGCTGACGACATGGCGTGCCTTGGACGCTCGAGGTCCAGCATTGGAGGCATGCTCCTATATACATTTACATCATCCTGCAATAATTTGAGATTTGTCAGTACAAAATCAGAAGTTAAAAGACATCAGAAGTACTCGATAGAAGAATACGACTACTTACCCCTACCTGTTTGGGAGGATACTTTGCCGAGTACAACTTCGCCACATATGGCACGATCTCGGTGCCCATGAGTATTCTGCTTACCCAGAGTAGGGCTTCATCATTTCCAATACCCACTGCAGAAAACTGAGATGGGTCTAAGATTCCTAGGTACTCGCAGCCGAATCGTGTGAAATTTTGCAGTGGCTGGATCCGCCTGTGCAGCCACGAGTACATCACTATCACTCAAGTAACTCCTGCATCCCTATGCTCCTGGATCAGTCTGAGCAGGTCTTCAACTTGGCTCGTGTCATGGCACGGCATCGTCCATTCGCCATGGATTTTAAGTGCCCCGGCGGTCCTCTCGGGAAGTAAGGGCTTATGGTTTCCAATGTAGAACCATCGCTCCCTCCAAATAGATAGACTAGTCGGGAACTTATAGGGGATGTACTTCTTATCCATCCCCTACATCAATTGGATCCTGGCCCCACCGACTTCATACATGTCATCGTCGTTTGGCTGTGGCTTGATATGAAAGAGGTGGCAGAAGAGGTTGGAATGTGGTTCTATCCCCAAGAAGGCTTCGCAGAAATGAACAAAGATGCAAATATAGAGAATAGAATTGGGGTTCAGGTGATGAAGGTGAAGGCCATAATAGAAAAGAAGACCATAGAAGAAATCAGAACTTGGGAGAGCCGGTCCACGCTCGACAAAATACTAGAATAGAATGATTTCCTCAGCTCCCTCATATGGCCTCTTGCCACCAATGGTGGCTTGCCACTGGATAATCTCCTTCGGTTGGAGGAGGCAATCATCTACAAGTGCAGGTGTGGAACTCTTCCCCTTCGACTTGGTGACACCTTTGTTGCCCGCCATTCTTCTTGTCATGAGTCGCTTCACTCGTATGCACTCGGGGGTTGGAGATTTGCATGGTGGGGTAGTGTCCTGGTGGAGGAAGGAAATATCGATGACTAATCCTAGCGGATCGAGGTCACTTGTATCTGGCCTGGATCTGAATTTAGCGGCGATGGCGGCTGGAAGATGGAGGAAGTCGAAAGTGAAAGGGTGCGTAAATCCTAATTCATCTCGCGGTTAAATAACCAGAGGTGGGCCTAAAATTACTATGCGGAATGAGAAGAGTTTTTCACGAGATAAGATTTATTTTGAGCGGTAATTTCGGGTTATTTTTGGCAAAGTTATTTGCTTAACCATTTTTTAAGGCTTTTATCCCGAAAAAGAGGGTTTTTGAATTTCTGAACTAATTTACCCATCTTAACCATCAAATCAAATAATTAATTCTTTACATAGTCCATGCCACGACTCTTGGGATCCTTTTTCCAAACCTTTAAATTTGGATTCAAGGCTCAGGGGGCTGCGGGACACTTGTCATCGATGGCTTATTTTTCAAATTTTTGGAAGATAATGATGGAAGAATCAAGACTAATTTGACCCTCAAACTGATTCTTCGATTCAACCTAAGGCTCGAGGGCTACTCCATATGGAGTGCGAGTTTAATCGCACTCCATATAAAAGAAGACTTGAAAACTACTCGGGGCATGAGCGCCTCACAGTCTCGATGCAGCCAAGAAAGTACTCGGAAGACAGCATCACAATGCAGTTTAGGAGAACTCGAAGACACTTTCAGAAGTACTCAGAGGCTTGCAGTACTCGACTACGAAGAGCTCGGGGGTTTTTCAGACCCGGGCCCACGGGACTCTGCACATCGCATGGACTCTCTAGGATAGGGGATGTGGTATGGCCCACACCCTACACCTGTTGTAACTACTCGGGCACGAGTAGAACTAGTTGGAACAGAAGGAAACTGCCTGAGTAGTACTCGGGTAGGACTCCTAAGCTAGTATCGGGCTAGGATTTCCATGTAACCCTATCCCACAAACTATATAAGGGCGGGTAGGGATCCCTCCAAAGCATCTATCATCTAAAGCAATACAAACCACCACTCAGGACATAGGGTATTACGCTCTCGGCGGCACGAACCTATCTAAAAATTTCATGTTCCTTGCACCTTCGAGTTCCTGATCTCAGCGACAGTCCACACACAATCTACCACCTTGAGGGTATCTCTTGGTGGGCTTGGAGGTTAAACACTGACATTCTTGATAGCCGTTGACGCTAAAATTTTGTAGATATATTTATGGAAAGGAAACAAGATGATGGAGTTCCGGGAGGAGCCGCTTGAACACATCGGTCAAGGCTATCAGAGGAACCCAATAAAAGGTGACGAGGTGCTAGTCAAAGGCTCGGTCAAGGGAGCGGCCGGAAGGAGTTCAAATCGAACTGAGAGATGACATCAATAGAAGAGTCCACGGGAGTCTGATGCCTTTTTAAAAGAATGTAGTTTTTATTTTTTAAGTTAAGTTTGTAACAGATTGTGATCGATCAGGAGTCTATAGTTTTAGAGTATAAATAGTAGCAATTAGGGCTTGTACAAATAATTATCAATCAATACAACTTTTCTCGGCACTTTGCCAAAATCCTAGGAGTACTAGGAGTACGAGTAGCGTACTTTTTCTTGGCGAATTCTTTAACAAGTAGGGTTGCATCGGATTGATCTCCAGCTTGTTGGAAAGTTCGTGTTTATTGGATTTTCTAGGCTTTAATTACCGGTGTATCACGGTAGTATCGTCTAGCTTAATCTACCAAGTTATCGATTTCTATCAAGTTCTTGTAAGACTGCATCATTCAATCTCTTACTAGTTCTTAATAGATTTCACAATTTATCCAGTAATAATAATAGATTTATTGGCTTTCCCTAACCTTTTACGCAGCAAGTTAGTAACCGATTCTTTGAGCGATCTTTGCTAAACTATTGATTTATCTTTAGTCTTGGATTTCGTTATGGGTAATCTTATCGGCTAATTCGTCTTGCTCTAATTTTATTATCTCAAGCTATCTCAGTTAGATCCAATCCTTAAATAATAATGTTGGATCAAATCTTATCGGTTGGATTCGCTTATCAAAGAACGATAACCTAATTGCGATAGCCTGATAGCATCGAGCGGCTCTTTTAGCCAATTTTGTGCTTCACAATAAGCATAAATTCTGATATAATTAGATGCATCGGCTAATTATACTCAGTTTGTTATTCTGCTGTTAGCGCTATCTCGGTTAAGTCCCATCCGACTAATAGGAATGATAAATTTAGTTTAATAAAACGCATGTATTTAGTTATGATAATTTTATTTTTTCTTAATATTACGCCATCACGAATCTGCTTTGCAGCTGATAAGTGAATATACGTATCAGACGTCCTAGCCGATGCGGTCTCGAAAACTCTTCGAAATTATAACCGATGCGTTCTTTGTTATTTAATTATTAAATATCTTCTTCCTTGTCAATTACAGGTGAAATTGACTAGTACGTCCCAAACCTGATTTGTAGGATCTGGAGATAAGCAAAGCTCCCAGACCTTAAGCTATCGTGCTCCGCAAAATTCACCGTCCAATTTTTGCGGCAACACCACCACTCGATGATAGTACACGGGTTATTTTCTTAGATATTTCTACAGTGGCATGTGCAAGCATCGCCTGATGAGGTCAAATGCGGTTTCGATGAGTCCAAGGCTCCAAAGCATTATGCGTGGCGCATTCTCTTTTTGTGGAGCCGGTATAATCATGCCATTATGATTTTGGTACCGGTTGCGGATGGGAATTCTAAAGTAGAAAAATATTGTACCCATAACAACATGGAGGAAATAATGCCGCTACAATTTATAGAACGAAAATTACTTCGATTACTATGCTCAGTAGACCAAGTGTAAATATTCTGAACTGCATATTTTTTAGTACACACAGTACTTTAAAACTGGCTGAATGTAAAGTCGATAATTGATCCCCTCTTTAAATATGTTGTGGTCACTTTATTTCTTCTGGTTATTTGTTCTTACTCGGCGAACGTTTCTATTGAAGTAGACGACAATGAGTCAACATGAACCTTCGAAGACTTGTCGACCTTTATTTGGGTCACCCAGGCTTAGCTTCTTTGGAGATCGGTTGGTGGCGCAGTATCAGTTGAAGCTTCATCCTTCTAGTTTAGCTCCGATCCATGATTGAAACTACTGAACCACACATCCCAGATACCGTAGCCGTGTGTTCCCGTCACACCGCATAGCTGCTGTTCCTTACGTTGACGATCAAAATTTACACTACTGGACGTACCGGTCGTTCCGGTATGCATGGCCAGACCGGTCCAGGTGATTTTGCTAAAATACAAATTTATGCACATTTAGTGCTCGGTATTTAGCGCGGCATGTTTTCACGTCGATACCTTATAAATCGACCAGTCTATAGTCTGATCTTCTCTTAGTCAAAGATTTCAATTAGGCTTGTAATGATGTTTCTTTTTTTGATAGGATGTAATGATGTTTCAGATATACAAGGTGTGGTGCGGTGTGTCTGCCTTGGCAAAGCGCCAAGCAGGTTGATGGGTTGAGTCACCGGCGGACGCAGCTTGGCCGGCTCAGCGAAAGCGCCAAGACGAGGCGCTCGATCTTGGCTCACCGAGACGCCGGCCCTTTCACGTCGCGCGGAGTAGCCACGTGGTGTAGTGCAGGGCGCGCGGTTCGTCCCATGTCGACGTCGCGCGGTGATCGACGTCATGATATCATCCGTGGATCCCGTCGGGCTGTCGCCTACCGTCGATATATGTGTCGGTCCCGTGCGTGTTCTCGATCGGTCCCAGCAGGCGTACCGAAGCCCATGACGGGAGGTGACTGGGTGCGTCGAACCATCTTAATTGTCCTGCTTCAGCTCTTCCTGAATAATCAATTATTATTATTGACCCAGATTACACCAACTAGATTTCATCGAAAAGTGGTCCTTGGATCTTGGATTTGATTAGTACTCTCTCTATTCTCGAATATAGCTATTTTTAGATTTTTTTAAATCAAACCTTTTAAACTTTAATCATAAATAGTACAAAAATCATAAAGATGGTGATATAAAAATGATATTAGTTAATTCATAATGAAATCAATTATCATAGCATATAACCTTTTTTTATTTAAAATCAATTGTTTTTGAAGATATTATTGATTAAATATGAAAATATTTGACTTGAACTAATTCTGAAAGTCGTTATATTTTGGAATAGAGGCAGTAGTACTTTTGAGAAAAATAGAATTTATTAGTTTCTCTTTGGGAAGACCATGTTTGATTACATGGAAATTGATTTGACATCTTATTGTATTATTACTTTATTTTCTTTCTTGAGAAATTATTTCTTCAGTAGAACCAGCGATATGAGTTTCACGACAACTGTTTTTCTTTTGATAGAGATGAAAGTGGGTACCGATGATAGTTCTAGACCACTATCTGTTCATTATAGCGTTTCATGAAATTTCGCTATAATTGCGATATGAAAATATCTATTTTACTCCCTTCAACAATTCACTTTATCCGCTTAACTTCCCAAGCAAAATTTAGGCTTAATTTACTCCCCTAACAATTCCAGTTAGTACAATCTACCCCCTAATACTATTTTTCTTTTTTTTCTCCATATACAAATTGAATTTTAAGTTCAAATTTTATGTGTGGGTAGAGAACATGATGCTCTATGTTAAAAAAAATACAATAAGAATTTTTCATGGTTATTTTCATAAGTTGGAAACATTTAACACGAAATTTATCATAAAAATACAATTCTGCATAAAAAATATTCATGAAAAATCATGATGTATTTTTCTAGCATAGGGCATTATATTATAAGTTACATTGCAAAATTTGAAGTTCAAATTCGACTTGTATGCAGAGAAATAAAAGAGAGAAATCTTAGTAGGGGGTAGATTGGACCAATTGGAATAGTTTGGGGAAGTAAATTGAGCTTAAATTTTATTTAGGGGATTAAGTGGACAAAGTGAATTGTTGAGGGGAGTAAAATGGACTTTTTCCATTGCAATATGTGCTAGCTAGCCTTTCATGAAGAATCAATGGAGGCTGAGGATTTGTCATTAGAGATCAGGAAGGAGAGGTTATTAGGGGCTGCTCTAGTGCTGGGAGACTGAATCACGTTAGCGACGCTAGCTCCACATGCTGAAGCTTAAGCAGCTTGTCAAGCTCTGAACTTCTCAGCAGAAGCAAGGCATGGGCAGAATTGTGCTAGAGGCTGACGAGGCAATCCTGAAGATGGCACTCCTCTCATCATCTTTTGATCGAGGTTCTCATTCGGGAAATGAAATTTGCCGTGCTCACTGGTTTTATTGATGCACGGGGGGCGTACTGTCCACGACCTTATAATAAAATCCCAGACAACAAACTTGCTAGAATAGAGGAGCACAACTTGGCTGGCTGCATGGAACGCTGCTCTAGCGTTAGATCGGGGGCTCCTCAGCCCTGATGATGTATCCAGTTTAGCGCGGACGCTGACAAAGAGTGGTCCTCTGATTAATGGAAGGCTTTTTTCATCTCAAATGAAAAAGAAACGAAAGTTCCTCGTAAAAAGGAAAAAAATGTTTGTAAAAGAAAATGGGAATCAGAACTTCAATAATTATCCTGCTTAGGGTCTGTTTGGTATAATTCCACCTGATTCTGATTTTCTACGGGAGCTGATGTACAAGAGAAGTGATTCACTGGCTGAAAATAATTCTCTAAGATTAATATTATGAAAACAGATCTAGCGTGAGAAAATAAATTAAGAGAATCTACTTTTTTCAATCCCCACCTTCTTAGTTTATTTTAAAAAATCACTCTACAGAATCAGCATAGAATCAATTTTCTTTTATAAAAATTGTTTGGCAGAATTTCTTCTTCGTTCAGCCTAAAAAGCTACTCTGGCAACTCTGCCGAGTAGAATCTTACATGTGGCTAGTTACGTGATTGTGGTTGCGGATTTTTCTTATAGTGAACACATGGATACGTACCGCTGGTTTTGTAGATATATGCCAGCATGTCTCCAAGAAAATAGCCGATCCATCCGTGCCGGGAGCGGGCGATGCGTCGACGTCGAGGCGCTACTACCAGGCTAGCCCGGCGGCCACTTGGCACACGCACTACGTACACCACGGCTGCAAGGCCACCGCGGGCGCGGTGCCCGTGCCGCGCTGTACGCGACGGCGACGCCACTGTGGCGGAGCTTGGCGCCATGCGTCCCAAACTTTGCTATCAATCACACACGTAATAACAAAGTTAGCAAAAGGCTAAGCGGGGCACCATCCGCGGCCGTCGCTGTAAGCCCTCTGTATCGTGCGTGATTGGTCCCAGGAGAGGTAATGTGTCATGTGTACTCTACATATAAACAAAATAAATAATCGTGCACGTGAGGATATACCTTATGTTGCGTCGTCGATCTGGTCCAGCTTCAATTATTGTTGCTCATAAGCAGACTAAGTGCGTGGGTCCTTGCGTGCATCGGTCGGGTCTAGACAAAGATAAGTGCTTTGGTTGCTCGGCTCCCGCGTTTAGCTTTAGCGACATGGATTTAGTGGTGTGGAGATAATCTTAGGCCTTTTTCTAAAAAGAAAATTAATATAATTGAGATATTCTTTCTGGCGTTTTTTTACTAAGATATCACTGCTGGTCAAATGTGTCACCTAGATACACGCTACACTCATTTGACTATATATATTGGTTAAATTATCTGCAAACCTTCCATATATTCATGTAATATATCTGACTAATTATTCAAGAAATTAAAATCCGTTTTATTCCTCGCATAGTTTCTCCTTTAGTTACCCTACCTCTTCACTATTTTTTACTACTTATTAATCTCCCAATATTAATCTTAATACCAAATTACTTCATATCCCTGATGATTGGTTTTTTCACTACTAGCACCACCACATACATATAGAATCCATATCATCCATACATCTTTTTGTCACTAGGAATGGATTTTGGTCGATAAAAAATTTGATAAAAATGAATTACATATCTTGCTACATGATTAATTTAGGGGAGCGAAATCGACTCAAATCAACTTATGACAACCAGTGATGAGGACATCACCATTCTGGATACACCCGAGATTTGGTATTCTACGAGTTACAAGTTGCAACCAGCTTGGTCTTCACGTCCGGTTCGGACTCAACCGACCATCTTGAACGGAAACGCCGATATCTCCTTCATACGATGTCGAAACGAGGCGTTCTTTGATGCCTTGGAAAGAAGACAATGAAAGCTTTCTTTTGGTACTGGTCCGAGCTCCAGAAGTT
Organism: Panicum hallii; assembly: GCF_002211085.1. Classification (NCBI taxonomy): domain Eukaryota; kingdom Viridiplantae; phylum Streptophyta; class Magnoliopsida; order Poales; family Poaceae; genus Panicum; species Panicum hallii. Next base: position 27,062,453 of record NC_038048.1, on the reverse strand, counting down.
TTATGGATCATTCTGTGTAATCACGACAAGGTGTTGCGCCATCTATTTTGGGCCAAGTCGGCCTTGTATCATGTTGGGCCTTAAGCCCAGGTTGAGAACGCCCCCACCTGGTCACCCTCAACCCTAGGACGTCCTCCCTCGGTACAAACTCAGTAGCAGCCGCCACATTAGGATTTGATTTTGTTTAGTTCTAGTTTTTCATTGAGAAACCGACTTCTTTCATTGTAACTGTGATGTCGAGTCATTTTGCTGTGAATCAGGACCCGTTCTTATTCTATACCACTGTGGCGATTAGTCCTTTTATGTTCAGATCTTGAACCCCTTATTGATCTTTGCTTAATAGACATCTGCAGTTTCAGATTGCATGTTTATTTTTTCTTACTTGTGTTCTTTGATTCGCTTGCAGAGAATAGCCTTCTTGGCGAGGTCAATCGAGTTGTGCTTGGTTGATAACCAATGGAGCAGCGGTGTAATAGTTGGAGGGGTTCGAATCATGTCTGATTAGAAGCTCAGACCACCAACATCAAGTTCTCCACTAATCGAAACTATCATACCTATCGGAAGATCAAGCTAGTGCTACATCAAGTGGTATCAGGATTCAGGTTAACCGTGAGGTATACGTTGGTGTTCCCCTTTAGATTCATCTTGTTTTCATTACCTACCATCCATAAAAAGCCAAAACATTTACACCTATTTTAGCCTTTGCAATTTCATTTCAGATTCATTTTGTTGAGTCTGTGTCCGTGGTCAAGTCGTTGTTGCTGGTTTAGTGTGTTCGTGGCCGTAGTTCAATCGCCCGTCGCTGTTTTTATTTCCGCCGCTATCCCATTCACCTTTGCCCAAACAACAAGTCGAGCTCTCACCTACTTGACTTGCCCCCGCTAGCCGCCTTGTGTGAACTCTTGCCGCACAAGCCCTAGATAGGTTGCAAGCTGCCGTGTGTTTTTCGCCTTGCATCGCAACCCACCTTATTTCATCTGGCAATACCTATTGCTGCATACATCAGAAAAGCTTTGCCCTAGATTGTTCGCTTGATGAGAGGATTTGCTCAGCCGTGTTTCTACATTGGCGCAAGCGATGCTTTGCCCTAACTGCACCAATGCGTTCTGCCTTATTTTTGACCTCCAAAAACCCTGATTCAGAGGCACTTTCTTAAAATATGCATAACTTTTGCATAAAAATTCGAAACAGGGTGAATTTTTTTTTGAAATCAGCTAAAATTAAATTTTGCATCCAACCGTGACTAGTGGAACCCGATCGGATCAAAAATAGAATCCTAAAATTCTCTTTCTAAGTGGGAGATCTCAAACTCCAAAGTTGTTGCACGCTTTACAGAGAACATGCCTGATTTTCTGTAGACCACATCTTAACTCTATTCAGGCTCAAACTTTTTGTGCTTCCATCCCATGTATTTCATGTTCGGAGAAAAATATAAAAAAATAGTTGTAAAAATAAAAATATTGCAAAAGAACAACGATAGGAGGAAAAATCATAGACAAAAACAATTGCTTGAGTTGCTGGTTACTTGTTCTTTGAGTTCTGTCCATCGTTCTTTATTCCAACTTGTTGCGCTATGTCTAGGGACATATTTTAGCCAACAATGGTAGCTAGTACTTTGAATACTTATTGAACTTTGCTAATCTGCTTTCAGTAATTGTTGATGCATTGTTGTAATATTATGCTTACCCAAGATACATATATACTTCTGTCAGTACAGGTTCGCCATGCAACTGTTACACTCAAAGTTGACAAGAGATTGTACCGTCTTGTTGGCTTTGGTAAAAATACTTGCAAGATGGTGGTAAGCCACTTGAGCTATTGCACTCCGCTTTCACCACCACTCGATAGCTGTTAGTTGATAGGGATAATACCTTGTTGTTATCTTTTGCTATCTTCTAACCATGTCAGAAAAATCAAGGAAAGGAGTGGAGATCCCTTCAGACTTCAACGAGTGTGTGTCCAAGGATGAGCTTATGAGGCTACTTGATGACCAGCGCACCTACATCAATGAGAAGTTTGAGGAGATGGTGATAACTATTAATAATCTGGTCACCCGAATTGAACATGTTGAACAACGGCCTCCTCCACGATGGCCCCAACATCAACCACCGGAGGGTGAGGAGGAAGAGGAAGATGATACCGATCTTGATGCTGATCGTCTTTGGCGTAATCATCATGGTATGGGAGGTAATCATAATCGTGGTAATAATGATCCTTTTGCTAAAACAAAGTTTACCATGGTTCCTTTTTGCTGGTACTGCTCACCCTGAGGCATATTTAGATTGGAAACTTGCTGTTGAACAAAAGTTTAATTCTTATTTGGTTCCTGCTGAGCATAAAGTTAGACTTGCTATGAATGAGTTTACTAGTTTTGCTCTAGTTTTGTGGAATGACCTTTGCACTGCTCCTAACAATGCTAATACTATACCTCATACTTTGAATGCTTTAAAACAACCTAAGAAATCTCGCTTTGTGCCTCCTTATTATCAACGTGATTTGCGTTTGAAGTTGCAAACTTTAAATCAAGGTGATAAAGGGGTAGAGGAATATTATCAGGAGCTCATTATTGGTTTAGCACGTTGTATCATACATGAGGATGATCAGGATAATTGTGCTAGATTTTTTGGTGGTTTGCATCGTGATATACAGGATATCTTTGATTATAAAGAATGGACCAGGTTCAGCCAATTATATCAGCTTGCTCTTAAGGCTGAAAGAGAAGTACATGGACAATGACAATATCAGAATTTTAGGTCCAACCTGGAAGATCTTTTCTGCAGCGTTCCGACCTTGATAAGCCCAAGGCACATGTTGCTAAGCCACCAGCAACACCACCGGATACTACACCTACTTTCGAGGTAAGTAATGCATCGTCTATGCAGAACCAACCGCAGAAGAAAGTTGTTTCTACTGGTACTTCATCGAGCCGCTCCACCAACATCGTGTGCCACCGCTGCAAGGGCATGGGAGATGTCATGAAGGATTGCCCAAGTCGTCGTGCATTTATTGCTACCAATGATGGAGGGTATGTAAATGCTAGTGATGTTGAAGATGATTTGGCTCTTGCTGCTAACTATGTTGCAGATTTAGAGAGCGAAGCAGAGGCCACTGATCCTATAATTGCTACTGTGGGTTACAAATCTATTCTTGTACAGCGTGTGTTGAGTACATAGCTTGAACACGAGCCGGAGAAGCTACAACACCATAATTTGTTCAACATATTCCTCATTGTCAAGAATTATCGTGTTCATACAATAATTGATAGTGGGAGCTGCAATAACTTGGTTAGTTCGGATTTGGTTAAGAAGCTTTGCTTGACCGCATGTGTTAATCTCAAACCTTATCACCTCGAATGGTTTAATAATAGTGCTAAGGCAAAGGTAACTCAATCAGCAAGAATACACTTTTTCATTAGTTCATATCATAATTATGTTGATTTTGATGTTGTAACAATGTAAGCATGTTCGCTTTTATTAGGTCATCCATGGGAATATGATACTGATGATTTACACCATGGTAGAACTAATACATATACTTTGATGCATAAGGGCAAGAAAATTATTTTACTTCCTTTAACTCCAACTGAAATTGTGAACATGATAAAAAAAGATTGCTGAAATTTCTAAGAATGATCATGCTTTAAACCCACCCACCCAAGAGATTAAGTTGAAAGGAGATGCTTTATTTGCTAAGACATCTCTTAATGCTAAAAATTATATTGATGCAGCACCACGCCGTACCATGATTTGCAAACATGTTTCATTTTTACATGATCCTACTCCTATATCTAGCAAATTACGTACTGCCGTCACTAACCTTTTGCAGGAGTTTGATGGTGGGATGGAGTCGAGGACGACTCCAATTAAGAAGGGGAGGATGATGAGGACATCACCATGCTGGATACACCCGAGATTTGGTCTTCTACGAGTTACAACTCGTCACCAACTTGGTCTTCACGTCTGGTTCGGACTCAGGCGACCACCCTGAACGGAAACGCCGTTATCTCCTTCATACGACGTCGAAACGAGACGTTCTTTGATGCGTTGGAAAGAAGATAATGTAAGTTTTCTTTTGGTTTTGGTCCGAGCTCTAGAAGTTTTATGGATCATTCTGTGTGACCATGATAAGGTGCTGCATCACCTATTTTGGGTCAAGTCGGCCTTGTATCATATTGCTCGTTAAGCCTAGGTTGAGGACGCCCCCACCTAGTTGCCCTCAACCCTAGGATGTCCCCCCTTCGGTATAAACTCAGTGGCAGCCGCCACATTAGGGTTTGAGTTTTATTTAGTTCTAGTTTTTTATTGAGAAACCTTCTTCTTTTATTGTAACTGTGACGTCGAGTCCTTTGCTGTGAGTCAGGGCCCCGTTCTTGTTCTACACCACTATGGTAATTAGTTATTTTGTGTTTAGATTTTGAACCCCATATTGATTTGCTTCATATACATCTGCAATTTTAGATTGTGTGTTTATCTTTTCTTGCTTGCGTTCTTCGATTCGCTTGTAGGGAATAGCCTTCTTGGCGAGGTCAATCGAGTTATGCTTGGTTGATAACCAACGGAGCAGCGGTGTAACGGTTGTAGGGGTTCGAATCGTGTCTGATTAGAAACGCGGATCACCAACATCGAGTTCTCCACCAATCGAAACTATAATACTTATTGGAAGAACAGGCTAGGGCTACATCATCCATTTTGCCGGATCATTTAGTACTTTTCATGGCCAGTCTATCTAGAAAGCAGATGCAGTGGTAAAGCACAAATTCTTTATGTGGCTGCTCAATGCCGACAAGATAGGCGCGACACAACAAAGAACCAGACCGGACCATCGATTGAACCAGAAAAACTATGAACCGGCATCTTGACCGGCTCGATCCGGTTAAAAGATCAGCTAGGAAAAATACAGATCTAAACCATATTCCGTACTATAGTGGGCTTAATCTGCAGTCCTATCGGGCTATAATCGGTCCAACATATCACAGCATGGGACCCAAAAGCTTAAATTTCATAAAAATCCGAAGAAAAAGTGGAGGGGTGGGAGTTCAAATCCCGCTCTGCGATTTAAATGCCTCCTGCAGTGACCACCAACATTTCAGTTGTAGTTGAAAGAAATATACACATAATATAAGGTTTTATCGAACCCACAGTTCGGACTACTTGAGCAACGAACCAGCAGCCTCGCTGGTTCTATGACAGGCGCACGAATTTTGCCTTGCAATCCGACCTGTGTCAAACGGCTTGGAACACGTGAAGGAGAGGAACTGGCATAGCCTCGATGGATGAGTGCAATCCTGGTCGAACAAGAGATACACGTGGAAATTACGCTCCGCAAGATGGCCTCTTTGGAGGTCCTGAGTTACCGTAATACTTAATGATTTATATATCTCCTATTGAGTTCAAGTTTGTTAAGGTTTTATGTAATATTGAATTGCAGGACTTGGCAAAGATATAACACGGCTCCTGCAAGCTATTAAAAAATAGAAATGAACTAAAATGGCAAGTAAACATACTCCTTCCGTCTTGTAATATAACGCATTCTAGCAATTCTAAGACAGTTTAAGTGAAAGAATAAAAAACACATATACCCTATTTAATACCTTGTTTGGTTGTTATTTTGATGATTTCATGACTGGCTGGCAATAATTAGTTTTCAAAACATCCTAGAATGCCTTATATTTGGATCCTTCGATACTTTATATTTCAGAACAGAAAGAGTAATTAATTAGCTGATTCAGAAAACATTATTGGTTATTCTTACATCCGTAGTCACAACGGATGTACATTTTTTTACCATGAATAGATATATGTACACGTAGTCAAACCATATAATATATCATATGACTTCCAAAATTTCCATGACAACTAGATTTGAAGGCCTATATTTTGATGTCAACATCCATGCATCATGATACGGTGACAAAACCTGGTGGTGGCATGGCAGCCACTATCCACGTCATTAAAACAATAAGCAAAACCGATCAGAGACATGGACCCCTTTTTGTGTGTGAAACAAAGACATGCATTGGCTTGATATTGGAAGTGCAGGGCTTAAAACACACAAGCGACGCTACACCTCCAAGTGAGAAGTGGCGAAGCTAGAAAATAGAAAAAAAAAGGGCCGGGAGAAACCTCGGTCATAGCAGTATATTTTCTAGAACCATACAAGCCACGCCAGCTTCAGCCCATTGTTAAGAACTCACTTATATTAGCTCGATATGCGCTTTAGTGCTTTACCACAATGGGAATGAGAAATTTCACCCACCCCATTTACCCACCATTATGATTTTATTTTTTTTGCGGCTCTAGCCTTCTAGGTATTCTTGACGGGGGATCGCTGACGGCTATAATATATAAAAAAAATCAGTGCCTCGATATTCAACGTCAATAAAGACTTGAAGTTTCCTTTACCTGAAAAAAAAATAATTGAAGCTTCCGTGGCCACTCCTTTACATCCGTTAGGGAAAAGGTTTGTAAAGGCTGCTATCTGTCCGAGAAAAGCTGTGTCTTTTATTACAATCTAGTCCTGTAGGAAGATCCTGAGTGAAAAAGTAATGTCTGAAAAGATGGTTCCTGGAAATTTCCAATCGTTTCTTCGAGGCATCCATGCATCTATCTGGTAGTTGGGAATTTCCACTACGTCCAAATACATGCTTGTGGTTTTTTCTTGTTGTAAACATGCATGCTGGAAAATATGCACAAAAGGATTTAAAATCCTTTTTTTATCGCGAAGGAAAGGATTTATAATTCTTCGTGTTTTTGTGTTTGTGCGCTCCGTGTGCCCAATAAAGAACAACAAATCTCGGAATATTTGTAGAGCAGAGGAATTCAATACAGATAAGCTAGCAAAACAAAACAAATATCCGCTGAATGGTTTGTCGGTACGCCCTCTTTGTCCTGTTCCACCCTAGGAGGTGAAGCGAGTCCTTGAAGAATTATACTTGGCACAGAGAAGCTGTACATGGCAGAACCTCTGCAACACAAACCTGATCATTTACAATCATGGCCGGCCGTCTCTGCATCGTCCTTTCGAAACTGATGGTTGAGCAAAATGAATTTGACACAAATATATATCTCAATTTTTTTAAAAAAATTATCAAACAAGAAACTCCCATCAGAATTGTAGTATCAACTCAGCGAGCTGATTGTATTAAACGGTGGTTGCAATTAAGCTTTTAGCACCAAAGCATGTGGCGCTTCGCCCTCTGGATCGGGCTGGTTTCCAAAGCGGTTTTGCATTCAAGAGACCATCATGCAGTCGGGCCGAACATTGCTGCAACTGAATACGCATAGATTCTAGGGAAAATTCCCTGGCCCTCAAGTAAACGACGCTTCCTTCTATGGTCCTGGAAAACTGAGACGCCCTTCTCTAGCCTCCTTTTTATTTTCGTTCCCTTCCATAGCCCTCCCATTAGATCCGTTAGCCCATTCTGTTAGGGTTTAAGGGCCTGTTCGGATCCAATGGAAAGAGAAAGAGAAAGTGCAAAATTTTTGCTCTTTTGCACTTTTTTTGCACTTTTGGATCCAAACACCCCAAAGTGCAAAAGGGCAAATGCTACCGTAATTTTGCTAATTATGGATTAATTAGGCTTAATAGATTCGTCTCGTCATTTAGTCCTCATCTATGTAATTAGTTTTTTAATTAAACTATATTTAATACTTCTAATTAGCGTCCAAACATCTGATGTGACAGGAGCAAAAATTTTACTATTTGCCCTTTTGCCATTTGCCCTTGGATCCGAACAGCACCTAAGGTTTGAGGTGAGAAGAAAACTATCTTGGTCTGAACTGCCCCTGCCACTCCCACACACACCCCCGACCCCATCTCCCCCATCCATCCCATGAGCGGCGTGCGGCGGGCGGCGAGCTGCGGGCGGCGCGCGGCGGGCGCCGGGCGGAGGGCTGCGGGCGCCGGGAGGAGGGCTGCGGGCGCCGGGCGGTGAGCGGCGCGCGGCGGGCGGAGGGCTGCGCGTGGCGGGCGGAGGGTTGCAGGCGGCGGGCGCGCGGCGGGCGGAGGGCGGCAGGCGCCGGGCGGCGGGCGGAGGGCTGCAGGGCCATAGAAGGAAGCGTGATTTGTTTGAGGGCCTTGCAGGGGATTTCCTCCGGGGGTACTATGGTCTTTTCACAGTCACTTAACTGGGACTTAACTGCAGATGTAACGGGAGGGTTATGGAAGGGAACGAAAATAAAAAGGAGGCGACAGAAGGGTGTCTCAGTTTTGCAGGATCATAAAAGGAAGCGTCATTTGCTTGAGGACCTTCTAGAGAATTTTCCCTACATTTTATAGTTTGGAGGCGTGCCACTGTCGAGATGACAAAGGAGCTAGCAGTATTCCCCAATGTTGGAGGAGACATGCCATGTGTGTTGGAGAGAGAGACATGGTAATGTTGGAGCATGAATGCATCGAGTGGAAACTTGAGATCGAGAGGATCGATATGATGGATCAAGAAACGGGAGACAGCGAATTCACGAGCCCAGCATTAGCCTGGGCATAAAACCCGAGCCCGAAGCCCGAAATCCGAAAAACCCGAGCCCGAACCCATTTAGCCCGAAGTCCGATACCCAATGGGCTCCCGCGGGTATTGAATCGTGAAACCCGAATTAATTTCGGGCTTGTTCGGGTAGTAGGCCGCGGTACCCGAATTACCCGAATAGCCCAAAATATTTCAGAAGCAGAAATCCAGCGAGCCCACTTTGACCTCAGCCCACTGACCCATCTAAGTCGCTAGACTAATCTACTGTTCTACTGTTCTATGCCTTTACATTTGTTACAAACTTCTCTTAGCCTTATTTTTATTGACTTGCAGTCTTGCATGCTCTTTAATACTCGTTTGTTTGGCTGTTGTTAACTATTGATCATGCTTTAAATCTGTACATGTAACACTGATTTCTAACCTGATATCAAATTTCGGGCCAAATCGGGCTACCCGAACCCGAACCCGAAATATTCGGGTATCCGAAATTTCAGGTTTAGCTTTTAAAAACCCGATTTCGAGTAGCATTTTCGAATACCTGAATTTCCCAAAAGCCCGAAAAATCCGACCCAAAAAATTCGAGTAGCCCGAATGGCCAGACTAAGCCCAGCATGAGGGACTGCTCCTCCACTTCCGAGTTCGGTGGCTGGCGGTAGCGGAAGATGGCTTCCTGTTCCCGCGGCCGCGTCGATTCCCCCGCTGTTACCGTCGCCGGAACCTGCCGCCTCGCGACGACAGCGACGGCCGTACAAACGGCGCCCCGCCACGGCGGCACCCACCCGCCCATCCGGCAGCCCCATCCGTGGCCGCACGCCGGCCGGCCCCAAAAGATCTCCCGCGTCGCCGTCGCCGTCGCCCAGCCGGGGCCCAACGGCCGGTGGTGCCCTGCCGGCCGCGGGCTGGGCGTCGACCGGTGGCACTCCCGCGGCCACGGAAGCCGGGGGGAGGGGCGCCGGGACGACCGTGAGTCGCTCACGGGCCGGATTGCATTATCCGCTCGCCGCGCCAGCTTGCCCTGCTCCACCCGCCCTTCTTTTCTCTCCGGCCACCTCGATCTCCTCCTCTTGCTCTCTGTCTTGTCCTCGTCGCCTCTCCGCTTGCCCTCCGCTCTCCGGCGCCTCATTGCCCTGCCCACTGCAAGTTCAGGTGCCACAGCCATCTCTCTCTTTACCTGCATCAACCATCAGGTGGTTTCATTTCACTTGATATCCAAAGGAAAATCGCCACTTGTTCTTACCCCCTGCTGCGGATTACTTGCTGGATTGTGTGTTTCCTGCTTGTGAATGTCCTTGTACTTTCCTTCCTTTTATGTGCCTGACCTACTGCCTTTCCTACTCTGCTACTCACCCTACTGCTCGTCTACTCCTGGCAATAAAGTATTCCAGCAGCAGTGGTTCGTTCCATTGGCCTGCTCTGGATAATGCAACAGTGAGCTAGTAGCTAGCTAGCTGCTCCTTGTTGCTCTGCTACTGTTCTGTCGCCTGTCGGGTTAGGTGCTAAATCCAGTTCACACAAGTTTCCCCGGTGTTCGTTCTCGCTTCACAGACCAAAACATCCTGCTAGATTTTTGCTGTTTTTGTGTTCCTCACCACAGACCAAAACAATCGATTGATTCTTGCCGGCAGCGGTGATTCAGCAGATGGTTGTTCGCCCGCACCTGCGCGGCCGTTGATCGCGACAGCCTCGTCGTAGCGGTCGGAGGAGCAGCGCCGCCGGCGTCCATGGCGGCGGGGTCGTCGAGGCAAGCGGCGGAGAAGGTGGACAAGTGGATGGCGTTCCCGTCGGGCGCCGACGGCGGCGGCAGCTTCACCTTCCCACCGCCGCGTTCCTGGTCGGGAGGCGTCAAGGAGATCGTGGAGGAGCTGGCGTCGTCCTCCCCGGGAGCCGCCGCCGGAGGCAGCAGCAGCAACCGGCAGCCGTCGTTCCAGCGCGGGCGCGACAGCGGCGTGGGCAGCACCAAGTCGTCGCTGGACGGCGCGCGCGCGTCGGGGGAGTCGTCGCTGCCGCGGGTGTCGCAGGAGCTCAAGGACGCGCTGTCCAACCTGCAGCAGACCTTCGTCGTCTCCGACGCAACGCGCCCGGACTGCCCCATCATCTACGCCAGCGCCGGGTTCTACACCATGACCGGCTACTCCCCCAAGGAGGTCATCGGCCGCAACTGCCGCTTCCTGCAGGGCCCCGACACGGACATGAACGAGGTGGCCAAGATCCGGGACGCCGTCAAGGCCGGACGCAGCTTCTGCGGCCGCTTGCTCAACTACCGCAAGGACGGCGCGCCCTTCTGGAACCTGCTCACCGTCACCCCAATCCGCGACGACAACGGCAAGGTCATCAAGTTCATCGGGTGCGTCTTCTTCTTCTTCTCTGTTCCTGCTCTTGCTCTGCTTTGATTCATCTGCAATCGATTGATGGGTTGCGCGTGATCGTCCGTGGCAGGATGCAAGTGGAGGTGAGCAAGTACACGGAGGGTCTCAGCGACAAGCGCATGCGGCCCAACGAGCTGCCGGTCTCGCTCATCCGCTACGACGGTGAGTCGCCGGTGGCGAACGCAACTCCCCGTTCCTGGCCTACTCACAATGCAGACGATGATCATGCCTCTGTTCTTGAAATGAAACCGCAGACCGGCAGAAGGAGACGGCGATGTCGTCGATAACGGAGGTGGTGCAGACGGTGAAGGACCCGCGCGCCCGCTCCCAGGGCGAGGAGGAGCCCATGGAGCCCCCGCCGCCGGTCACGCCGGCGCGGGCCGGCGCCGCGGCCACCGCGTCACCGATGGTCGGCCCCGGCACGGCGTCCGGCGGCGCCAGCCACAAGTTGCCGCTCTGGGACCTCAAGAAGGAGGACTCGTTGAGCAGGAAGCTGAGCGGCCGCGGCTCACTCATGGGGTCAGTATCAGAGGCCTCACCCTCGCTGTGGCTGTTCCTCACTGAGGGCCCGTGTGACATGACATGGCATGGATGGTTTCTTGGCAGGTTCAAGATGGGGAAGAGGAGCTCGGTGGGAAGCAGGGAGCAGGCGCTACCGGCGGCGGAGGTGGAGGCGCCTGCGCCACCGGCGCCACCGGAGGCGGCGACGGAGAAGGAGCGCAAGAACAGCTGGGAGAAAGAGGGGAGGGAGAGGGACATCAGGCAGGGGATCGACCTGGCAACCACTCTGGAGCGTATCGAGAAGAACTTCGTCATCACCGACCCCAGGATCCCGGACAACCCCATCGTAAGCACGCAGACTAAACCCCAGCCACCCACCGGTGGCGTCGCCGCCATTTCTGGCCTGGTGAGCCTCTCGTGGATTTCTCAAAATGGAGTGCTTGGACTGTGCAGATCTTCGCGTCGGATAGCTTCCTGGAGCTGACGGAGTACACGCGGGAGGAGATCCTCGGAAGGAACTGCAGGTGAGCATGAAGTACTCTACGTGTCAGTGAGCTAACAGTTTTGCTACTACTTTTCAAACCTGGCAGCCCTATATACATTCTTTGTCGAAAATGGGAAACTTTCCTGCTTCTGAAAATCAGACCGCAAGGTGAAATTTTGACTTTGCGATTTCTATAAAACGTATCATTTTAAATGGAAAAATATACTATATATCATGAAATCTATTTTTCATGATGGATCTAGTAGGATCAAGTTTATTTTGCAAAATTATTTGTACTTTTAACAACTGAATTAAAATTACATAGATATATATATTTGTGATCGAGGTGGCGTGGGGGCGGTACTTGACAACTATAATCCAGTGCATTGTTCTCAAATAGCTGTGTGTCATTGTAAAATGCATAATTTCTTTAAAACTTTGCATGTTAATACGGGCCTACTTGGTTGGCTACCAAAATATGGGCATGCGAATCTTTTTGACCAAAATCTTAGCAATTTTAGAAGGTATGCTACATTTTGAATCTCAACCAAACAAGTGCCAAATTTTTTTGGCATGTTCACATTTAGGCATAGCAAATTTTGAGAGCCAACCCTATGTACCAAAAGTATTAAGTTGAATGAAACATACTACTAGTGACACAATTCGAACTTGTAGACGACAATAACCATGAACCCAACTAAAAGTGTAAACAAACCCTCAGCTAGAAAATTTAATTTTAGGGTAGCAGTTGAAAAAGCTTAACCCATCAACCTAAGAAATTCCAATATAATCTAGAACTTTTAAATAGATTTTTATAAACTGACTGTAAAATAAAGTAGGGAACTCTCAATAAAGACTTGGAAGGTTTTCCCTCTAATTTGAGAGACATTTCAAGCAATAATTTTTTCATGGGTGCAATCCACTTCATGATCAAAACTTTCAGTTCAGGCTAAGTCTTCCTCTTACTTCCTCCATTCCACATTGCCAACATGGGGATGTCGAACCGATCAATGGCTAGGACAGTTGACACGACGAAGTGAAAGCTTGTGGTGGCGCCAACGACATGATCGGAACTTAATGAAGCAATAAGTTTGTGAGAAAATCAGATATGGACTTTGGAGAAGGCCAAGTGCAGCATGTGTGGCCGAGAAAGAAGCACTTGTCTCTCTCTCTCACACAAGTAGGAACTTGGCAAATCATCCGGAGGGTGAGAAAAGTTCTAAGGAGTACAGTGTGAACTCATTGATGCCCCACCTTACCCTAAGTCTAAACGAATGGTTAATTGCATCATATGCGCAATCTCATTGCTGGCAGTCCTGTCGCCTGTCACTAACGATTTTAGTTCTCGATCCCCATATCAGCTGACTAGCACTTTGCTTCTATAGCACGCATGCTCGAGCTTAATGCAAATCCAAGTCTGTAAGGAACAGTAGATGTAACGATGATGACTACTCCGAACGAGGGCAAGTAGAGCTACAAATGAGGAACATGTAGGCTTGACAGGAGCAGAGATATGGATAGGGAGAAATGCAACAGATGTAAACATAGACACCTAACTGTATTTCTCATTTCGGTGTAGATCAAGAAATTTCCGAAGAATCGACATGGTATCCTTTTGTAAGTTCCAGTACAACAGTTTATTTCGTCCAGCAGATCTAATGATTAGAAGTCCCGGATCATTGCTCTCAAGCATTCTTAAGACTGACATGAATTTTGAAAGTTTCACTAAATGAAAATCATTAAACATAGATACCTAACTATATTGCTCAATCGGGTGGAGATCACGAAATTTCCGAAGAATTGGATGTGCAACATGGTATCCTTTTGTAAATTCAAGCACAAAGGTTTATGTCATCCGGTGGATCTAGGCACTAGAAAGACTATCACTTACTGACCCAAAGTCCCCGATCTTTGCCTTTTTCTTTTATAAGCATTCTGAAGACCGATATGAATCTGAAAGTTCCTCTAACAGAAAATCGGTAACACATAGGGCAGACCCATGCCCTTTGCAGCGATCTCTTTTTTCTGCAATGCAATTTTTCAAAAAAAATTGACATTTTTTGGCTTCTAGTTATTAGTGGCTTTTGATTTGCTATATAATCACCACGAAATCAGTAAAGCACCACCAAAAGATGCTTTTAGGAAAGCAAACTCCTAAACAGGCCTAATGGTCGAGCCGGCCGAAGATTTAGGCCCAAGCTCATCCATGGCCTAAAGCCCAGAACTTAGTGGCCCATTAGGCCCTTCACTCGGCGGGTGCGGTTTCTCTGGTGAGGGCGCCGCGCCGCCGCCTCAAAGCCGGCGGTCGGCCGCGACGGCGCGCCGGATGCCCGTCCGTCTCTTCGCCCTGGGCCATGTATGCACATCGCTGTTTCCTCCTCCTCCGAATCCAGGGTCTGATGGGCACGAGACCCCGCCGTTCGCCTTTTCGCGGCGGCCGCCACGGCCGTCGCGCAAGTGCAACGGCTGCCCTGGTGCCGGGGAGCGGGTTCTCTCCGCTGCTCTCGCCGCGCGTTCCGTCAGATGCCCCGTGCTATGGTGTGTGTTATACGACTACGCGTGCCTCTGCATTTCGGCTCCGCGGCCTTCTCCGTGATTGTATTTTGTAGCTACTTTACACGTTCCTTGCTTCTACAGTTCTACTGCTTTGGTTTTGAACGGGTTACTGAAGTGATCTGATCCTGATGTATGCAGATTTCTTCAAGGGCCGGAGACCGACATGTCCACTGTCGATAAGATCCGGGAGGCCATCCGGGAGCAGAAGGAGATCACGGTCCAGCTCATCAACTACACCAAGAGCGGTAAAATTTGCATCCCCAAACGAAAAAAAATGTTCTACAGAGCGTGAGTAATTGGCATTTTACTGCCGCACAGTGTAGTAAATGTATGCATGATTTATGTGGGTGCTATGCTGATATTTTCCACTGTTCTCTGTCATGGACCAGGGAAGAAGTTTTGGAACTTGTTTCACCTTCAGCCGATGTGGGACCAGAAGGTACTGACCATCCATTGCTTATCTCAACTTGCTTTGCGCTTGTTCATTATATGCATCAGTATTGGTGATCATACTCATCTGTACTGCTATGTATGTAGGGGGAGCTTCAATACTTCATCGGTGTTCAGCTTGATGGAAGCGACCATGTCGAACCCCTTACGAGTCGTCTCTCTGAGAACACCGAGCTACAAAGTGCTAAACTGGTAGGTTAGCTTGTGTTTTTTTTTTGATAATTTTCTTTTTGATGATATAAACTAGAACTTCAGTTGGCTCGCAAGACATCAACTTGAAAAGGTAAAATGAAGTGCCAACCAGTTGGTTTCTATTCCGGTGATTATTGTCTGCAGCATCCTTCCTCTGGATGAGTTAAGCTCCATTATTCTTTGAGTGACTGTGATGGCACTTAGTATAAATAGGCCAGGGGATTGAGAAATAGAGCTTCTTGATAATCAGGACTATAGCAGTATGTAAATGTATTGTTGCTTTCACAGTTTAAGTGCACTAATTGTTAATAGGATCAAATTCAAATAGGTCAAAGCTACAGCGGAGAATGTGGATGAAGCAGTCAGAGAGCTTCCTGATCCCAACTTGGTAAGGTACATCTACTTTTTTTTTGTTTACTGTTTTCCAAAAGTATATGCCAACAAGAGCTCACTACTACTATTCACAAACTCCCTAGAGCTGATCCTAGAAATATTTGGTAAATTGCTATTGTGGACGTCCATTTAAAGCTCTGTATAAAAACATGCAAGTTCTGCTAACAAAGAGAGAACTAAGTATGAGATGGAGTGACTTGAGAAGAAAAGGTTTCAATTCAAGTAATGCACACAGTTGATCTGTAATCTGTTCAGATGGTTTCAGCACATTATGGACTTTGCATCACAAAACAGAAACCATTACTGTAATGTTGATGATTTTAGTTAATTTGATTGTTTTAGATGACTACTTTGTTTAGACAGTTCTTTGTTCTATTTGCAGAGACCAGAGGACCTGTGGGCAATTCACTCTCAACCCGTTTCTCCAAAACCTCACAAACGATACAACTCTTCTTGGATAGCGATAGAAAAGGTAAGCTATGACTGTTCTTTGATAAGATTACGATGCAAGTAGCACTAGACCACTAGCAATGAGTCAAATTACTTTAGGATTCTTTTCCATTATGCTTAAGGGTCTTGGACAGAAGAGAGTCAAAAGCTGGATGACAATGCATTTGCACACATCTCTATAAGGGTTCAGTTCAATCTTTTCCATATTGTAATTTCTTGCATAGCTAAGCTTGAATGGTATGTATACCATCTCTTGACATGCACAATTGTATCTGCTCTTCTATACAACATTAATCTTTGCCGCATCATGAACTTGCAATATCACTTTGTGATGCTTAACATATTTAGAGTATGCGGTACATATTCTATGCACAAAATGCTCGATCTTTTTTTAACTTAGATATTAGATATTCATCAGATTGGTTTATGCATGCCAAAAATATCAAATAGAGTTTCCAATTTCAGCCATAGTAGCATAATAACTTTTCTTATGGTGGTACTTCAGATTACAAAATCTGGGGAGAAGATTGGCTTGAAGCACTTCAAGCCTGTAAAACCTTTGGGTTGTGGTGACACTGGAAGGTACTGATATCTCCTTAACAATCCTTTTCTTGCCAGCGGACTTTCAGAACTAATGGCAAATAGCTAAAATGTTAGTTGCATTAGTTCTGAAAGTCAGCTGGCAAGAAAATCTCCACTTGACTGATGCCAATCCACATTCCATACCCTTATATCATAATTCTATGATATTTGATGAACTCTGACCATTGTCATGCCAGCTGAACAAACTGATAAGCCCATTCATGTCCTTCAGTAATTTATTTGTCCCACTGATTTCTCTCAGAAAGAAAAAAAGAACTTTTGTTCCGCTGTTATGAAGGGTATGGTGGTTCTTTTGTTCCATATATATAGAACCATTAAGGTAACATTGTACAATTCAAAATATTTATTTAGTAATGAAGACAGTTGATCAGTTGAGTAATTTTGCTTTTGTCATGTTTGAGTTATGTATGTGCTAGCTTGATTCAGATTTTGCCTTGCATGAACACAAATGTCTTAGTCTACTTGGCATGCTCCTTGGTCTTGTGTATTACCATATCTTTGTTTAAGAATGGCTACAATACCAATTTTGTTTTTATCTCCAGTGTACACCTGGTGGAGTTGCAAGGCAGTGGGGAATTATTTGCAATGAAGGCAATGGACAAATCAGTGATGTTGAATCGCAACAAGGTAATTTCTTAAAACAAATTTTGATGATATGTTCTTGTATTTTTATAACTGTATGTTTTCAAACTCCTGGTATTACTTATATCAATACTGCAAGTAGTAGTTGAACTACTAGTTTTGTACCTGCTGCTGCCAGAAGGGAGGGGAAGTGATTCAAGCTAGGAAACTGAATGAATGAAGGGGTAATTTTGACAATAAAACTTCATAATAGTCATGGTAGCACAAATCTTCCAAAAGCGAAAAAATATTACTTTATTTAGGAATTTTAGTATTTATCAATATATTTGCTTATATGGATACCTGATGCAAGGGCGCGATTCCAAACATACATATCAAGTTGTTCATTCTAGATTGATTATTGAGCTGCATTCAATTTCTGCAATGTGTAGGTTCATCGAGCTTGTATCGAAAGAGAAATATACTCACTGTTAGATCATCCGTTTCTACCAACACTATATACTTCATTCCAGGTCAGTTCTATGAGTTATGTGGCTGTGTCTTACCTTAATCATTTTAAAATTGCTGAATAAAGAAAAAAGTGCACAACCTAGCAGCTTATGGTTTCTGTAAGGAGGTCATCCACCTCCATGTTTGCTATTTTAGTAATTTTATTTTCTCAGATAACTTTTGAATTCAAACATATACGTATGACTAATCAATGTCTATTTTTCAGACACCAACACATGTTTGTCTCATAACAGACTTCTGTCCTGGAGGAGAATTATTTGCACTGCTTGATAGGCAACCCATGAATCTTTTCAGAGAAGACTCTGCAAGGTAGCTGTTGTGAAGTGCACATTCTGATTACTCCTTGATGATTTTCTTAACTAAAACATGGCCATTTGATGTAAAATTTTAACGCGTGCCTTCAAATTTTGATGTGTTCTTTCCGTACTTGTGTCAGATACAAATATTAGCTTATCTTTAGGTAAAGTACATAAATAGCCACACTTCATCTCATAAATGTTTTCGTAATGTTATACATATTTTTTACTAATAATAATGGTAATATTTCATCTTGAATATGGTACAAAGGAAAAGGAAAAATGTTGAAATGGAGAGAGTAATTAATATAGGGTTTTTTTTAATGGTTCTTAGTTTGTCATTGTAGCTTGGGTTCATAAGCTTTGATTCTTTGCAACGTATGAATCCTCTTCCTAATTAATATGGGCTGATTTGCAAACAACTGCATTTGAAAAAAAAACTCTATTTCATTAGGGTTATACCCCTCTTGCAAATTGAATTTCTATGATATGCTTTTTGGTTTATTTTTTCACCAAAGAAACAGTTCTTCTGGCAGAAAAATTTGCTAAATGCCTTTAATTTCAGAACTATAATTACCTATGCTAAGGACTGTTCAGTTTTCTGTTATTTTAATGAGGATTATATAGGTAGAAAATGATTTTTGAAAATTATTCTGCCTTGCATTTTTTAAAATCTTTTGTTATGAATATTTATTTAATCTTACCTTTACCTTTTTTTCCCTTGTATATTGTTTGATTTATATTTATCTGCAGGTTTTACGCTGCGGAGGTTGTAATTGGTCTGGAGTATCTCCATTGCCTTGGTACTGCTGTTTTGTTTTTATAGTTTCACATTTTGGACAAGTCTCTTCCTCATGTGCATTATGCAGATGCTTGTGGGACTAGAAACTCAAAGTATTTCACTGTCCTTAATTGACCTTTTTAAAATTGGCTGGTTGGGTCTTATAAATAGCCAGCCAGGCTGTATATGTGTAACTGAAATTCTTTACAATAAGATGTAATCAGTTGAATAATTTTTTTACAAAACTAATCAATTGAGTACTGGTTACTATCCTTTAAATGATGAAAATTTGTGCCCTGTTTTTCAATTCTTTAGATAAGAAGTGGTGTTATTTGAAATGATTTCAAAGGTTGGTAATTATGTATGGTGTTTTGTGTTGCAGGAATTATATACCGTGATCTAAAACCAGAAAATATTTTGCTCCAAGAGGACGGACACATTGTTCTGACTGATTTTGACCTCTCATTTTTGACTTCTTCAAAACCCCATGTAAGTCAAGAGAGCAAAGCTTTAATGGCTATTCCAACATTTTCATTTTGTTCGTTATACCAATTCCCGGTCAGTGTACCGCATTATTTCACAATATGCGGTAATAGAATGTGCAACATTGCAAGGGTTAAATCAGTGCCTTAATACCTAAGTGATGGTCTTTGTCTTTTCCATTTGCATGGTATTTGAAGTGGAAAACACATAAACTGTTTATTGGTGCTAATGGCACGTTAATTTAGAGTGTTGTTTGTGACTCCATGTTTGTTTTACGAGAGCTTGTTCACTTAAAATACAAAACTTTAACCTTAGTAATGGTAATACTCTTGCAGGTGATAAAGCATTCAACATCAAGACGGAGAAGATCTAAAGAATTTCTCCCCCCAAGTTTTGTTTCAGACCCTGCCACTCCATCAAATTCTTTTGTTGGAACTGAAGAGTACATAGCTCCAGTACGACACAGTGCCCGTATATGTAGTTTCATTAGCTCATTGTGTTTCTCTTTTCTGTTTCATGTAATGATTTTCAATATAATTTGAATGTGATTGTCATTATATCTTAAGTTATTATTCCCACCATCTTGAAATAGATCATTATATTTCCTATGCCGCTTACATACACATGCTTGTATTAATCATGATATTTGTTGTGATAGATTGAAGTATGATGAGAGTATTTGTAATGATTGTAGAATAACTGAATAAGAGGAGTTATAGTGAGTTATACGCCATGGGTAACTCCTAAGTTAGAGTTACAGTTTCATGTCCAAAAAAAGTTCTAGTGGGAGTTAGGGTGCAGTTTGGTAACTTTCATATCATTTTAAAATATTTGTACTAAGTAGATTATGTTCAGGAAGCAATCAGCATGGATGGTCTAAGGATGCCACATTGCCCTATGAATGGATTCTTTGAAACTTTAACATAATATCTGGTCTCAAACACCAGAAGCTGTATAACTTGGATTTTTTTATACATTGATAATGAACCCTATGGTTTTGTTGAATTTATTTGAACTTCTAATTCATTTAGTTATTTTTTCTCATGCTAACATAATTATCATGTAATTCTTTTGTTATGTTAGGAGGTCATCACGGGTGCACCACATACAAGTGCCATTGATTGGTGGGCTCTTGGTAAGCAATGGGACCTTAAGAAATAGTGTGTATTTTCAACTTTGTCATCGTATATACTAAGCCAGTGGAGCATTCTATAAGCTTGTTCATGGGTTAAAAGTGAATTTGTTTTTTGCCTCTGAGTAGGAATAAGAGCAATCACCTTAAAGTTGTAGGCAAGTGAAACATTGAACAATCAACCCTGTATCTGAAAGTAATCATGATAACCTGGAAATGGTTTGAAATTGAACTTGAAACATGGATTTTCACCAGGAGATCCGGCTGTTCTACCAGTTCAGTTAACTTGACTGTTTAGTAATTTCTGCGCTGTGTTTTCAAACAAGGATTTCATATATACACATAAGGGCAGTATTGCAACAGAATTTCCCATAGCTTGATTCTTGCACAAAGATGTTCACTTTAATTGCCAATACAAAAAACCCTCTAAGGTGGTTATCATCACCAATCCAGTGCTTCAGTTATTCAACTGGATGGAAATGATCATGGTTTCTAAAAAGAAAAAGAAAAGAAAAAACAATCAAGGATTGAGGGGATCCCTGAAGAATTTGAACTAACATTCTCCTTTTGCAAATTGTATATGTAAAAGGGTAGAAATGAACTATGTACTGAAATATTTGTTAGTTAAAATTATTCATGGACGAAACAGCCTGAGGTCTTCAACTGGTGTGGCACCATAATGTGGTCAAGATAATATGTATACTGAGTTATTTAGATCTAAGATATAAGTACCTATCGTAACTTTGATTCAGCTTGATGCATATGATCTATATAGATTGGAACTAGAAATGTTCAAATAAAGAGTTGTTTTATCAAGGTATTCCCTATTTTAAGAGTTTGTTCCATGTGTTATACTGTTAGTTAGTAGGTTGATAGTCTCCTTTTAACACACTTTCCCATGCTATAGGGATTCTCTTGTATGAGATGTTGTATGGGCGGACACCTTTTCGAGGAAAGAACAGGAAAAAGACATTTTATAACATCCTGCACAAAGACCTTACATTTCCTAGTAGCATTCCGGTAAGAAATTTTCTCCTTTTATTTTTGTTTTACCTACACTTGCATGTGAATCTAGTCACATTTACCTATGTGCATTTACATTTGAAATGTGTGGAACTAATTTTAAAACCATCCTGCAGACGAGTTGTTTCCTCTTAGTTTTAACACCTGGGGGAGGCCTTCCCCCCATGGCCGAGTTTTCTTTTAGTTTTTTTTTAAAAAAACACGCAGTGAGAGTTTTGTGAAAAAAGTATGCTTTAGTACATAAATTCGACAAACAGTGTATTCTGTTCATCGATTAACAATTACTCTCTATCCAGGTTAGTCTTGCGGCGAAGCAATTAATCCATGGATTGCTTCAGAGAGATCCCTCTTCTCGACTTGGCTCAAGTGCTGGTGCAAACGATATCAAGCAACATCCCTTTTTTGAAGATATATACTGGCCGCTCATTCGTTGCATGGTGATCTTAAAATTTGAGGCTTTGAAGAGTTTGTTGGATAATGATTGTTTGCTATATCATTAATAAACAATATAATTTGATGTGCAGGAGCCCCCAGAGCTTGATGTTCCGCTGAAATTAATTCGGAAGGAATCTGAAGTTAAAGTGAAGGCCGAGGAAGATTCTCTCACTCTGCCGTATTGAGACATTTTAAGGTCAGCTTCATGTTTTCATAAACGAGCATTTTAGTTCTTCACAGTTCGGTCAAAAAGACATATTACTTTGAGCCAGGCTCACCGTGTTACTTTTTGCAGGAGGCTGTACAAACCGCTCGTGGGAGGAACATTCTTGAGCATGTATAGTAATAAGAGGCTTCATGAGCTGATAGAAGGAATTGTATATCATCTTCTGAGTTGCATTAGAGATCTTGTACATGAGTGATTCTTTGGGTTAGATTAAAGTTCATAATATATTACATAAATAGTATCACGTCCTTGTAAAAGTCATCACCCTTTCTACAGATGGTTCAATAAAATGTAGCATGTAGTGTTGATGTTATACATTAGTACCACCATTTGAGATGGAATTTTCATTTACCAGCCAAGGTTCCCGTACGGATCTAAATCAGTTTCTGAATATCTTAACAGAAATCAAAACAAGTTTCCTTGTGTGCTATGAATTCCAATGGAATCAGATATGTGATAATAAAATTCCTTCTCAATTTAAATAGAGGCAGCATAATTATTCAGAAGATATTCCCTAGCACCTCTTCATTTTGAAATATGGCTTATGTCTGCGACACAAACATGAAGAATCAATGGCGCAGCAACTGCAGCTCTGACGTTTTCCAACACCGAAGACTACATACCCGCCGTAGAAAAAAAAACACCGAAGACTACAGCTACAAAATAGTGCCTGCAACTTATCTGGCATTTCAAGTTGATCGCTTACGTTAGCATTTCTCTATAGCATCTTACTTGTATGCACGCTTTGCGGCTGATACAATACCAGTTATCAGGTAATCCATGATTTGGCATCACATTGTACTTGTTCAGTGAAGCTAAATAACTAAACTTTTGTAAGGTGCTCAAATTTTTATGCATTCCTTTGTTCAAGCCCATCAAGAGGTAGCATGAGCTAAAAAGAGACGTAAAACAATCACCTGAAATAAATGATACTGTTTTTTCCTTGCGCATCGAACTGTTATACAGCCACATATGTCGTAAACTGCCCGGCAAGCAAAATATAGGGGACAATATTATTGTGTTTCATTGTAGTTACATTTCATACATTCAAAATCTGTACAACTGGCACTACTCTTTTTATAGCTGCGATTTGTAAAGGTAGAGTTTCAATTTCATCGTAAACTATCATGACCGCCATAAGTATTAAGGCCACTTAAAACATACTTCCAAACAAGAAATAGCATAGGATACAGATTTATTTACAAAGACATAGTGTATGATATATGTAATTATGGATTTCCTTTCTGCTCATTACTCTTCGAGTTCACCTTGGGCCAGATAAGATTGATGCCTGAGGCTGAGCTGAATACTCGGATACATTATGTCCAATAGGCATTGCTGGATATCCATTTCAATCACTCCCCCCAGGTTAGAGACCATGTCGGGACTTCTCTTGTCAATCATATCTTGCAGGTTGTTTTTAGCGGTTTCTCGTAAGAAATAAATCAGCTGAATTCTCTCCACAGGCTGAGAATAATCAACACATGTTCTGCCACTTATTATTTCCATGATAAAAATTCCAAAGCTATAGATATCAACCTTTTCGGTGATTCGTGATGTTAACCATTCAGGAGCTGGATACCCAGGTGTGCCTCTCATTACTGTTATTACCATGCTTTGATCCCTATCTATTAGCTTAGATAGTCCAAAATCAGCCAATTTGGCGTTGAAGTTCTCATCTAAGAAAATATTCTGTGGTTTGATGTCCAAATGAGCAATTTTTCGCCTACACTCCTCGTGGAGATAGCATAGACCCTTGGCACTATCCAGAATGATCCTATACCGGGTGGCCCAATCAAGAGGGGCATTATTGTGGCGGCAATAGATCCACCTATCAAGTGAAACTCTTGGCATATATTCATACACTAAAAGTCTATGCGATTTCTCTGCACAAAAGCCGATCAGTCTGACAAGATTGATGTGTTCAATCCTGCCAATAGTCTCAACCTCTGCCAAGAATTCTTTCTTTCCTTGCATAGCACTTTCCAAGCGTTTCACTGCAACTGTCTCCCCATCTCGTTTCCCTTCAAAAATGATCCAAACCCACCTTCTCCGAGCTTTTTACCAAAGTCTTCGGTGCATAGTCTTAGCTTTTCATAAGAAAACTTCATTGGCAAGCTAGGTAATTGATCAAAATTGAAATCTCCATCTATGTCTTGATTCCACCTCCTCCTCTGTACATAATAAAGAGTGACAGCAATGGTAGCCAATACAACAGTAGCAATACCTGCAAATGTAGCACCTAAAATCACCTTTTTGTTGGGTTTTTTTTCAAAAGACCCACCTTTTTGTTGGTAGGAGATGAGCTAAGCTGCACCTTGATGTAGGCAGAAGAGTTATATTGAACAGTCTCAGGGTTTATCTGTTGCAACGTGAAGACAATCATCAGCCATGAACATTTTCCATAGGAATCATTCAGGTCATATCTAAATATAACTGCTTTATTTGCAGGAGCAATTCTTCAGGCATGCTTGCTTACAGTCATCTCTGCTTCTTGCATCTATAATAATGTTGTTCGTATCAAAGTAGGAAACATCAGGCTGGATCAGGAGCTCATGGTGTTGCATTTCTTGATAGGAGATTTGATTCTGTGGCAAGCAACCATGATTTGCCTTCTTCTCCCATCCATCGGCTTGAAGTATTCGATACTAGAATCACTCGGTGATGGGCAGATGCATTGCCTGCCTGTGCATACCCCATATTCGCCGCAGGCTGTCGGGAAAGAACAGTCATCAAGAAACATTTTCATGACGTCAGACTCCATGGTCCACTCCTCTCTTATGTTTTCAGACCATTCATACAGTCTCAGGTGTCCATCAGATTCAAATCTCAGGAACTGGATGTACCTTGCTGCTGGCAACACGATGCTTCCGAGGCTGCCATTCGTGAAAGTTACCGTCTTTTCAGCAGCCCATCGCGAGAAATAGAGCTGCGCCGGCGGTGTGGATTCAAGGTAAGCATACAACGTGTCAGGTACATACAGACAGGGGTACCTCTTATTAGAGTGTCCAACCTGAGGGGTGTGAGTTTATCCGTAACCTCGTACTAAGCCTTTGGGTGGTGGGGCGTATGGCCCGGGCCTGACAGCTGGGGGCACGGTCTCTGGACCTCCCCTACGCTCTGGTAGGTCCGGCACCTCCACGTGCCCACGAGGACAAGATGCTCAAGAACGGTTACCGCGGGCCCGGACCACCGCGGGGTGGTCTTGCGCTCCTACGTGTAGAAGTCGGACCCCAAGAGGCCTGAGCGCCTGGGCCAGCCGGGGGGGGGGGGGGGGGAGGGGGGGGCCGGATCTCCCTTCCCACCGGGGAGGAGGTCCGGAGCCGCCACGTGACTTTGGGGAAGCGGCCACCAAACCAGCACCGCCACGTGTCCGGTGGGAGCCGGCCTTCTAGAGAAGCCAGCCCAACTACCGCATTAAATGCGGGTGGTTGGGGTGCGCGTGCCCGAGACAGGGTATGGGTTGCCCACTGACACATTGGGTAGGTATGCTGATCTAGCATTCCTTGATTTCCTCCGAACTCATCATGAACTAGGATTACGCGGGTGCACTCCGCCACCCGGCTGGAGAAAACATCCGACACAACCCATATGAGACGACTATCATGTACATCTGATACTGAGTCCAGTTTGTCCCAGACGTGTCGGCAGTGAGCCTCGTGCCTTCCAGCAGTGACTGTCAGAGTTTGCCCAGCGATCAACGCCGGCGAGCTCCCAGGAGCACACGCGAACAAGAGTGGACACTAGAGGATTTTTGTGCTGCGATGAACTGCAGCGTTTTCTGTATGCTCTTCCTTTTATTTTGGTGTTTACAACTGAAAGGAGAACCAGCGCTTGAGCGCTTCTCTCGCCGCAACATTGTCGCATCCATCCCCACAACGCGCGATGCGAGAGCATCCTCAACGCGGACGCCGCGAGCTAATCTCGCCACGCCCTCTGATTGCATGCACGGCCTCCACACAAGTCGTGAACTAGTGCATGTCTTGAACCAGAAGGAAACAAAATGGACACGCTAACAAACTAACTGAGTACAAGGATTTATTCAGCTAACAGTGACTGCCCAGGTACCATTACAGGGATGATCAAACGATTGCCACACGGTCGCTTTCATCCCATGAAACAGCACCAGGTTGCCGAGCTCAGTAAGCTCCATGCCAGCGATGGAGAGGCCCCTGGTGCCGCTTGACCAGATGAGGCTGCCATCGGTATCATGGAGGATCAAGTTACCATCCAAGGTGAACTCCATGGTGGCATTCTCCTGGATGGGGTGGTCCGGGTTGGGGGACCAGACCACCTGGGGCGAGCTCCAGATGACATCACTGTTGTTGATAATGAGCATGAAGACGGCGAAGTGGCACGCTGCTATGCAGTCAGCCTCGCCGGAAGAGGAGGACCCGCAGATGAACCCTGCGCCAAAGGAAGGCCCCTTGGAGGTTTTCGGTGACTGGATTACGATAGGATGAATGGCTAGCCGGGCGCCTATCACTGCTACAAAATGGGGTTTCACCGCCGGTTCCAAAGTTGGTGGCCGTAGTGGCCGTTGGAACCGGTGGTGATGGTGTCACCGGCCATCACCACCGGTTCCAGCTACGAATTGGCGGTGTACAGCACAAAATCCAAATTCCTTCTTTCTACTACCACCTTTCTTCCCCAACCTGACGGCCACACCCCCTCTCCTCCATTGTTGCAGCCGTTTTTTGCCAAAATTCTAATGAAACTTCCCCAATCTTGATGTATTAACTCCATCAACTTGTTCTAATATTAGTAACCGTCAATCCATTGGATTTCTACCCATTTTCTATGAATTAATCTTGCATTTTGTAATGAATTGATCATGGAGAGCTTTTTTCTTCATTTTAGAACTATTTCTCACCAAAATTCTGTGGCAGAACCGCCTGAATTATTCCGGTTCAAGTGCGCTAGTCATCACGATGCAGGCGATATTAACTCAATGCACTTCAAATGGAAGAACCCATTGGTCTGTCGGATCACCGCCCGATTCAACCATGGTTACACAGGATCGGGGTAGGTTTACCTCGCACGAAGGCGAGTTTACAATCACACCACCACTCATCAACTTTTAATTTACAGAAATATTAAACATTATTACAGTCTATTTCAAGCTTAAAGTAAACTTAAACCAACATTGTTTAAAACAACAAGCTACACAAGCTTGTTTAGTGTCACAACGGAAGAAAATAGCACGCGACTACACACGTCGCGAAAGTTGATACCACGTTCAGCCCGAAACATGGCATCATTCCGGAGGGTCATTGCTAGCTGGGGACGGATCCCACTCCACGGACCAGCCAAACGGAACAGAGAAAGGCCAGGCTGGACCATCCGTTGGGTTCTCACAGGCCATACCTGAAAAATAGACTAGCAAGACTGAGTATACTAATACTCAGCAAGGCTTAACCGAGATCGGGTATACTTAGCCCATAACTAGACCATGGAGGATTGAGAGGCTTTGGTTTTCTTTTTGCTGAAAAGTAACAAAGAGTATGATCTAACTTGCATGTTTTAGCTTTCAGATTCTAGTTGCGTTAACCATTCTAGGTAAGCACGTGTACTAGGCAAGCAAGGTAGAGATTAGCATTCATCAAGATTATTCCAATAATAGTTACTGTTCTTACTCTATGTGGCAGAACGAATAAGCAGTCTCAATCTCCGCGAGAAACGGATGATTCTGAATCAAGTTTCATAACCTTGCAAGGGTAAACCTAACTCACACGCTTGGAACATCCAACGATTGTTCCGAAGCAACCGTTTGCCTTTCATTCCGACTCGTGGATCAGGGCCACCACAAGCGATTGTAGGACCATACGCACATCCAATGTGCAGGACATACGTCTGTAGTGCGACTAGATGACCGTACTCCTGTCCGCCATGCGGAACGTATTCCCGCATGTCGGTGCGTGTACAAAAAACCAAATTACGAGTGGTGGGAGTTATGTCCACTCCTCGGGCCGATTGGTTACTAGGCTTACCGCTTTCCATATTTCACGGCATTTGGCTAGCACTTTCAAACGCTTAACTACAACTACCACACACTGCGACCTTATCAACTTTTATCAACACAGACGGGGTAACCATTCATGTCGTGATACTGCACATGACCCCGTCCGTTATCCTTATAGTGATTGCAGAATAGTAAACATTCAACTCCTATATCGCGCGAGTGACACGAAATCACTCGACTTCTGCCGGTCTTATTAGCAGAGCATCTATTCGATAAGAACTCAGGCACAATACATAGGTTCCTAAGATTCATGCATCTAGGGTTTCATTTCAACTCCTAGACTTAATGCATAATATAGATATATAAGTAATGAACTGTATAAGTGTAATAATTTGAAATACTAGGTTATGCATCGGGGCTTGCCTTCTTGAGCGGGGCTGAGGTCAGGGATGTCAGAGACTTCCGAACCTTAGTTTGGGGCTTCAGTTAAATTCTTGATGACGTCCACTGGGTCTTCAGAAAACCCTTGCTCGTTTTCCGAGACTAGTTCGTAGTCTCCGTCGTCGAGTGTCGCTGACTCTATATGATATGCAATGGTTTGAATTAGGTGGTTCTTGAGTTAAGAATTTTACTTCACGATAAAGTTGCAATCCAACAAATTGATAAACACGACATCATAAGGCAAGAAATTTAAATTCAATCTTACTATTGGTATTCAATTATCATAATCAATTAATTGAATTAGGTTAACAAGTTTGATTTTTATTTTGAAATCTACAAAGGCTTTGGTCTTGTATTTTTGTGGGTAAGCTTACTTCTAGCAGATAAGCTTACTATGAATTTTTCATAATTTTCTGAAAACAAAAACTAAAGCATTTAAATTTAGTTCAAATGTCAAGTTTAAATTCAAATCTTAGGCAAAATAGTGACCTAAATTCTTTAAAGATTTACTATGAACTACTTACTTATATTACATCATATGGTAGAAAGATCTAAGCATGAAAACCTTAGTAACATGCTTAAATAAATTTTAACCATTTCAAGCTTGATTTGAATAAGTTCTAATTAATTCAAGCTAGGGTTCAGTATTGCAGGTGAAATTTTTACACAAGCTCACTCATACCCTAAACAGACTACTCACCAAAATTCACAAGAAATAGAGCTAACATGAAAAAGTTATACTCAAGAAACCTTTTTGTTAATCTTTAAAATAACTCTAAAAACATTTTGTTTCAAACTGTACTTTAATAACAAAAGTTGTAGAGCTAAATTTCTGGTGTACAACAAAATTGGTTTGGCAATTGTTCGATTTTTCTACAATTTCCTATGAATTTTCCAATTTGGCTGATTTGAATTGGGGGGTTTTGATTTTTCTACAGAAAGGCCCTTGGGAAGTTTTAAATCCTTGCAATTGGATCCTTAGCCGGGTTACACAGGGGTGCCGATCGGTGGCGACCAAATTCCAACGAGGGGGCTCACCCGCGGCGAGGGGGAAGTGGGGGAAAAGATTCAAGAGCTCACGGTGGTCACGGTGGTGGCCGGTGTTGGGGAAGAGAGGGACCAAGGCGGCGGGTCGACGGTGAACAGGGGCGGGCGGCGGGGTTCGAGGGACGGCGATGGCGTTCCGGTGGCCGGAGGGCAGGAGGGCGGTGGGAAAGTAGCTAGGAAGCTTCCTCATGATGATGTGGTGCTGATGGTGTGCTTGTCCGGGGCTAAGAGGCGGCGGAGCGCCGGGACGACGGCGAGGCCGAGCGGCGGCGGAAGATCGAGCTCACCGGCGCAGTGGTCCGGTCGATCTAGTGCGGAAGAACGAAATTGGGCAGGCCTGTGAGCATCAGTGGGTGGCGGGGGTGCTTCTAGAGCACTGGATCGAGGGTGGGAGGCGGCAGAGGCGGCTGCCAACGGTGAGCCCACGTAGCAGTGGAGCTCCGGCGAGAGTACTCAAGCGGAGGAAGAAAGGAGAGGCAATGCGGTGCAGTGGAGTGTGTAAAAGAAGTCGAGAGGGACTCCTAGGCGAGCTTTAAGGCCAAGAGGAGCACTACGTAGGTGGAGCAGCTGCTGGCAAGCTCGGCGGCGCGCGTGGCAGCTCGGGCGACGGCAGCGCGACGTCGAGCAGCAGGGAGAGGGCTAGCACGGGGTGGGGGCGGCACGTGGCGCAGAGAAAAGTGGCGCGGGGCACCTGGAGCTCGGGCACATGGCCGGCGAAGGCGGCGGGGTCGGGCGCAGAGCGAAGCAGAGCATGGGGACTGGAGGTAGACGAAGGAGGACCTGGCTACAATTTGTCAAAAGTGCAGGGACTCCACTGTAAAGCTAGGTTAACTTTCAAATCATAGCTCAAATGAAAATGTGCCCAAAAGCAAAAGCGTAGAGCTCAGCAAGACCTACAACTTTGCGTTAAGGTTTAGTTTCAAAATAGTTAAGGATTTGAATCTAATTTGAAACTTGATAAAGTTTTTAAACTTCAGAGAAATCCTATTTAAAATCTACACTCCACTTGAATCCTTTGGGTAGTTTCACCTCTATTTGTGGTTTAAAAGTAAGTTCTTACCTTTTTGCAAAACAACCTTCATATGTTTTGATTTTACCTTCCATTCTCACCCATTTTGCACCTAAGGACCTAAATTTTCCAAAATTACTAAAAGATCCTTTTGCCTTTGCATTAAAATTTTAGCACACACATACATAAAATCAAACATACATACTTTATAGTAGAATCTAGTGTGTTTTATTCCTAAGTACCTGAGTGTCACAGCCTTCCCACCTAAAAATAATCTCGTCCCGAGATTCCGGAATAGAATGAAATTTGACAATCAGATTTGGGAGTTGGCTTGAAGGAAGTCTGGAAAGTTTCGCTGAAGATATGACTCGGTTTTCCAAGTCGCTTCTTCTTCAGTATGATGATCTCACTGAATTTTGAACATCTTGATGGTCTCTCTTCTAGTACTTCTCTCTTTGGTGTCTAGCACTCTGATCGGATGTTCGGTATAAGTTAGATCAGATTCGATTTCAATGGCTTGGGGATTGATGATCTCAGTAGGAACTTTGACACACTTCCTAAGTTGAGATACATGGAAGATATCATGAATGGCCGCTAGTTGAGGAGGAAGTTGAAGACAATATGCTACGGGTCCATAGATTTCTATAATCTCAAAAGGGTCCGACATATCTAGGGGCAAGTTTTCCTTTTACACCGAACTGTTGAATACCTCGAGTAGGAGATATTCGAAGATATACAAAGTCTCCAATTTGGAATTGTAATGGTCTCCTTCGTATGTTAGCGTAGCTTTTCTATCGAGATTGGGCTGCTTTTAAATTGTTAAGAATGGTCTTCACCTTTTTCTCTGCTTCAGGGACAAGGTCGGGTCCAAAGATTTTACGCTCGCCGGTTTGTGACCAACTCAGAGGAGTTCGGCATCGGCGACCGTATAATGATTCGAACGGGGCCATCTTGAGACTTGTCTGATAACTAGTGTTGTAGGAAAATTCTGCCAGCGACATGCATTTATCCCAATTCTTGTCATACTGAAGTACGCAGGCTCTAAGCATATCTTCTAGAATCTGATTTATCCTTTCCGTTTGCCCGTCTGTCTGAGGATGATATGCAGAGCTTCGGATTAACTTAGTTCCAAGAGCATGTTGAAATTGCTCCCAGAACTGAGCGATGAATTGTGCTCCACGATCAGAAATGATCATCTTAGGCACGCCATGGAGACGAACGATTTGATCTAAATAAATTTCAGCATACTTTTTGGCGTTGTACGTAGTGTGCACGGGAAGGAAATAGGCAGTCTTGGTTAATCGATCAATGATTAGCCAAATAGAGTCATATCTCTGGGAGGTGTTGGATAAGCCAACGATGAAATCCATGCTGATATCCTCCCACTTCCAGGAGGGAATTGGTAGAGGTTAAAGAATAACAGCAGTTTTTAGATGACTGGCCTTAACTCTTTGGCAAATATCACACTCCGAGACATACTTTACAATTTCTCGTTTCATACGAGTCCACCAAAAGTTCTGTTTCAAATCCTGGTATATCTTGGTACTACCGGGGTGCATAAAGAATTTGGACAGATGGGCCTCGTCCAATATTTGCTTACGAAGCTTATGGTCCTTGGGTACAACGATACGCTCGTTGAACCATAGAACCCCTTCGTGATCTACTCGAAAGCACTTGTACTTTTCTTCTCCTTGTGCTAACCTCTGTTTGATGATTTTGACCCCTTTGTCACCCTGTTATGTCATGACGATGTTATCCTTAAGCGTAGTTTCAACTGAGATATGGTTCAAGCTACCTTGAGAAATGATCTCTAGATTGAGCTTCCTCATCTCCCAATAGAGAGTCTCATTGAAAACCTCTACTGACAAGCAAGGGCAATGCACCTTGCGGCTAAGTGCATCTGCAACAACATTGGCCCTTCCTGGATGATAGTGCACTTCCAGATCATAATCTTTGATAAGCTCTAGCCAGCGTCTTTGCTGCATATTTAGATCTGCTTGCGTGAAGATGTACTTGAGGCTTTTATGGTCAGTATAGATATGGCACTTTGTACCCATCAGATGATGTCTCCAAATCTTAAGTGCATGGATGACAGCTGCGAGTTCAAGATCATGAGTAGGATAGTTCTGTTCATGAGTCCTGAGTGCTCGCGATGCATAAGCAATCACTCGGTTGTCTTGCATACGCACACAATCAAGTCCGATTCTTGAAGCATCATAATAGATGTTAAAAGGTTTTGAAACATCTGGTTGAGCCAGAACTGGGGCAGTAGTAAGATGTGCTCTGAGGGTGTGAAATGCATCTTCATATTTCTGATCCCAAGAGGATTTAACTCCTTTCTTTAGTTGTTCAGTCATGGGCTTGGCTATTCTTGAGAAGTCAGGGATGAAACGACGATAATAGCCAGCTAGACCAAGAAAACTGCAGATCTGATGGACTGATGTAGGAGGTTTCCAGTCTAACACTTCTTGAACTTTACTGGGATCAATGGATATACCATCACTGGAGATAGTATGACCCAGAAATTTAATGGTATCCAGCCAAAACTCGCATTTGGAGAATTTTCCGTACAAGTGATGGTCTCTTAATCTCTGAAGAACAATATGGATATGGTTCGCATGATCTTCCGGATTTTTGGAATAAATCAGAATGTCATCAATGAAGACCACAACGAATTTGTTGAGTTCTTGCATGAAGACAGAGTTCATGAGGTACATGAAGTATGCTGGTGCATTGGTAAGACCAAACGACATGACCAGATATTCGTAGAGTCCATATCTGGTGGAAAAGGCTATTTTTGGAATGTCACTAGACCTGAACTTGATTTGATGATATCCGGAACGAAGGTCAATCTTAAAGAATACTTTAGCTCCGGCTAACTGATCAAACAGAATGTCAATGCGGGGCAGAGGATACTTGTTTTTGATGGTTACCGCATTGAGGGGACGATAATCTACACATAGCCTTAAGCTATTGTCTTTCTTTTTCACGAATAGGGCTGGACAACCCCATGGTGAAGCACTCAGATGATTGTAACCCTTATAAAGGAGGTCCTGGAGTTGGATTTTTAGCTCTGCCAGCTCATTGGGTGGCATACGATAGGGCCTCTTAGAGATGGGGGCTGTGTCGGGTTGTAGTTCTATGACAAATTCAATATCCCGGTCCGGGGACATTCCAGGCAAATCATCTGGAAAAATATCTGGGTATTCGCAAACAATAGGGATGTCCTTTAACTTGATCCCTTCTACAGCATAAGCACAAGAGTTATTGCACTCTCGTTGTGGAAGATAGAGAATAGTAGGTTCATGATCGAGCGAATCTATCTCCACGGCTCGGGAAGCGATATCTAATGACACTCGGTGCCTGGTCATCCAATCCATACCTAGGAGGACATCCATTCCTTCTAGGTCCAATAACAGTTAATATGTTTTTATCAAATTGCTACCCAACTGAATTGACACCTTTCTATAGATTTGATTTGATGCAATTTTACCGCCAGGAGTCGCTATCATATAGGCTCCTTTAGTAGGATAGAAATCCAGGCCTACTTTTATTCCACACTTTGAACTGATAAAACTATGGGTTGCACCAGAATCAAAAAGTATAATCACGGGTTGATGGTTTATAGAGAAAGTACCCGTCATTATTGGCGCACCCTCGGGGAGTTCGGAGAGAGTTGTGAAGTTCACCCTCCCCTGGCGGACTTGTACCACCTACTTCTTGCCCTTGCCCTTATTGTTTGGGCTGGATGTTTGCCTTGGAAAGATCTTCTGGGTTGAGGGCAATCCTTGATGAAATGGGACAGGCTGCCGCAATTGAAACAACGATTGTTGTTGTTCCCTTGATTGGATGGCGGAAAGCTCGGCCTCGGGCCTTGCTGCTGTTGCTGCTGGGGTTGCGATACTGGTGGCCGGTTGAATCAAGCCTGCTGGGGAGGCCTGGCTACCCATCCGCCTGGTAGATTGTTTCGGGGCGGTGCTCGGGTAGCAGAGTTCTGGACCAACCGATACCTTGGCGGGTGCACATTGGAAGGTCCTGTGGGCGTCTTTCATTTCTTTTCTGCTCGGTGGGCTGAGATGCAATCCTCTTGAGTAATGGCTATATTGACCAATTCATTGAAGTTGTTGGCCCTTACCAGGTTCAGTCGTTCCTTAAGCTTGGTATTCAGGCCATGGCAGAAGCAATCCCGTTTATGGGCGTCAGTGTCCACATGATAACCCGCATACTAGCACAGGTGATTGAAAGCCTGTGCATATTGCATAACAGTGCGGGTTCCTTGGGTCAAAGTCAAAAATTCATTGAGCTTTCGCTCAATGAGTCCCTCTCGAATGTGGTGCGCTCTGAAAGCGGTCCGGAATCCATCCCATGTGACAACATGACCAGCCGGTTGCATAGCGTAGTAATGGTCCCACCATGTGCGGGCGGTGCCGTGAAGTTGTTGGGCTGCGAAGAGTGCCTTATTCGCATCTGAGCATGGTGTAGATAACAATGCGAACTTGGACTCTATAGTACAGAGCCATGCGTCAGCATCGAGGGGCTCGTCTGCTTTATAGAACAGTGGGGGCTGAGTGCTGAGAAAGTCTTGGTAACCAGCCGAGGGATGTTCATCACAGCCTCAGGACGTGTGATGAGACTGGTTCATCTGGGCCTGTACCAGCTGGTTAAGAAGTTCCGTCTATCGTGCCATAACTTCCGCTAGATTTGGCGGGGCTAGTGGCGGTTGTTGGGAACCGCTAGCTTGGTCTGCTCGAAAACCTTCCGGGGTTCCACGTGTAGCTCCAACCATCTGAAACAAAGGAGATGTCCATTATTATCAACATATTCTCGCTCCCATTTTCAGATGATATACTACCGTTAAACAGATATGTAAGTCACATATTCTGTTTAACCAACTCATTCAAAGGGTAAGGACATCGATATGAACAACTGGACTGTAAGCTTAAGCAAACACTGGTTATCCTTAATATGTTACATCAGGGTGGTCTGTTTACTAATACTCTAGCCACACATACACATGCCATAAATATATTACAGCAAATGGCCCTAGATCCATATAGACTACTCACTACCTATGTCACAACATTCTACACTAGTTACATCTGAAAGATCGACGATTTAGATAGACTAAAAATCGTCGAGGTCGCCTACGGAGGACTGGCTGCCGGAAGAGGAGTGATCTGGCTGAGGGTTAGGCTTTGGGTTTCCGTGCTCGAAATCGAGATCAGAAACTCCTTCGATTTCCTCTGGTTCTTCTTCTTCGCCTTCAGGTGCTACAGGTACAGCAGGGGGTACTGGCTGCTGCTGAAGTTCGTCGATGTGAGCATGGGCGTCGTCAACTTCAAGGATGAGATCATGGACTTGCTCCTGGAGGAACTCGATAATCGCGTTACATTGAGTGATTATTGCATCACTCTTATTGATCTGATCCTCCCGGTGGATAATGGTCTCATCTCGCTCTGCGATAATTTCCTCCTTCTCTGTGACCAAGGCTTAAAGCTCCTCTATCTGAGTGACTTGTCGATCAGCATTTCGGTAGTGACCTTGAGCTACACCGGTCAACAAACTCATACCGCGGCGCAGCAAGATCTGATAGTGGTGTTGGGCATTCATGAACCTGATGGTACCACGGAGTGTCTCTTCGGCTAAGTCTCCCAGCATGTGGCCATAATGAGCTATCCAAAAATTCCACTCAGGATCACTGGAATCTATTGCAGGGAATAAGCCGATAGGATGCCCTACAACTTCCATGGGATGCTGGTTGCAGAAAGTGTGAATGGCCTCAAGAGCTGCGGTCTCAATGGTGTCGATGAGATGATAGCCAACTACATCGACCTCGATGGGCTGCCACTGAGAGCGAAAAGGATGCTTTGGAATAGTCATCTTAACTCTGCACCGAGGAACACCTTCCTCTCTATACTCCACTCCATCATACTATGGGGGCTCGGTGTAGAAAAATAGCCTAAGTGATTCCCATAAGAGACGGAGAAAACCTTCCCAGTGGTATGGAGATGCCCTGCATGATCCCAAAAGATGTTTGAAGGAGCCACCATCTGAATCAAGAATTCAAATGGTGAGATTTTGAAGGATACCGAAACTTAACTAAGGCTACCACAAGAATCCTATTGAAACCACACTAGAGATAGACAACACTCTATATGTCCTTAAAAGAACAACACATTCAAAGCACTCATTTTGCTTGATGAGAGATTATGCATGCACGTACTATTCGACCTTACAACCAAAACAATTGCCAAATATCTTTGGGCTTACGTGGTTAATTTCGGTGGCATAACACATACGTCTCTCTCTAATAACTAGTCGATAAGTCCTATCCCTCTTAACCTCTTAATCGTGGTTAGTGTACCTGCAGAAGACCACATTTATATAATCTGAACCTTTCATGGCAGCACGACGTGAAAGTGTCCCCAAACAGTACTGTTCACTATAGAAACAATATCCGTACAATTTCCACCATACGGACGACGTTAGCATACGCTACATCTGCAACGTATTCATGGGGTTACCATATAAAATGGGGGTATGAACAGCGATTACCATACCCTGTACCGAACTATATACTCCTAATATGATCAACTAATTGTTGATGTATTGGCAGCATCTCAAGTAAGCCACTGCTTGAGAAACAGCGTTCGGTTCGCATCACCGACGGGAAGGCCAATCTCCCTCAGTTGGCTGAGGATCCTTATCTTCTTACCTTCTTATCTCAACGTTGAAGAACAAGACATACAAATAAATATCTAGAGTTGGTTGTGCTCGAAAGTAAGTTTTTGACGGAAAGTAGTGCTGCAAGTTAGAGCTGAACTATACACATATAATACTAATTGCCACCTGATTACTCCCATATAAATCCCTAGGGCTTTACGATCTAAGTACCAACCGTAATGAATCCAACGCGATTTGTAAATTCATTTGTTAAGAAATTTTATTCTGAAAATATTTGTAAAAGCTGTTACAGTTTTAGTGTCGATTGTAAACCTACAGCTCTGATACCAGCCATGACAGAACTGCCTGAATTATTCCAGCTCAAGTGCGCTAGTCATCACGATGCAGGCGATATTAACTCAACGCACTTCAAATGGAACAACTCATTGGTCTGTCGGGTCACCGCCCGATTCAACCACGGTTACACAGGATCGGGGTAGGTTTACCTCGCACGAAGGCGAGTTTACAATCACACCACTACTCATCAACTTTTAATTTACAGAAATATTAAACATTATTACAGTCTGTTTCAAGCTTAAAGTAAACTTAAACCAACATTGTTTAAAACAACAAGCTACGCAAGCTTGTTCAGTGTCACAGCGAAAGAAAATAGCACGTGACTACACATGTCGCGAAAGTTGATACCACGTTCAGCCCGAAACATGGCGTCATTCCGGAGGGTCATTGCCAGCCGGGGACGGATCCCACTCCACGGACCAGCGAAACGGAACAGAGAAAGGCCAGGCTGGACCATCCGTTGGGTTCTCACAGGCCATACTTGAAAAATAGACTAGCAAGACTAAGTATACTAATACTCAGTAAGGCTTAGCTGAGATCAGGTATACTTAGCCCATAACTAGACCATGGAGGATTGAGAGGCTTTGGTTTTCTTTTTACTGAGATCAGGTATGGGCTGCCCACTGACACGTTGGGTAGGTATGCTGACATCACGGTAAGCCCGCCAGTTACCGAGGCGGCGCGTCGCATCACCGCACCGCATGCGCGGGCGAGGGGCGTGTAGTCACATAACGGCGCTGCGCGCGTGAGCGAAGGGTCATTGTGACCTGCTGCAGGAAGGTCGCAGCGTACGCTGCTACAGTGCGCAGAGGCTACAGCACGGCAGGTCAACATATCCTCTTCGCCTGTCAGCGGGAACTGACCCTATAGTGACAACACGTCTCCCACTACGCATGTCACTGACAGCAGACCCTGTGCTAGCGAGACGGTACATGACCGTACCCAGGTAGAGGATACGCACGGGGCCCGAAGAGGAAGATTTCCGAATCTGTGCCATTCAAGGCTCCAATGTGTACGTTATTTAATATATCGCCGGGTCCACCTGTCGGGAACCCGCTCAGTGTACGCGCTCCCCTTGAGCCTATAAAAGGAAGAGCGCGCACGTTAGAACACAAGTTTTCTCAAGCTCACCAAGTTCCACGAACACAGAAGTTTCACAAGCTCACAAGCTTAGACACACACACACCACAAGATTCACAAGCTCAGGCAATACATCTCACAGTGGACATAGGGTTTTACGCTCCGGTGGCCTGAACCACTCTAATCCTTTGTGTGCTTTCTGTGTTCATACGTCTCTTGATCTAGCATTCCTTGATTTCCTCCAAACTCATCATGAACTAGGATTAGGCGGGTGCACTCCGCCACCCGGCTGGAGAAAACATCCGACACAACCCATATGAGACGACTGTCATGTACATCTGATACTGAGTCCAGTTTGTCCCAGACGTGTCGGCAGTGAGCCTCGTGCCTTCCAGCAGCGACTGTCAGAGTTTGCCCAGCGATCAACGCCGGCGAGCTCCCAGGAGCACACGCGAACACGAGTGGACACTAGAGGATTTTTGTGCTGCGATGAACTGCAGCGTTTTCTGTATGCTCTTCCTTTTATTTTGGTGTTTACAACTGAAAGGAGAACCAGCGCTTGAGCGCTTCTCTCGCCGCGACATTGTCGCATCCATCCCCAGGACGCGCGACGCGAGAGCATCCTCAACGCGGACGCCGCGAGCTAATCTCGCCACGCCCTCTGATTGCATGCACGGCCTCCACACAAGTCGTGAACTCGTGCATGTCTTGAACCAGAAGGAAACAAAATGGACACGCTAACAAACTAACTAAGTACAAGGATTTATTCAGCTAACAGTGACTGCCCAGGTACCATTACAGGGATGATCAAATGATTGCCACACGGTCGCTTTCATCCCATGAAACAGCACCAGGTTGCCGAGCTCAGTAAGCTCCATGCCAGCGATGGAGAGGCCCCTGGTGCCGCTTGACCAGATGAGGCTGCCATCGGTATCATGGAGGATCAAGTTACCATCCAAGGTGAACTCCATGGTGGCATTCTCCTGGATGGGGTGGTCCGGGTTGGGGGACCAGACCACCTGGGGCGAGCTCCAGATGACATCACTGTTGTTGATAACGAGCATGAAGACGGCGAAGTGGCACGCTGCTATGCAGTCAGCCTCGCCGGAAGAGGAGGACCCGCAGATGAACCCTGCGCCAAAGGAAGGCCCCTTGGAGGTTTTCGGTGACTGGATTACGATAGGATGAATGGCTGGCCAGGCGCCTATCACTGCTACAAAATGGGGTTTCACCGCCGGTTCCAAAGTTGGTGGCCGTAGTGGCCGTTGGAACTGGTGGTGATGGTGTCACCGGCCATCACCACCGGTTCCAGCTACGAATTGGCGGTGTACAGTACAAAATCCAAATCCCTTCTTTCTACTACCACCTTTCTTCCCCAACCTGATGGCCACACCCCCTCTCCTCCATTGTTGCGGCCGTTTTTTGCCGAAATTCTAATGAAACTTCCCCAATCTTGATGTATTAACTCCATCAACTTGTTCTAATATTAGTAACCATCAATCCATTGGATTTCTACCCATTTTCTATGAATTAATCTTGCATTTTGTAATGAATTGATCATGGAGAGCTTTTTTCTTTATTTTAGAACTATTTCTCACCAAAATTCTGTGGCAGAACCGCCTGAATTATTCCGGCTCAAGTGCGCTAGTCATCACGATGCAGGCGATATTAACTCAATGCACTTCAAACGGAACAACCCATTGGTCTGTCGGGTCACCGCCCAATTCAACCATGGTTACACAGGATCGGGGTAGGTTTACCTCGCACGAAGGCGAGTTTACAATCACACCACCACTAATCAACTTTTAATTTATAAAAATATTAAATATTATTACAGTCTGTTTCAAGCTTAAAGTAAACTTAAACCAACATTGTTTAAAACAACAAGCTACACAAGCTTGTTCAGTGTCACAACGGAAGAAAATAGCACGCGACTACACACGTCGCAAAAGTTGATACCACGTTCAGCCCGAAACATGGCATCATTCCGGAGGGTCATTGCCAGCCGGGGACGGATCCCACTCCACGGACCAGCCAAACGGAATAGAGAAAGACCAGGCTGGACCATCCGTTGGGTTCTCACAGGCCATACCTGAAAAATAGACTAGCAAGACTGAGTATACTAATACTCAGCAAGGCTTAACCGAGATCGGGTATACTTAGCCCATAACTAGACCACGGAGGATTGAGAGGCTTTGGTTTTCTTTTTGCTGAAAAGTAACAAAGAGTATGATCTAACTTGCATGTTTTAGCTTTCAGATTCTAGTTGCGTTAACCATTCTAGATAAGCACCTGTACTAGGCAAGCAAGGTAGAGATTAGCATTCATCAAGATTATTCCAATAATAGTTACTGTTCTTACTCTATGTGGCAGAACGAATAAGCAGTCTCAATCTCCGCGAGAAACGGATAATTCTGAATCGAGTTTCATAACCTTGCAAGGGTAAACCTAACTCACACGCTTGGAACATCCAACGATTGTTCCGAAGCAACCGTTAGCCTTTCATTCCGACTCGTGGATCAGGGCCACCACAAGCGATTGTAGGACCATACGCACATCCAATGTGCAGGACATACGTCTGTAGCGCGACTACATGACCGTACTCCTGTCCGCCATGCGGAACGTATTCCCGCATGTCGGTGCGTGTACAAAAAACCAAATTACGAGTGGTGGGAGTTATGTCCACTCCTCGGGCCGATTGGTTACTAGGCTTACCGCTTTCCATATTTCACGGCATGTGGCTAGCACTTTCAAACGCTTAACTACAACTACCACACACTACGACCTTATCAACTTTTATCAACACAGACGGGGTAACCATTCATGTCGTGATACTGCACATGACCCCGTCCGTTATCCTTATAGTGATTGCAGAATAGTAAACATTCAACTCCTATATCGCGCGAGTGACAGGAAATCACTCAACTTCTGCCGGTCTTATTAGCAGAGCATCTATTCGATAAGAACTCAGGCACAATACATAGGTTCCTAAGATTCATGCATCTAGGGTTTCATTTCAACTCCTAGACTTAATGCATAATATAGATATATAAGTAATGAACTGTATAAGTGTAATAATTTGAAATACTAGGTTATGCATCGGGGCTTGCCTTCTTGAGCGGGGCTGAGGTCAGGGATGTCAGAGACTTCCGAACCTTAGTTTGGGGCTTCAGTTAAATTCTTGATGACGTCCACTGGGCCTTCAGAAAACCCTTGCTCGTTTTCCGAGACTAGTTCGTAGTCTTCGTCGTCGAGTGTCACTGACTCTATATGATATGCAATGGTTTGAATTAGGTGGTTCTTGAGTTAAGAATTTTACTTCACGATAAAGTTGCTAGGTTAACAATTTAAATTCAATCTTACTATTGGTATTCAATTATCATAATCAATTAATTGAATTAGGTTAACAAGTTTGATTTTTATTTTGAAATCTACAAAGGCTTTGGTCTTGTATTTTTGTGGGTAAGCTTACTTCTAGCAGATAAGCTTACTATGAATTTTTCATAATTTTCTGAAAACAAAAACTAAAGCATTTAAATTTAGTACAAATGTCAAGTTTAAATTCAAATCTTAGGCAAAATAGTGACCTAAATTCTTTAAAGATTTACTATGAACTACTTACTTATATTACATCATATGGTAGAAAGATCTAAGCATGAAAACCTTGGTAACATGCTTAAATAAATTTTAACCATTTCAAGCTTGATTTGAATAAGTTCTAATTAATTCAAGCTAGGGTTCAGTATTGCAGGTGAAATTTTTACACAAGCTCACTCATACCCTAAACAGACTACTCACCAAAATTCACAAGAAATAGAGCTAACATGAAAAAGTTATACTCAAGAAACCTTTTTGTTAATCTTTAAAATAACTCTAAAAACATTTTGTTTCAAACTGTACTTTAATAACAAAAGTTGTAGAGCTAAATTTCTGGAGTACAACAAAATTGGTTTGGCAATTGTTGGATTTTTCTACAATTTCCAATGAATTTTCCAAGTTGGCTGATTTGAATTGGGGGGTTTTGATTTTTCTACAGAAAGGCCCTTGGGAAGTTTTAAATCCTTGCAATTGGATCCTTAGCCGGGTTACACAGGGGTGCCGATCGGTGGCGACCAAATTCTGACGAGGGGGCTCACCCGCGGTGAGGGAGAAGTGGGGGAAAAGGTTCAAGAGCTCACGGCGGTCACGGGGGTGGCCGGTGTTG
The DNA here is from genome assembly GCF_002211085.1 of Panicum hallii. Lineage (NCBI taxonomy): Eukaryota > Viridiplantae > Streptophyta > Magnoliopsida > Poales > Poaceae > Panicum > Panicum hallii. The sequence goes on along the minus strand of NC_038048.1, from coordinate 27,019,763 downwards.
GGGAAGAGAGGGACCAAGGCGGCGGGTCGACGGTGAACAGGGGCGGGCGGCGGGGTCCGAGGGACGGCGACGGCGTTCCGGTGGCCGGAGGGCAGGAGGGCGGCGGAAAAGTAGCTAGGAAGCTTCCTCGTGATGATGTGGTGCCGATGGTGTGCTTGTCCGGGGCTAAGAGGCGGCGGAGCGCCGGGACGACGGCGAGGCCGAGCGGCGGCGGAAGCTCGAGCTCACCGGCGCAGTGGTCCGGTCAATCTAGTGCGGAAGAACGAAATTGGGCAGGCCTGTGAGCATCAGTGGGTGGCGGGGGTGCTTCTAGAGCACTGGATCGAGGGTGGGAGGCGGCAGAGGCGGCTGCCAACGGTGAGCCCACGTAGCAGTGGAGCTCCGGCGAGAGTACTCGAGCGGAGGAAGAAAGGAGAGGCAATGCGGTGCAGTGGAGTGTGTAAAAGAAGTCAAGAGGGACTCCTAGGCAAGCTTTAAGGCCAAGAGGAGCACTGCATAGGTGGAGCAGCTGCTGGCAAGCTCGGCGGCGCGCGTGGCACTCGGGCGACGGCAGCGCGACGTCGAGCAGCAGGGAGAGGGCTAGCACGGGGTGGGGGCGGCACGTGGCGCAGAGAAAAGTGGCGCGGGGCACCTGGAGCTCGGGCACATGGCCGGCGAAGGTGGCGGGGTCGGGCGCAGAGCGAAGCAGAGCATGGGGACTGGAGGTAGACGAAGGAGGACCTGGCTACAATTTGTCAAAAGTGCAGGGACTCCACTGTAAAGCTAGGTTAACTTTCAAATCATAGCTCAAATGAAAATGTGCCCAAAAGCAAAAGCGTAGAGCTCAGCAAGACCTACAACTTTGTGTTAAGGTTTAGTTTCAAAATAGTTAAGGATTTGAATCTAATTTGAAACTTGATAAAGTTTTTAAACTTCAGAGAAATCCTATTTAAAATCTACACTCCACTTGAATCCTTTGGGTAGTTTCACCTCTATTTGTGGTTTAAAAGTAAGTTCTTACCTTTTTGCAAAACAACCTTCATATGTTTTGATTTTACCTTCCATTCTCACCCATTTTGCACCTAAGGACCTAAATTTTCCAAAATTACTAAAAGATCCTTTTGCCTTTGCATTAAAATTTTAGCACACACATACATAAAATCAAACATACACACTTTATAGTAGAATCTAGTGTGTTTTATTCCTAAGTACCTGAGTGTCACAGCCTTCCCACCTAAAAATAATCTCATCCCGAGATTCCGGAATAGAATGAAATTTGACAATCAGATTTGGGAGTTGGCTTGAAGGAAGTCTGGAAAGTTTCGCTGAAGATATGACTCGGTTCTCCAAGTCGCTTCTTCTTCAGTATGATGATCTCACTGAATTTTGAACATCTTGATGGTCTCTCTTCTAGTACTTCTCTCTTTGGTGTCTAGCACTCTGATCGAATGTTCGGTATAAGTTAGATCAGATTCGATTTCAATGGCTTGGGGATTGATGATCTCAGTAGGAACTTTGACACACTTCCTAAGTTGAGATACATGGAAGATATCATGAATGGCCGCTAGTTGAGGAGGAAATTGAAGACGATATGCTACGGGTCCACAGATTTCTATAATCTCAAAAGGGTCCGACATATCTAGGGGCAAGTTTTCCTTTTACAACAAACTGTTGAATACCTCGAGTAGGAGATATTCGAAGATATACAAAGTCTCCAATTTGGAATTGTAATGGTCTCCTTCATATGTTAGCGTAGCTTTTCTATCGAGATTGGGCTGCTTTTAAATTGTTAAGAATGGTCTTCACCTTTTTCTCTGCTTCAGGGACAAGGTCGGGTCCAAAGATTTTATGCTCGCCGGTTTGTGACCAACTCAAAGGAGTTCGGCATCGGCGACCGTATAATGATTCGAACGGGGCCATCTTGAGACTTGTCTGATAACTAGTGTTGTAGGAAAATTCTGCCAGCGACATGCATTTATCCCAATTCTTGTCATACTGAAGTACGCAGGCTCTAAGCATATCTTCTAGAATCTGATTTATCCTTTCCGTTTGCCCGTCTATCTGAGGATGATATGCAGAGCTTCGGATTAACTTAGTTCCAAGAGCATGTTGAAATTGCTCCCAGAACTGAGCGATGAATTGTGCTCCACGATCAGAAATGATCATCTTAGGCACGCCATGGAGACGAACGATTTGATCTAAATAAATTTTAGCATACTTTTTGGCGTTGTACGATTTGATCGTCTTGAGCGGGGCTGAGGTCAGGGATGTCAGAGACTTCCGAACCTTAGTTTGGGGCTTCAGTTAAATTCTTGATGACATCCACTGGGTCTTCAGAAAACCCTTGCTCGTTTTCCGAGACTAGTTCGTACTCTCCGTCGTCGAGTGTCGCTGACTCTATATGATATGCAATGGTTTGAATTAGGTGGTTCTTGAGTTAAGAATTTTACTTCATGATAAAGTTGCAATCCAACAAATTGATAAACACAACGTCATAAGGCAAGAAATTTGAATTCAATCTTACTATTGGTATTCAATTATCATAATCAATTAATTGAATTAGGTTAACAAGTTTGATTTTTATTTTGAAATCTACAAAGGCTTTGGTCTTGTATTTTTATGGGTAAGCTTACTTCTAGCAGATAAGCTTACTGAATTTTTCATAATTTTCTAAAAACAAAAACTAAAGCATTTGAATTTAGTTCAAATGTCAAGTTTAAATTCAAATCTTAGGCAAAACAGTGACCTAAATTCTTGAAAGGTTTACTATGAACGTGCGCGGTGCTCGAGCGGCACGGGGCGCAGAGAAAAGCGGCCGGGGCAGCTGGAGCTCGAGCACATGGCCGGCGAAGGCGGCGGGGTCGGGCGCAGAGCGAAGCAGAGCAGGGGGAGTGGAGGTAGACAAAGGAGGACCTAGCTGCAATTTGTTAAAAGTGCAGGGACTCCACTGTAAAGCTAGGTTAACATTCAAATCATAGCTCAAATGAAAATGTGCCCAAAAGCAAAAGTGTAGAGCTCAGCAAGACCTACAACTTTTCTTTAAGGTTCAGTTTAAAAAGAGTTAAGGATTTGAATCTAATTTGAAATTTGGCAAAGTTTTTAAACTTCAGAGAAATCCTATTTAAAATCTACACTCCACTTGAATCCTTTGGGTATTTTCACCTCTATTTGTGGTTTAAAAGTAAGTTCTTGCCTTTTTGCAAAACAACCTTCATATGTTTTGATTTTACCTCCCATTTTCACCCATTTTGCACCTAAGGACCTAAATTTTCGAAAATTACTAAAAGATCCTTTTGTCTTTGCATAAAAATTTTAGCACACACGTACATAAAATCAAACATACACAATTTATACTAGAATCTAGTGTGTTTTATTCCTAAGTACCTGAGTGTCACAAATTCATCATGGGGCTCCTCTTTTTTGGTGTTTGAGTGCACCAGCTTGTGCTAAGTAAGCGGATAGCAATCCATTGGATTCATACCCTTTATCTTATGATTAATCATGCATTTTGTGATGAATTGATCATGGAGAGTCTCTTTTTCTTCATTTTAGGACTATTTCTCATCAACATTCATCAGGAGGGCTCTCTTTTTTCATGTTTGAGTGCAACAACTTGTGCTAGGTCAGTGGCCAGCAATCCATTGGATTTATACCCTTTATCTTTGAAAGGATCTCGGTGATGCCTAAAGGGGGTGAATAGGCGTATCTAAAAATTCTTGAAAAATCTTCGCAGCGGTTAAATTAGTCGAAACTTCTGATACTGTGTAGGACGTACCTGTGACATTCAGGTATTGGGATTACAAACACACTAGATTCTAGTATAAAGTGTGTGTTTGAACTTATGTATGTGTGTTCAAATTTAAATGCAAAGGGAAAAGGACATTTATGTAATTTTGGAAAATTTAGGCCCTTTAGTGCTAAATGGATGAGAATGGGAGGTAAAATCAAAACATACGAAGGTTGTTTTGCAAAGGTCAAGAACTTGCATTTAAATCGCAAATATAGATGAAACTATAGATAGGATGTAAGTGTAGTGTAGTTTTTAAATAGGATTTACTTAAAGTTTAAAACTTAGCCAAGTTTCAAAGTATATTCAAATCCTTAGCTCTTTTGCAACTGAACCTTAAAGCAAAGTTGTAGATCTTGCTAAATCCTACCCTTTTGCTTTTGGACACATTTCTATTTGAGCTATGATTTGAAAGTTAATTAGGTTTTACACTGGAGTCCCTGCACTTTTAGGAAAATTGCAGTTAAGTCCCATCATCTACCTCCAGCACTTCTCCTCCTCTGCTTCTTCTCTGCGCCGCCCTTGCCGTCTGCTGGCCATGTGCCGTGCCTTAACTGCACCGCGTCGCCCCTCTGCGCGCCATGTGCTGCCCCGGCACCCCGCCCACTGCTCACCCGACTGCGCTGGCCTCTCCAAGCTTTGCCACGCCGTCCTGCCACCCGTCGAACTGCTCTGCGCCGCCGCTCACCGTCGCTTCAACCCGACCAGCACCACCGCCTACTCCTGGTAGCCCCCACGCGTCGCTTCCCGGCCGGCCGCCGCCCTAGTTTTCCCTGCTATCTTCTCCCGCACGCGCCACGCTGCCCCTGCCACTGCCCGAGCTCCGCCCGCGGCCGCCACGCTTGCACGCCGGCCGCCAGCACCAGCTATCGCTCACTGTGCCCTCTCTTCAACTTGAAGCGCATCCTGGAGCTCCCAATACACTTCCTCTTACGTTCCCGCACCCACATTTTCACTGCCATTTCCATTCCCGACCACTGCGCCCCACTGGACCTCCTCCGCAGCTTCTGCTCGCCGTCGACAGCCCCCACCGCCGCTTCCCATCCCCAATCCAGTGCTCCTCGGGCACTGCCGCGACCCACTGGTGCTCCCTAGCCTGCCTAATTTCTCTCTCGTGCACCGGAATGACTGGACCACTACGCCGGTGAGCTCGAGCTTCCACCGCCGCTCGGCCTTGCCGTCGTCCCGGCGATCCACTGCCCCCTAGCCCCGGCCAAGCCCACCATCAGCACCACATCATCCCGGGGAAGCTTTCTAGCTACTCCTCCACCGCCTTCCTGCCCTCCGGCCACCGGAACGCCGTCGACGTCCCTCGGACCTCCGCCGTCCGCCCCTGTTCGTCGTCGTTACACCGCCTCAGCCCCTCTCTTCCCCGACACCGGCCACCCTCGTGACCGCTGTGAGTCCCTAAGCATTTCCCCTCACTTGCCCCTTGCCGTTGGTGAGCTCCCTCGCTGGAATTTGAACGGCACCGATCAGATGTCCTGTGTAGCCCGGCCAAGGATCTATTTGTAACGATTCAAATCTTTCCAGGGGCCTATCTGTAGGAAATCAGTACCCCCTCTCTAATTGAAATCAGCCAAATTGTAAAATTCATAGGAATTTGTAGAAAAATCCAAAAATTGCTAAACCAGTTTTGTTGGAATCCAGAAGTCTAATTCTACAACTTGTGTTAATAAATTCTGGTTTGAAACTAAACACTTTTTGATTTATTTTAAACTTTAACAAAAGGGTATCTTGTGCATAACTATTACATGCTAGCTCTTTTTCTAGTGATTTTTGGTGTGCAGTCTGTTTAAGGTGAATACAAGCTTGTGTAAAAATTTCAGCACCAGTATTACACTCTGAACTTCAGCCACTTTAATTTTGTGCAAGTCAAACTTGAAAGGATTTGAATTTATTCAAACATGTTCCTAAGCTTTTCATGCTTAGATCTTTTTACCATATGTTGATATGTTAATAATTAGTTCATATTTAATTTTTCAAGAATTTATGGTACTATTTTGCCTAAGGATTAAGTTTATACTTGAAATTGAACTTAATTCAAACACTATAACTTCTATTTTCAGAAATTATAAAAAGTTTCATAGTAAGCTTATCTACTAGGAATAAGCTTATCCACAAAAATTCAAGGCCATAGCCTTATGAATTTCAAATTATAAATCAAACTTGTTAACCTAATTCAATTAATTCAACTAATTAGGGTGATTGAATTAGGACACCAATAATAAGTTTGTATTTAAACCTCTTGCTTTATGCATGTATGTGTATGACTCTGTTGGATTGCAACTTTATTGTGAAATAAAAATCTTAACTCAAGAATCATCTAAATCAAATTCTTGCATATCATGTAGAGTGAGCGACACTCGACGATGGAGACTACGAGCTAGTCCCGGAACACGAGCAAGGATTTTCTGAAGATCCTACGAACGTTGCCGAGATTATAACTGAAACCCCGAACCAAAGTTCGGAAGTCTCTAACACCACTGACCCTAGCCCCGCTCAAGAAGGCAAGCCCCGGTGCATAACCCAGTATTTTAAATTACTTCACTTATACAGTTTTATCCTTATATATATGCATTAAGTCTAGGAATTGAAATGGAACCCTAGATGCAAGAATTCTAGGAACCTTTGTATTGAGCCTAAATCCTTATCAAATAGATGCTCTGCTAATAGGACCAGCAGAAGTCGAGTGATTTTCTGTCACTCGCACGATATAGGAGTTGAATGTTTACTATTCTGCAATCACTATAAGGATGATGGACGGGGTCATGTGCAGTATCATGACTCGGAAAGCTACCCGTCTGTGTTGATAAAGGTTGTTAAGGTCGCAGTGTGTGGTAGTGGTGGCTAAGCGTTTGAAAGTACTAGCCACATGCCGTGAAATATGGTAAAGCGGTAAGCCTAGTACCTAATTGGCCTGGCAAATGGACATGTCTCCACCACTTGATTAATTGATTTCTGTTGTACACACGCACCGACGTGTGGGAGTATGTTCTGCATAGCAGACAGGAGTACGATCATGTAGTCGCGCTACAGACGTACGTCCTACACATTGGATGTGCGTACGGTCCTACAGTCGCCTGTGGTGGCCCTGATCCATAACCCAGAATATGAGGGAAACGGTTGCTTCGGAACAATCTTTGGATGTTCCAAGCATGTGAGTTAGGTTTACCCTTGCACGGTTTGGAAATTCGATTCAGAATCATCCATTTCTCGTGGAGATTGAGACTGCTTATTCCTTCTGCCACATAGAGTAATAACAGTAACTATTGTTGGACTAATCTTGATGAATGATAATCTCTACCTTGCTTGTCTAGAATAGGTGCTTACCTAGAATGGTTAATGAAACTAGAACCTGAAAGCTAAAATATGAAAGTAGATCATACTCTTTGTTGCCTTTCAGCTGAAATTAAAGCCAGAACCATTTTAAGCATTCATGAGTCTAGTTAGATGGCTAAGTATACCATGAAACGGTTAAACCTTGCTGAGTATTAGTATACTCAGTCTTGCGAGTGAATTTTTTAGGTATAACCTTTGAGAACCCCACGGATAGTCCTGCATGGCCAACTTCTGTTCCATTTGGCTGGTCCGTGGAGTGGGATCCATCCCCGGCTGGCAGTGACCCTCCTGAATAACGCCATACTTTGGGCTGAGTGTGGTGTCAAGCTCCGCGACGTGTGTAGTCGTGCGTAAATTTTCCTTCCGCTGTGAACTTGGACAAGCTGTATAGCTTATCGTTTTAAACAATGTTTGTATAAGTTTACCTTAAATATGAAACAGTTTGTAATAATGTTTAATACATTGTAGATTAAAAGTTGGTGAACTGTTACATGATTGTAAACTCGCCTTCGTGCGAGGTAAACCTGCTGCGATCCTGTTGAACCGTGGTTGCATTGGGCGGAGACCCGACAGACCAATGGGTTGTTCCGTTTGAAGTGCGTTGAGTTAGTATCGCCTGGGTAGCGATGACTAGGGCACTTGAGCCGGAATAATTCAGGCGGTTCTGCCACAGTTGGTATCAGAGCTGTAGGTTTACTCTTACAACTGCAGCAGCTCTTAAAAACATTTTCAGGATAAAAATTGCTTAACAAACAAATTTGTAACATATGTTGGATTCGTTAAGGTTGGTGCTTAGAATGTAAAGCCCTAAGGATCTATATGGGAATTATCAGGAGGCTGCTAACATATATATAAATATAGTACAGCTCTAACTTGCAGCACTACTTTCAGTCAAAACTTAAATTCATGTACAACCCAACTATATTTTCTGTAACAACACTTTCGGTGGTGAGGTAAGAAGGTAAGAATCCTCAGCCAACTGAGGGAGCTTGGCCTTCCCGTCGGTGATGCGAACCGAATGTTGTTTCTCAAGCAGTGGCCTACTTAAGATGCTACCAATATATCAACTTAGGTTGAATATATTGGGAGTATATGGTTCAGCGTAGGGTATGGCGATCGCTGTTCTTACCCCCGCATTTTGCGGTACCCCCGTGAATACGTTGTTTCGATGATGTATGTTAACGTTGTTTGTACGGCGGTAATGGTACATATGCTGTTTTTATAATGAACAGTACTGTTTGGGGACGCTTTCATATCGTGCTGCCATGAAAGGTTCATACTATATAAATATGGTCTTTTGCAGGTACACTAACCACGATTAAGAGATTAAGACGGATAGGACTTATCGACTAGATATTAGTGAGAGACGTATGTGTTATGCCATCGAAATTAACTATGTAATTCCGAAGATATTCGGCAGTTGTTTTGGTTGTGAGGTCGAATAGTACGTGCATGCATAATCCATTAATAAACAAAATGAATGCTTGAAGGTGTTGTTCTTTAAGGATAGGTAAAGTGTTGTCTATCCTTAGTATGGTTTTAATAGGACTCTTGTGACAGCCTTAGTTGGATTTTCAGTATTCCTCCAAATCTCACCATCTGAATTCTGGTTTCAGATGGCGGCTCCTTCAAACATCTTCTGGGATCATGCAGGGCATCTCCATACCAATGCCTTGCACTGGGAGGGTTTTCACCGTCTTTTATGGGAATCACTTAGTCTATTCTTCTACACCGAGCCCCCCAATACGATGGAGTGGAGTATAGGGAGGAGGGTGTTCCCCGGTGCAGAGTCAAGATGACTATTCCTCAGCACCCTTTTCGTTCTCAGTGGCAGCCCACCGAGGTCGATGTGGTTGGTTATCATCTCGTCGACACCATCGAGACTGCAGCTCTTGAAGCCATCCACATCTTCTGCAACCAGCATCCCATGGAAGTTGCAGGGCATCCCATTGGCCTATTCCCTACAATAGATTCCAGTGATCCTGAGTGGAACTTTCGGATAGCCCATTATGGCCACATGTTGGGAGATTCAGCTGAAGAAACGCTTCGTGGTACCATCAGGTTTATGAATGTTCAACACCACTATCAGATTCTGCTACGCTGCGGTATGAATCAGTTGACTGGTATCGCTCAAGGTCACTATCGAAATGCTGACCGACAAGTCACTCAGATCGAAGAGCTTCAAGCCTTGGTTACAGAGAAGGAGGAAATTATCGCCTCGCTAGAGGAGACCATTCTTCACCGAGAGGATCAGATCAATGAGAGTGATGCAATAATCACTCAACGCAACACGATCATTGAGTTCCTCCAGGAGCAAATTCACGACCTTATCCTTGAAGTTGACAACGCCCATGCTCACATCGATGAACTCCAGCAGCAGCCAGTACCTCCTGCTGTACCTGTAGTACCTGAAGGTGGAGAAGAAGACTCGGAGGAAATTGAAGGAGTTTCTGGTCTCGATTCCGAGCATGGAGACCCAGAACCCAATCCTCAGCCAGATCACTCCTCTTCCGGCAGCCAGTCCTCCGTTGGCAACCTCGATGATGTTTAGTCCATCTAAATCATCGATCTTTCAGATGTACCTAGTGTAGAATGTTGTGACATAGGTAGTGAGTAGCCTACCTAGACCTAGAGCCACTTGTTCTAGTATATGTGGCATGTGTACATATAACTTAACCCGTGGCAGTCAAACCACCCTGATGTAAGATGTTAAGGACTACCAGTATCTGCGTTGTAATTTAAGCCTTCTGTTCTGCCATCTTGTTCACTATCTTTGCATTTGAAATGAGTTGATTGAACGGAGCATGTGACTTACATATCTGCTTGGCAGTTGTATATCTTCTGAAAAATGGGTAATAATGGATATCTCCTTTGTTTCAGATGGTTGGAGCCACACGTGGAACTCCGGAAGGTTTCCGGCCAGACCAAGCTGGCGGTTCCCAACAACCGCCACCAGCCCCGCCAAATCTAGCAGAGGTCATGGCCCGACAGACAGAACTCCTCAACCAGCTAGTGCGGGCTCAGATGGGCCAATTTTATCACCAGTCTCGAGGTCGTGATGAACACCCATCGTCTAATTATCAAGACTTTCTCAGCACCCAGCCCCCACTATTTCATAAAGCAGATGAGCCCCTTGACGCTGACGCATGGCTCCGTGATATAGAGTCTAAGTTCGTATTGTTGTCTGCACCATGCTCAGATGAGAACAAGGCCCTCTTCGCAGCCCAACAACTTCGCGGCACTGCCCGCATATGGTGGGACCACTACCATGCCATGCAGCCAGCTGGTCATGTTGTCACCTGGGATGAATTCCGGACCCGCTTTTAGAGTGCACCACATTCCCGAAGGACTCATTGAGCGAAAGCTCAATGAATTTCTAAATCTGACTCAGGGAACTCGCACCGTCATGCAGTATGCACAGGTCTTCAACCACTTGTGCTAGTATGCAGGTTATCATGCGGACACTGATGCCCACAAACGTAATCGTTTCCGTCAAGGCGTGAATACCAAGCTTAAGGAACGACTGAATCTGGTAAAGGCCGACACTTTCAATGAGTTGGTCAATATGGTCATTACCCAAGAGGACTGCATCTCAGCCCACCGAACAGAAAAGAAACGGAAGACACCCACGGGACCCTCAATGGCACAACCACCAAGGTATCAGTTGGTCCAAAACACTACTACCCGAGCCCCGCCCCGTAACAATATACCAGGCAGATGGGTAGCCAGGCCGCCCCAGCAGGCTCAATTCAATCGACCCCCGACACCACAACCCTAGCAGCAACAACAACAAGGCCCACGGCCGAGCTTTCCGTCATCCAACCAAGGAAACAACAACTATCGTTGTTTCAATTGCGGTAGCCCGTCCCATTTCATCAAGGATTACCCTCAACCTAGAAGAACTTTCCAAGGGCAAACATCCAACCTGAACAGCAAGGGCAAGGGCAAGAAGCAGATGATACAAGTCCGCCAGGGGAGGGTGAACATTACTACTCTCTCCGAACTCCCCGAGGGTGCGCCAATAATGATGGGTACTTTCTCTATCAACCATCAACCCGTGATTATACTTTTTGATTCTGGTGCCACCCATAGTTTTAACAGTTCAAAATGTGGAACAAAAATAGGCTTGGATTTTTATCCTACTAGTGGGGCCTATATGATAGTGACTCCTGGTGGTAACATTTCCTCAAACCAAGTTTGTAGAAGTGTGCCAATTCAGATGGGTAGAAATCTGGTGAGAACAGATTTACTGTTATTGGACCTAGAAGGAATGGATGTCCTCCTAGGCATGAATTGGATGATTAGGCATCGAGTGTCACTTGATATTCCTTCCCGAGCTGTGGAGATGGATTCACCCGACCATAAGCCTACTATTCTCAATCTTCCACAACGGGAGTACAACAACTCCTGTGCCTATGCTGTAGAAGGGATCAAGTTAAAGGATATCCCTATTGTCTGCGAATATCCAGACATCTTCCCAGATAATTTGCCTGGAATGCCCCCGGACCGAGATATTGAATTTGTCATAGAACTACAAACCGGCACAGCCCCTATATCTAAGAGGACCTATCGTATGCCACCCAATGAACTGTCTGAATTAAAAATCCAACTCTAGGACCTCCTTGATAAGGGTTTCATTCATCCAAGTGCTTCACCATGGAGTTGTCCAGCCCTATTCATGAAGAAGAAGGACAATAGCTTAAGGCTATGTGTAGATTATCGTCCCCTCAATGCGGTAACCATCAAAAACAAGTATCCTCTGCCCCGCATTGACATTCTGTTCGACCAGTTAGCTGGAGCCAAGGTATTCTCTAAGATTGATCTTCATTCTGGCTATCACCAAATCAAAATCAGGTCGAGTGACATTCCAAAAACAGCCTTTTCCACTAGATATGGAGTTTACGAATATCCGGTCATGTCGTTTGGTCTTACCAATACTCCAGCATATTTTATGTATCTCATGAACTCTATCTTCATGAAAGAACTCGATAAATTTGTTGTAGTCTTCATTGATAACATTTTAATCTACTCCAAAAATCCGGAAGATCATGCGAAACATCTCCATGTTGTTCTTCAAAAATTAAGAGACCGCCACTTGTATGCCAAATTCTCCAAGTGCGAATTCTGGCTAGATACCGTTAAGTTTCTAGGACATACCATCTCCAGTGACGGTATATCCATTGATCCCAGTAAAGTACAAGCAGTAATGGACTGGAAACCTCCAACTTCAGTCCATCAAATCCGTAGTTTTCTTGGTCTCGCTGGCTATTATCGTCGTTTCATTCCTAACTTCTCAAAAATAGCCAAGCCTATAACCAAACTGCTAAAGAAAGGAGTTAAATTCTCCCGGGATCAGAAATGTGAAGATGCATTTCATATCAAAAATGCGAAGATGCATTTCATACCCTCAGAGCACATCTCACCACTGCCCTAGTTTTAGCTCAACCCGATGTCTCAAAACCTTTTGACATCTATTGTGAGGCTTTGGGAGTCGGACTTGGTTGTGTGCTTATGCAGGACAACCGAGTGATTGCTTATGCATTGAGAGCACTCAGGACTCATGGACAAAACTATCCTACCCATGATCTTGAACTTGCAGCTATCATCCATGCACTTAATATTTGGAGACATCATCTGATGGGTACAAAGTGCCATATCTATACTGACCACAAAAGCCTCAAGTACATTTTCATGCAAGCAGACCTAAACATGAGGCAAAGACGCTGGCTAGAACTTATCAAAGACTATGATCTGGAAGTACACTATCATCAAGGTAAGGCCAACGTCATTGCGGATGCACTTAGTCGCAAGGCACATTGTTCTTGCTTATCAGTAGAGGCTTTCAATGAGACGCTTTGTTGGGAGATGAGAAAACTCAATCTTGAGATCATTCCTCAAGGTAGCTTGAATCATCTCTCAATTGAAGCTACACTTTGGGATAACATTGTTCTGGCACAACAGCGTAACAAAGGGTTTAGAATCATTAAGCAGAAGTTAGCACAAGGAGACGGAAAGTTCAAGTGTTTTCAAATAGATCATGAAGGGGTTCTATGGTTCAACAAACGTGTCGTTGTACCTAAGTACCATAAGCTTCGTAAGCAGATATTGGACGAGGCCCATCTGTCCAAATTCTCCATGCACCCTGGTAGTACCAAGATGTACCAGGATCTGAAACAGAACTTTTGGTGGACTTGTATGAAATGAGAAATTGCAAAATATGTCTCAGAGTGTGATATTTGTCAAAGAGTTAAGGCCAGTCATCTAAGGACTGCTGGTATTCTTCAACCTCTACCCATTCCCTCTTGGAAGTGGGAGGATATCAGCATGGATTTAATCGTTGGCTTACCCAACACCTCCCAAAGACATGACTCTATTTGGGTAATCATTGATCGATTAACCAAGACTGCACATTTCCTTCCTGTGCATACCACCTACAACGCCAAAAAGTATGCCGAGATCTATCTGGATCAAATCGTTCATCTTCATGGAGTGCCCAAGATGATCATTTCTGATCGTGGAGCACAATTCATCGCTCGGTTCTAGGAGCAACTTCAATATGCTCTTGGAACTAAGTTAATCCGAAGCTCCGCATATCATCCTCAGACAGACGGACAAACTGAAAGAATAAATCAGATTCTGGAAGATATATAGCCTGCGTACTTCAGTATGACAGGAATTGGGACAAATGCTTGTCATTGGCAGAATTTTCTTACAACAACAGTTATCAAACAAGTCTCAAGATGGCTCCGTTCGAAGCATTGTACGGTTGCCGCTGTCAAACTCCTTTGAGTTGGTCACAAACCAGCGAACGTAAAATCTTTGGACCAGACCTTGACACTGAAGCAGAGGAAAAGGTGAAAACTATTCAAAACAATCTAAAGGCAGCCCAATTCCGACAGAAAAGCTATGCTGATATACGAAGAAGACCATTACAGTTTCAAATTGGAGACTTCGTGTATCTTCGAGTATCCCCTACTCGAGGTATTCAATGGTTCGGCGTAAAAGGAAAACTTGCCCCTAGATATGTCGGACCTTTCGAGATTATAGAAATTTGTGGACCCATAGCTTATCGTCTTCAACTTTCTCCTCAATTAGCGGCCATCCATGACATTTTCCATGTATCTCAACTTAGAAAATGTGTCAAAGTTCCTACCGAGATCATCGATCCCCAAGCCATCAAAATCGAATCTGATCTAACCTATACAGAACAACCTGTCACACCCGATTTATTAGAACATAAATCGAGCAATCATATATGCGCCAGGATCAAGTCACGCATATATACAACAGATTATCAAGATATCACAACACATGTCACGAATAAAAGCGTATAAATTATGAAATGAATATCTTTATTACAACTGAATCGAGAATCAGTTCAAGGAATGCGGAAGCGTAAAATAAATACATGAAGAGCAGGGCGCCACAGGGACGTCAACTGGGAGACAACGCCTAGAAATCATCGAGTCCGCTGATGTAGTCCTCCACGTCGCCTGGTACTGAGCAGCAGTCGAAGATATCCCAAAGAGAACAGAAGAGAGGAAGAGGCAAGTGTGAGTACACAACTTGTACTCAACAAGTATAACACGAGCATGAGGCTCTAAGGTTAGCTAACTCAACTGCATTAGCTTTTAATCTTGGCAAATTTTATTAAAGCTATTTACTACAAGTGGATGAATTACCATAAACCCAAATTGCATAATAAATTAATCAATATTGATTAAGAACTACTGAGAACCATCCAAACCAAAAACCACCTGGGGAATCTCCCTAATCAAAGGTTGATGACCCCACTAATCAGACGGAGGATCTGGGCCGCTCATGACTGTGAGCATAGCTGATATATCAGTTTTACACTCTTGAGAGGTTGCACAACTTTACCCACAAGTCGTGAGCTATGCTAGTTGTTCATCACACTTCCTTAGGTGAGATGGCTAGCAAGCACACTACGAGACCGTTACAAAGGATCACGTTGGTAAGGTGTAACCGCTAAGGATTCTGGATCAGCAACGATGGGGCCCACCTCCGGGGGTACAAGACACACAGCACAGACCAAGCCGGAGGAGCAGGGACCATTGAAGCTTACCACCCCTCTTGCCCACGCAGGTAAGTTACTCCCGAACCAACACGACCTAATTAGTAAGTCAAGACCGTCCCATTCCAGTCTTGTGGTTGCGCGGTTGTCCTAGGTTGTCGCTCTATGAATCGGTCCTTATGGAGAGTGGCCAACCAAGCACTAAGCACCGTGCTGGCCCCCTAAACCATGTTTCTATCAAAAACATATTTTATGGAGACGTGAGCCGCTCAAGCACACAGCACAGAGGGCCACTCTCAGGATTAAATTGCATATAACCATTAATCAAATTTAATTAAAAAGGACCAACATATGTGAGAGCGCAGCACCTAGCAAAACTAACCACAATGCAACCCAAGGATATATATATATATAAAGATAAAGGTGGCTAGAAAATCCTTATAGGCATACAGAATTAAAATGCGGTATGAAATTGTATTTAAAAGTGATAGGAGGTTCATGTTATACTTGCCTTCCTCGAAACTCTCCTGCTGCTGCTCAAACTGCTCAGAAGATGGCGGCTCCTGGTACTGGTCCAAAGGCTCCGCGTCTACTCACGATCATCAAGCATGGTCCAGACATACACACATGCACAAACAATAGCAAACTATAAGAAACAGTACACCAATATAATAGAACAGCACACAAGACTAGCTTAGAACTATTCTACGCATTACAACGATCGCGTGGATATAAAGAACACCTAAAACGGAGCTAAGACGCGAAAACTATGCTTGAAACAAGGTCCAGGGACCTATTTGCAAGAAAACTGGAGGTTCTAAGGGGTTCTGTGCAAAAACCGAGGGTCTAAACGCAAATAAAGGGGTAGACACAGGGGCTAGCACGTGAAAACCCAAGGCATGGACTGCGGGCACTAATTCCAGGAAGCTCAGGGGCCTAAAAGCATAAAATAGGACCTAACCGTAATTATTTTTGAACTACGGGTGGACTGCGGGTTGATTTTCGAAAAACTCAGGGGCTCTTTAGCAAAACTGGCAGGGCGAAGGGGTACGCGGCTTCTAATCTGGGCCGTCGGATCTGGATCGAACGGTTCGGACGCACTCCGGTCGGACGGTCCGATCTGAACAGCGGGGGTCCGGACGGTCCGATCTGGATCGGACTGGTCCGATCTGGTTGGGCTCGCGGGGATGGCGGGTCTACACGGCGGCGCACGCCGGCGACGGCGTTCTGACTTCGGGTGCGGCCTACGGTCCATGATAGCTAGCGTAAAAGGGAGAGGGGAACGTGCAGATGCTCACCGAGGGCTTGAACGGATCGGAGGAGTGGCGCAAGCTGGTCGGCGACGAGGGCCGAGCGGCAGAAACGGCGGCGCTCGCGGAGAAGATTGACGCAGGGGTGCTCCAGGCTTCTGATCACCGTGGGTCGACTCGTGGGGATCCTGTGAAGATCCTACGGGGATTAGGGAGGTCCGGGGATCACCGGCGGCAAGGAATCGCAAGGCGGAGCAGGATACCAGCGGCGATCCTCGGGCTCGATTCCAGCGCGGGCAGGGCTCGGGGTGGAGGGTGGAAGCCTCGGAGAGCTTCCTGGCGGGACGGCGAAGCTGCTGCGAGCCTTGGCTGGAGCTAGGATGCATCGGAGCGGCCGGCCCACGACGGAGCAGAGGTGCTGCACGGCGGAGCAAGCGGCTGGTGGTGCTGGGGATTCGGGGCGGCTGCAGTGCGGCGGTAGGGCACAAGGAGGGTTTAAGGGGAGGGTTACAGGGGCCAAATAAGGAAGAGGCTGGTGGTTTGGGCGTGCGTGCTCCGGTGGGGATTGCGGTCGTGATCCGCGCGGGAGAAGCGGATTGTGCAACCGCCCTGCGCGATTCGGCTCGGGGAAAGAAGCTTCTGGAAGGAGGGCGCGCACGGGAGACTGGCCGATGGGCTCGTGTTCGGGTACGGGGTGGAGCGGGGCCACGTGCAGCGATGGCACGGCGGGGCGGAACAGAGGGAGCCGGCGTGGGGAAGGAGAAGGGAAGGAAAGAGATGGTCACCGACAGGTGGGGTCAGGCTGAGGGAATGACTGAGAAAGAATGAAATGACTGCGAAAAGAAGAAATGACTGAGAAAAGAAGGAATGACTGAGAATAGAAGGAATGACTGAGAAAAGAAGGAATGACTGAGAAAAGAAGGAATGACTGACCTACTTTCCCGTTTCCCTCCTTTTCTTTCCCCGTACCAACTCAAAACTATTTGAATTCAACTCAAATTTGAATTCAACTCCTATGCACTCAGCCAAATAAAACTTATGCACCAGCATGAATGCACAAACAAGTTGATCCTATAATAAATTTTAATTACTTGCATTATAAAATTACTTTAAATGCGAGATAAATTAGAGAAAACCCTGGAAATTTTATTTAAGCCCAAATAAATTCCTCAAAATTTAGGAAAATTACATTAGGGTGTTACAAACCTACCCCCCTTACAGGAATCTCATCCCGAGATTCGAATAGGCTAGCTAGCAAAGAGATCGGGATATGTCTTCTTTAGCTCCTCTTCTCGCTCCCAAGTAGCCTCATCCTCTGTGTGATGACTCCACTGAACACGGCACATCTTGATCTTCTTGTTTTTGGTGACCCTCTCGGATGTCTCCAGAATCTTCACCGGATGCTCAATGTAGGTCAGATCCTCCTACACATCCAACCCTTCTATTGGTGCTTGCTCTTCTGGCAACCTCAAGCACCTCTTCAGCTGAGACACATGAAACACATCATGCACTCCTGAGAGACTGGGAGGTAACTCCAAACGATATGCCACTTCAGCTTTCCGTTCCAACACCTTGAACGGACCAATGTATCGAGGGGCTAGCTTTCCTCTCACATTAAACCTACGGATTCCTCTCATCGGCGAGACCTTCAGGTACACATGATCACCCACTGCAAAGGTAAGATCTCGACGACGAACATCCGCGTAACTCTTCTGACGAGTCTGAGTGACCTTCAGATTCTCTCGCACCTGCTGTACCAGCTGTTCGGCCTCCTCAACAATATCCGGACCAAATACCTGCCTCTTGCCAATCTGATCCCAATACAATGGAGTCCTGCACTTCTGACCGTACAGGGCCTCGAAAGGAGATTTCTTCAGACTGGCCGGATAGCTGTTGTTATACGAAAACTCTGCATAAGGCAAGCACTTATCCCAGCTGGTGCCGTACTGAATAGCACAAGCTCGAAGCATATCCTCCAACACTTGGTTGGTTCTTTCTGTCTGCCCATCTATCTGAGGATGATAAGCAGTACTGAAACGTAGCTTCGTATCCAACGAATCGTGCAACTGCTCCCAGAACCGTGAAGTGAACTGAGATCCTCGGTCAGATATGATCTTCTTCGGAACACCATGCAGACAAACGATCCTGGAGATGTACAACTCTGCAAGTCTCACGCTGGAGTAAGTAGTGTTCACCGAAATGAAGTGAGCAACCTTCGTCAACCAATCCACTACTACCCATATGGAGTTGTACCCTTTCTGAGTACGAGGCAAGCCAACAATGAAGTCCATCGTGATCTCCTCCCATTTCCACTCTGGAATCTTCAACGGCTGCAATAGACCTGCAGGTCTCTGATGCTCTGCCTTGACACGCTGACAAGTGTCGCAGATAGCCACGTACTCCGCAACGGAACGCTTCATTCCATACCACCAGAATCGTTCCTTGAGGTCATAATACATCTTCGTGCTGCCAGGATGAATAGAGTACGCTGTATCATGAGCCTCACTCAAGATCAGCTTCCTGAGATCTGCTACATCCGGCACACATATACGACCCTTGTACCACAAGGTACCCTGGTCATCCTCTCTAAAATGGGGTGCTTTGCCAATCTTGAGCAATTCACGGATCTCCTGCAACTTCTTATCATCTTTCTGATGCTGCCTGATCTCCGCCTCTAGAGTGGGTTCTGCCTCGAATGCTGCACTCGAGGTGTGATGCAAGAAACCCAGACTCAGCTGCTCAAATTCCTCGCATAACTCCTGAGGCATCTGAAAAGCCACGGCCATGTTAACATAGCTCTTCCTACTCAGAGCATCTGCTACAACATTGGCCTTGCCCGGATGATAGTGAATCTCCAGATCATAATCTTTGACCAACTCTAGCCATCTTCTCTGCCGCATGTTCAGCTCATTCTGAGTGAAAATATACTTGAGGCTCTTGTGATCGGTGTAAATATCACACCTCTGCCCAAACAAGTAATGCCTGCATATCTTCAGAGCATGCACAACTGCGGCTAACTCCAGATCATGAGTGGGATAATTCAGCTCGTGCCGACGCAACTGCCGTGAGGCATAAGCTATCACTCTGCCTTCCTCCATCAGAACGCAACCAAGACCATCCCTAGAAGCATCACAATACACTGTGAACCTCTTGCTCTGGTCTGGCAGGGTAAGGACTGGCGCCGTAGTCAACCTCTTCTTCAGCTCCTCGAAGGCCTTCTGACGCTCATCAGTCCAAGAGAAATCCACACCCTTCTCTAGCAAGGAAGTCAAAGGCTTCGCAATCTTGGAGAAGTTCTCGATGAACCTCCGATAATAACCTGCTAAGCCCAGAAAAGAGCGGACCTCCTTCACCGTCTGCGATACAACCCAGTCAAGCACATCCTTCACCTTTCCGGGGTCCACAGCAATACCTCCCTTGGAGATGACATGACCGAGGAACGGAACCTGTTCAATCCAGAATTCGCACTTGCTGAGCTTGGCATACAGCTTGTGCTCTCTGAGCCTCTGCAACACAAGCCTCAGATGCTTCTCATGCTCTGCTTCTGACTTGGAATATATCAGGATATCATCAATAAATATCACCACAAAGGTGTCCAGATAATCCATGAAAACCTTGTACATCAGATGCATGAAGAAAGCCGGAGCATTGGTCAAGCCAAAAGACATGACCGTATACTCGTATAGCCCATACTTGCAGGTGAATGCCGTCTTCGGGATATCCTCAGGACGAATCCTCAGCTGGTGATACCCCGAACGCAGATCAATCTTCGAGAATACACAAGCACCCTGAAGCTGATCAAAAAGATCCTCGATGCGAGGCAATGGATGCTTGTTCTTGATAGTGACTGCATTCAGATCCCGATAATCGACGCACATTCTCTTCGCGCCATCCTTCTTCTCTACAAGCAATACAGGGAAAGCCCAAGGAGAGAAACTGCGACGGATATAACCCTTAGCTAGCAACTCGTCGACAGTCTTCTTAACTTCCTCATGCTCAACGGGAGCCATACGATAGGGCCGCTTAGCAATAGGAGCTGTGCTAGGCAAGAGATCAATAGAAAACTCAATGTCGCGATCAGGCGGCATACCTGGCAAATCATCCGGAAAGACATCTGGGAATTCAGACACCACGCGAATACCATCCGTGGGTCTAGCCTCCATCTGATGAAGAAATCCAGAAGGCTCTGTGGCACCAACAGTAACCTCCTGACCATCCGGTGCTGACAGAAGAACCGTCCTTTGAGCACAATCTATCCGGACTCCCCACTTAGCAAGAGTCTCCATCCCGAGGATCACATCAATACCCTTGGTGTCTAGCACCATCAGATTAGCACTGAATTCCACCCTCCTTATGACAACACTGACTCTGGGACAGATGATATGAGACCTCAACTGCCCTCCCTGTGAAGATACTAACATACCCCTCTTTAATGTGCTAGTATGAATACCATGATGCTCAACAAAAGACTGGGTGATGAAAGAATGCGTAGCACCAGTATCAAAAAGCACTATAGCAGGATGGGTGTTGACCATGAACGTACCAATCACCACGTTAGGAGCCTCGGCCGCTGACTCGGCCGTCACGTGGTTCACCCTGCCCTGAGCTGGGGCCTTGGGCGGTGCTGCACGCCCCTACTGTCCAGACTGCGCCTTCCGTGGGCAAACATTGGCGTAGTGCCCCGGCTCGCCGCAGTGATAGCACGCCCGTGGGAATGCTGGAGCCTGCTGCCCGGCAGGAGGAGTAGGCACTCCCTACCGCGGAGCTGGTGGAGCCGGTGGAGCAGAGCGTGCCGGAGGCGCTGGAAGCCTCTGGCCCGGTCCCACCTGCTGCTGCTGAGGACGAGGCGGGTACTGCTGCTGCCGCTGCTGGTACTGCTGGACCTGCCTCTGGTGCTGCTGCTGCTGCTGCGGGTACTGGTATCGAGGCCGGGTGCTGCTACCCAACGCAGCAGGAGCCATCTTCCTCTTCTTGTCCTCAATCTCCCGGCGCTTGCGCTCGGTGTTGAGGGCAGCATCAACCAGCTGGTTGAAGTTGTCGAAGCGGTGGTTCATGAGCGCGTACTCCAGGTGGTCATCCAGTCCCTCCCTGAAGCGCTCCTGCTTATCGCCATCATGGGCGACCTCAGCGGGGGCGTAGCGTGCGAGCTGGAGGAAGCGGTCACGGTACTCAGTAACCGTCATAGCCCCCTGAAACGATAATCACCGGAAAGAAGATGGAAATTTTACTCAGCATTTCTTATAACAAGGGTGGGTTTGAGCTCAAAAAGAAAATGCGAAAAGATTTTACTCAGATTTACCTGCTTGAGCGCAAGGAACTCCTTGTGCTTCATCTTCATCACCCCAGCAGGGATGTGGTGGTTCCTGAAACGCTCCCGGAACTGGACCCAAGTGAGGGCGTCGCGGTCCCGAGCTGGATAGGACTCCCACCAATCGAGAGCTGAGCCTCGCAGCTGCCCTGCTGCGTACAGGACTCGCTCCCTGTCGTCGCACTGGGCGACGTCCAACTGGCGCTCCACCTGACGAAGCCAGTCGTCAGCCTGAAGTGGATCAGCCGCATGAGCGAACGTCGGCGGGTGACCCCTCAGAAAGTCCGCGCGCCTGTCGCGGGGCTGCTGCGGTGGAGGCGGTGGCGGCTGAGCGTGGATCTGCTGCAGCGTCTGAACGGTGTTGTTCAGGGTGGCCATCATCTGCATCTGGAGCTGGAAGAACTGCTCCGGAGTCAGAGGTGGAGGCATCGGCAGCGGCTGGTCAGTGCTCTGGTTGTTCTGCCCCTGCTGGCCAGAACCGGTGCCGGTGCTCCTGGTGTTCACCATCTGTTTGCAGCATAGCGAAATTTATAAGAGATAGATATGGTATAACTTCGGGAAGGAAAACTCTGACAGGATAAAATAGAGAGGAAGGAATGTACGGTTTTACCCCCCCACGATCTATCTCAATTTTGTTACTCGATTCAAGTTTGCGTTAAGATCGATTTGCATAAAGAAATTTACTTCTAACCTATGCAATCAACCAAAAATCCAAATCAAACATTTGCACAATAACAAACATTCAATACTCACAACTTAGCCGAGTTTATCACACCACTCAACTAACACCCTTGTTCTAGCGCATTTTCATTGGGATAGCTTAAACTTGTAGCTTATAGGGTTAGACACTCAGGCCAACGTCTACAGAAAACTCAAGCTATTTCTCAAAAAAGATAGGAGAGAGATAGCAAATCAAGGACTTAAGACTCAAGGAATAGAAGTGGGGAATGATGTTAGAAGATTTGCGGAAGTAAGGCAAGAGAAAAGAAGTCCTAAACTCGACCATTTCTATCTAGGCTTCGTCCTACAGTCGACACGGCTCTGATACCAATCTGTCACACCCGATTTATAAGAACATAAATCGAGCAATCATATATGCGCCAGGATCAAGTCACGCATATATACAACAGATTATCAAGATATCACAACACATGTCACGAATAAAAGCGTATAAATTATGAAATGAATATCTTTATTACAACTGAATCGAGAATCAGTTCAAGGAATGCGGAAGCGTAAAATAAATACATGAAGAGCAGGGCGCCACAGGGACGTCAACTGGGAGACAACGCCTAGAAATCGTCGAGTCCGCTGATGTAGTCCTCCACGTCGCCTGGTACTGAGCAGCAGTCGAAGATATCCCAAAGAGAACAGAAGAGAGGAAGAGGCAAGTGTGAGTACACAACTTGTACTCAACAAGTATAACACGAGCATGAGGCTCTAAGGTTAGCTAACTCAACTGCATTAGCTTTTAATCTTGGCAAATTTTATTAAAGCTATTTACTACAAGTGGATGAATTACCATAAACCCAAATTGCATAATAAATTAATCAATATTGATTAAGAACTACTGAGAACCATCCAAACCAAAAACCACCCGGGGAATCTCCCTAATCAAAGGTTGATGACCCCACTAATCAGACGGAGGATCTGGGCCGCTCATGACTGTGACCACAGCTGATATATCAGTTTTATACTCTCGAGAGGTTGCACAACTTTACCCACAAGTCGTGACCTATGCTAGTTGTTCATCACACTTCCTTAGGTGAGATGGCTAGCAAGCACACTACGAGACCATTACAAAGGATCACGTTGGTAAGGTGTAACCGCTAAGGATTCTGGATCAGCAACGATGGGGCCCACCTCCGGGGGTACAAGACACACAGCACAGACCAAGCTGGAGGAGCAGGGACCATTGAAGCTTACCACCCCTCTTGCCCACGCAGGTAAGTTACTCCCGAACCAACACGACCTAATTAGTAAGTCAAGACCGTCCCATTCCAGTCTTGTGGTTGCGCGGTTGTCCCAGGTTGTCGCTCTATGAACCGGTCCTTATGGAGAGTGGCCAACAAAGCACTAAGCATCGTGCTGGCCCCCTAAACCATGTTTCTATCAAAAACATATTTTATGGAGACGTGAGCCGCTCAAGCACACAGCACAGAGGGCCACTCTCAGGATTAAATTGCATATAACCATTAATCAAATTTAATTAAAAAGGACCAACATATGTGAGAGTGCAGCACCTAACAAAACTAACCACAATGCAACCCAAGGATATATATATAAAGATAAAGGTGGCTAGGAAATCCTTATAGGCATACAGAATTAAAATGCAGTATGAAATTGTATTTAAAAGTGATAGGAGGTTCATGTTATACTTGCCTTCCTCGAAACACTCCTACTGCTGCTCAAACTGCTCAGAAGATGGCGGCTCCTGGTACTGGTCCAAAGGCTCCGCGTCTACTCACGATCATCAAGCATGGTCCAGACATACACACATGCACAAACAATAGCAAACTATAAGAAACAGTACACCAATACAATAGAACAGCACACAAAACTAGCCTAGAACTATTCTACACGTTACAACAATCGCGTGGACATAAAGAACACCTAAAACGGAGCTAAGACGCGAAAACTACGCTTGAAACAAGGTCCAGGGACCTATTTGCAAGAAAACTGGAGGTTCTAAGGGGTTCTGTGCAAAAACCGAGGGTCTAAACGCAAATAAAGGGGTAGACACAGGGGCTAGCACATGAAAACCCAAGGCATGGACTGCGGGCACTAATTCCAGGAAGCTCAGGGGCCTAAAAGCATAAAACAGGACCTAACCGTAATTATTTTTGAACTACGGGTGGACTGCGGGTTGATTTTCGAAAAACTCAGGGGCTCTTTAGCAAAACTGGCAGGGCGAAGGGGTACGCGGCTTCTAATCTGGGCCGTCGGATCTGGATCGAACGGTTCGGACGCACTCCGGTCGGACTGTCCGATCTGAACAGCGGGGGTCCGGACGGTCCGATCTGGATCGGACTGGTCCGATCTGGTTGGGCTCGCGGGGACGGCGGGTCTGCACGGCGGCGCACGCCGGCGACGGCGTTCTGACTTCGGGTGCAGCCTACGGTCCATGATAGCTAGCGTAAAAGGCAGATTGGAACGTGCAGATGCTCACCGAGGGCTTGAACGGATCGGAGGAGCGGAGCAAGCTGGTCGGCGACGAGGGCCGAGCGGCGAAAACGGCGGCGCTCGTGGAGAAGGTCGACGCAGGGGTGCTCCAGGCTTCTGATCACCGTGGGTCGACTCGTGGGGATCCTGCGAAGATCCTACGGGGATTAGGGAGGTCCGGGGATCACCGGCGGCAAGGAATCGCAAGGCGGAGCAGGATACCGGCGGTGATCCTCGGGCTCGATTCCAGCGCGGGCAGGGCTCGGGGTGGAGGGTGGAAGCCTCGGAGAGCTTCCTGGCGGGACGGCGAAGCTGCTGCGAGCCTTGACTGGAGCTAGGATGCACTGGAGCGGCCGATCCACGATGGAGCAGAGGTGCTGCACGGCGGAGCAAGCGGCTGGTGGTGCTGGGGATTCGGGGCGGCTGCAGTGCGGCGGTAGGGCACAAGGAGGGTTTAAGGGGAGGGTTACAGGGGCCAAATAAGGAAGAGGCCGGTGGTTTGGGCGTGCGTGCTCCGGTGGGGATTGCGGTCGTGATCCGCGTGGGAGAAGCGGATCGTGCAACCGCCCTATGCGATTCGGCTTGGGGAAAGAAGCTTCTGGAAGGAGGGCGCGCATGGGAGACTGGCCGATGGGCTCGTGTTCGGGTACGGGGTGGAGCGGGGCCACGTGCAGCGACGGCACGGCGGGGCGGAACAGAGGGAGCCGGCGTGGGGAAGGAGAAGGGAAGGAAAGAGATGGTCACCGACGGGTGGGGTCAGGCTGAGGGAATGACTGAGAAAGAATGAAATGACTGCGAAAAGAAGAAATGACTGAGAAAAGAA
Organism: Panicum hallii; assembly: GCF_002211085.1. Classification (NCBI taxonomy): domain Eukaryota; kingdom Viridiplantae; phylum Streptophyta; class Magnoliopsida; order Poales; family Poaceae; genus Panicum; species Panicum hallii. The sequence goes on along the minus strand of NC_038048.1, from coordinate 26,994,077 downwards.
GGAATGACTGAGAAATGAAGGAATGACTGACCTACTTTCCCGTTTCCTTCCTTTTCTTTTCCCGCACCAACTCAAAACTATTTGAATTCAACTCAAATTTGAATTCAACTCCTATGCACTCAGCCAAATAAAACTTATGCACCAGCATGAATGCACAAACAAGTTGATCCTATAATAAATTTTAATTACTTGCATTATAAAATTACTTTAAATGCGAGATAAATTAGAGAAAACCCTGGAAATTTTATTTAAGCCCAAATAAATTCCTCAAAATTTAGGAAAATTACATTAGGGTGTTACACAACCGATCAGAGTACTAGACAACAAAGAGAGAAGCACTAGAAGAGAAACCATCAAAATGTTCAAAATTCAGTGGAATCATCACACTGAAGAAGAAGCGACTTGGGAAACCGAATCCTATCTTCAACGAAATTTCCCAGATTTCCTTCAAGCCAATTCCTAAATCTAATCGCCCAATTCCATTCTATTCCGGAATCTCGGGACGAGATTCTTCTTAGGGGGGAAGGCTGTGACATTCAGGTATTGGGATTATAAACACACTAGATTCTAGTATAAAGTGTGTGTTTGAACTTGTGTATGTGTGTTCAAATTTAAATGCAAAGGGAAAAGGACATTTATGTAATTTTGGAAAATTTAGGCCCTTTAGTGCTAAATGGGTGAGAATGGGAGGTAAAATCAAAACATATGAAGGTTGTTTTACAAAGGTAAAGAACTTGCTTTTAAATCGCAAATATAGATGAAACTACACATAGGATGTAAGTGTAGTGTAGTTTTTAAATAGGATTTACTTAAAGTTTAAAACTTAGCCAAGTTTCAAAGTATATTCAAATCCTTAGCTCTTTTGCAACTAAACCTTAAAGCAAAGTTGTAGATCTTGCTAAACCCTACACTTTTGCTTTTGGGCACATTTCTATTTGAGCTATGGTTTGAAAGTTAATTAGGTTTTACAGTGGAGTCCCTGCACTATTGGGAAAATTGCAGTTAAGTCCCTTTGTCTACCTCCAGCCCTTCTCCTCCTCCGCTTCTTCTCTGCGCCGCCCTCGCCGTCTGCGCCAGCCATGTGCCGTGCCGTAACTGCACCGCATCGCCCCTCACCCGACCGCGCTGGCCTCTCCATGCTTTGCCATGCCATCCTGCCACCCGCCGAACTGCTCTGCGCCGCCGCTGCAACCCGACCAGCACTGCCTCCTGCTCCTGGCAGCCCCCACGCGTCGCTTCCCGGCCGGCCGCCGCCCTAGTTTTCCTTGCTGTCTTCTCCCGCACGTGCCACGCTGCCCCCGCCACTGCCCAAGCTCCACCCGTGGCCGCCACGCTTGCCGCCGGCCGCCAGCACCAGCTATTGCTCACTGTGCCCTCTCTTCAACTTGAAGTGCATCCTGGAGCTCCCAATACACTTCCTCTTATGTTCCCGCACCCACATTTTCACCGCCATTTCCATTCCCGACCACCGCGCCTCACCGGACCTCCTCCGCAGCTTCTGCTCACCGTCGACAGCCGCCACCGCCGCTTCCCATCCCCAATCCAGTGCTCCTCGAGCACCGCCGCGACCCACTGGTGCTCCCCGGCCTGCCCAATTTCGCTCTTGTGCACCGGAACGACCAGACCACTACGCCGGTGAGCTCGAGCTTCCGCCGCCGCTCGGCCTTGCCGTCGTCCCGGCGATCCACTGCCCCCTAGCCCCGGCCAAGCCCACCATCAGCATCACATCATCCCGGGGAAGCTTTCTAGCTACTCCTCCGCCGCCCTCCTGCCCTCCGGCCACCATAACACCGTTGACATCCCTCGGACCTCCGCCGTCCGCCCCTGTTCGTCGTCGTTACGCCGCCTCGGCCCCTCTCTTCCCCGACACCGGCCACCCTCGTGACCGCCGTGAGTCCCTAAGCATTTCCCCTCACTTGCCCCTCCCTATCGGTGAGCTCCCTCACTGGAATTTGAACGGCACCGATCGGATGTCCTGTGTAGCCCGGCCAAGGATCTATTTGTAACGATTCAAATCTTTCCAGGGGCCTATCTGTAGAAAATCAGTACCCCCTCTCTAATTGAAATCAGCCAAATTGTAAAATTCATAGGAATTTGTAGAAAAATACAAAAATTGCTAAACTAGTTTTATTGGAATCCAGAAGTCTAATTCTACAACTTTTGTTACTAAATTCTGGTTTGAAACTAAACACGTTTTGATTTATTTTAAACTTTAGCAAAAGGGTATCTTGTGCATAACTATTACATGCTAGCTCTTTTCTAGTGATTTTTGGTGTGTAGTCTGTTTAAGGTGAATACAAGCTTGTGTAAAAATTTCAGCACCAGTATTACACTCTAAACTTCAGCCACTTTAATTTTGTGCAAATCAAACTTGAAAGGATTTTAATTTATTCAAACATGTTCCTAAGCTTTTCATGCTTAGATCTTTTTACCATATGTTGATATGTTAATAATTAGTTCATATTTAATTTTTTAAGAATTTATGGCACTATTTTGCCTAAGGATTAAGTTTATACTTGAAATTGAACTTAATTCAAACACTATAACTTCTATTTTTAGAAAATTATAAAAAAATTCATAGTAAGCTTATCTACTAGGAATAAGCTTATCCACAAAAATTCAAGGCCATAGCCTTATGAATTTCAAATTATAAATCAAACTTGTTAACCTAATTCAATTAATTCAACTAATTAGGGTGATTGAATTAGGACACCAATAATAACTTTGTATTTAAACCTCTTGCTTTATGCCTGTATGTGTATGACTCTGTTGGATTGCAAATTTATCGTGAAATAAAAATCTTAACTCAAGAATCATCTAAATCAAATTCTTACATATCATGTAAAGTCAGTGACACTCGACGATGGAGACTACGAGCTAGTCCCGGAACACGAGCATGGATTTTCTGAAGATCCTGCGAACGTCACCGAGATTATAATTGAAGCCCCGAACCAAAGTTCGGAAGTCTCTAACACCACTAACCCTAGCCCCGCTCAAGAAGGCAAGCCCCGGTGTATAACCCAGTATTTTAAATTACTTCACTTATACAGTTTTATCCTTATATATATGCATTAAGTCTAGGAATTGAAATGGAACCCTAGATGCAAGAATTCTAGGAACCTTTGTATTGAGCCTAAATCCTTATCGAATAGATGCTCTGCTAATAGGACCGGCAGAAGTCGAGTGATTTCCTGTCACTCACGCGATATAGGAGTTGAATGTTTTCTATTCTGCAATCACTATAAGGATGATGGATGGGGTCATGTGCAGTTTCATGACTCGGAAAGCTACCCGTCTGTGTTGATAAAGGTTGTTAAAGTCGCAGTGTATGGTAGTGGTGGCTAAGCGTTTGAATGTACTAGCCACATGCCGTGCAATATGGTAAAGCGGTAAGCCTAGTACCTAATTGGCCCGGCAAATGGACATGTCTCCACCACTCAATTAATTGATTTTTGTTGTACACACACACCGACGTGTGGGAGTATGTTCTGCATAGCAGACAGGAGTACGATCATGTAGTCACGCTACAGACGTACGTCCTGCACATTGGATGTGCGTACGGTCCTACAGTCGCCTGTGGTGGCCCTGATCCATAACCCGGAATATGAGGGAAACGGTTGCTTCGGAATGATCTTTGGATGTTCCAAGCGTGTGAGTTAGGTTTACCTTTGCAAGGTTTGGAAATTCAATTCAGAATCGTCCGTTTCTCGCGGAGATTGAGACTGCTTATTCCTTCTGCCACATAGAGTAATAACAGTAACTATTGTTAGACTAATCTTGATGAATGATAATCTCTACCTTGCTTGTCTAGAATAGGTGCTTACCTAGAATGGTTAATGAAACTAGAATCTGAAAGCTAACACATGAAAGTAGATCATACTCTTTGTTGCCTTTCAGCTAAAATTAAAGCCAAAACCATTTTAATCCTTCATGAGTCTAGTTACATGGCTAAGTATACCATGAAACGGTTAAGCCTTGCTAAGTATTAGTATACTCAGTCTTGCGAGTGAATTTTTCAGGTATGACCTTTGAGAACCCCACAGATAGTCCTGCATGGCCAATTTCTGTTCCGTTTGGCTGGTCCGTGGAGTGGGATCCGTCCCCGGCTGGCAGTGACCTTCCTGAATAATGCCATACTTCAGGCTGAGTGTGGTATCAAGCTCCGCAATGTGTGTAGTCGCGCGTAAATTTTCCTTCCGCTGTGAACCTGGACAAGCTGTATAGCTTGTCGTTTTAAACAATGTTTGTATAAGTTTACCTTAAATATGAAACGGTTTGTAATAATGTTTAATACGTTGTAGATTAAAAGTTGGTGAACTGTTGCGTGATTGTAAACTCGCCTTCGTGCAAGGTAAACCTGCTTCGATCCTGTTGAACTATGGTTGCATCGGGCGGAGACCCGATAGACCAATGGGTTGTTCCGTCTGAAGTGCGTTGAGTTAGTATCGCCTAGGTAGTGATGACTAGCGCACTTGAGCCGGAATAATTCAGGCGGTTCTGCCACAGTACCGATGGATCGGAACTTCCGACACAGTACCGAAACTTCCAACAAAACGGAAAGTTCTTATACAAAATTCAAAATTAAACTTGAAACTTTGTGCAATGATACTAGAAAACTTCTGCAAGTGAGCTTTGCAAGCACAACAACTTGAATACGTAGATCGACACAAAATAAATTCTAGATCAATAAGAACTAAACAAATGCAATAAGCACAAGACACAAGAGATTCGTTCCCGAAGTTCACTCTCACTAAGGAAGCTACATCTCCGTTGAGGAGCTCACAAAGAGTACGGTCTTACACTAACCCTTTTCCTTCCTCAATCAACCACAAAGGAGGATTGAGTCACTTACTATGAAATTCAGGAAGGATGAGTAATACAAATTTCCCGGGGTGCACACACATGAGAGGACGCTCAACCGGACGATGCCGAACCTTCTAGAAGCAAGCTTCAAGAGTAACAAACGTGAATCGATGGATGAGGAGCTTCAAGTGCTCTTGAGATGAACTTGGCTGCCTTCTCACTCAAATGCTCAAGCCTCACACCTCAATCTTTCTCTCACCCAAGCCCTAGCTCAAATCAACTAAAGGATTAGCTCTTGGAGGGATTGGAAAAGTGAATTGGAAGCTTGAGAAGGTATTTTTCTCGGGGAAGAACAGCAGCAAATGAAGGAGGGGCTGACAGGGTATAAATACCCGAGCCTAAAAACTAACCGTTAGTATGCTGGTTAAGTGATTGTCGGAACTTCCGACCCTATTAAAAACAATTGGTCGAGGATTCCTATCGGAACTATCAATCAACTTCCGGCAGGGGTCGGAACTTCCGACCCATTTAAGTGCACAAGTGTATGATTTTATGTCTCTTGGGTAGTTAGCATCTCAATTAAGCACTTTGACATCTTCAAGCTATCCATTCGGATCCCTCTTAATAGTATGGTATTTTCTATACTCAAATTCAAAATTGAAAGGATCTCAAGGTGCCTAGAGGGAAGGTGAATAGACTAATCTGAAACTTAAAACACTTCAAATACTGTCAGTAACACACATGTTCGGATACTCCAGACATATGTCTGGATACTCCAGGTTTTGTGTTCGGAGTTTTTGGAAATATTCTCCAGAGAGTCCGGGTATGAAACAATGTACACACTAACAAGATATTTATGCTGGAATTTAGATCGAGTAAATTTAAGCAAGCTAGTAGTACCTTAAGAGCGTTTCTTATCAGTTGTCTTGCTCTAGAGACTAATATAATTATAGATTGACCTCAAACCCTAGAAAGTTAGTCTCACAAGCAAATACCTAATAAAACTAGTAAGGAGCATAAAAGAGAGACATAATTTGTTTCCTGAAGTTCACTCCTAAAGGAGTTACGTCTCCGTTGAGGAAGGATTCAAGAGACGGTGCTCAAGAACCCCTATGCTCCTCTTCCAAGGGTGAGACCAACGCTCAAACCCAAGGTTACTTACTATGTGTTCCTTCGAGAGGAATGAAGATTACAAACTTCTTGTGATGCTCACAACTTGCTTGAACACTCACAAGCGACGCCTAGCCGTCTAGGAGCTTGAAGCTCCAAGAGTAATAAACTTGAATCCACCGGCTAGACAAGGGTGTTGTGCTCAAGAGATGGAATGGAAGCTCACTAATATAAATCTTTGCTCTTACAACAATCTCACTTGAATCCCCAAAGAAAATCACTCAAGAATGAAAGAGGGGAAGTGAGAGAGCTCTCCTTTTGCTTGCTGGTATGTTCTGGTTCAAAATGAGCAAGAGACAGATGAATGAAGGGGTATGGGGCGTATTTCTACCCTCTCTCGCAGAAAACTAGCCGTTGGGTAAAGGGTACCCGGATACTCCGGGTATATGTCCGGAGGCTCCGGACACAGGGGTCCGGAGACTCCGGTCACAGAGAAACATCGGATGGGTAACAGTTACTCCGGACATAGGGGTCCAGAGACTCCAGTCACAGAGAAACTTCGGATGGGTAACAGTTACCCGGAAACTCCGGGTGTTTGTCTGGATACTCTGGAGAACTATGTCCGGATATTCCAGACTATGAACCGGACAATCCAGATATAATATGGAATTTCACAAGAAGGCTGTTTTTTAGTGGTAGGTTTGATTTTCATAGCTTTTGTAGGTTCTCTTGAGCGCAACTACCACATCAACACTTGTGGATCAAAATCCCTCTTGATAGTATGGCGTTCCTATACTTAATTTCAAAATAAAATCTAGTTCTTGAAGTAAATTTGAAACACCGCTTTTCATTTCCCTTTTCAGGGATAATGTTTTTGAAATACGCTTTGCTTCATCACTCTTAGCCCCTGCACACATGCTCGATAACATGATTAGATATACATGTGCTTTGTCATCTACCACCAAAACCCACTAAGAGGCCTAGATATCTTTCAATCTCCCCCTTTTTGGTGATTGATGACAACCAACATATATCTCATTTAATAATCATAATGATGTAAGCTTAAGCATATAAAGAGCTCCCCCTTAATGTATGCCATGAATTTGAATTTCAAATTGACTTCTCAAAAGTCAAAGTTGGCACATTATGAAGAAAACATGAAAAACTCTTTATACATTTACAGTGGGGTGAGCAAGTGTGTGCTAAAACAATATATGATGCAAATGACAGGTTATGCACTCAAGAAAAATTTGTGTTGGCTGCAAAAACCCGGAGACTCCGGGTATATGTCCGGAGTGTCCGGCTACGTACGTGGAGTATCTGGACCTTCTACACAGAACACAGGAAACAGCAAGTCATCACAATTTAAATAGGCATCACACTAGCATTTAAACCTTAGAAAAGTTTCAAATGTGACAACCAAACAGTTTTAAACATACAGTAGCACACATTACAAGTTTTCAATACAATACAAGCCCAAATGAGTACATACATGGTCATCTTCACTCCCCCTTTGTCATCAAGTGCCAAAAAGGGAATGAAAAGAACAAAGGGGTCTACTCCTCATCATCATCTTAGGTGCCGTCATCAGAGGTGTCTTCATCCTCATCCGAGTCGGGGATCTCACGGTAGTTGTGAGGTTCTTCTTCCTCGGTCTCCTTTTCTTCATCAAAGATCTCTTGGCCACGAAAAGGAGAGCGATGAGAACAAGTAGGTGCATGAGTGCGTTGACATGGGCGAGGAAGAGGGGCATGAGCAGCAACAACAGCAGCCTCATCCGCAGCATCCCACTGGGCGAATGGGTCATCAAACTCGGCCAACTCATGGTAGGGATCCGCAGGAAGTCCTAAGTGACCTTTGATCTCAATAATATCACGGCGGTTTTCATTGATCTCATGAGTAGCGGTCTTGCACATGCTAAAGATGCTCTTCAGTGCTCGCTTAATGAAAGAATCATGATGACCATGGCAAGAGGAAGAAGATACACCGGAATGGGATGGAGCAGGATCAAATCATGGATTCCTTGTAGCACCGGCATGAAGAGAAGGTGCGTGCGGTGCATCACCGGAGCGAGGACGAAGGTGAAGTGCTGCATGCTTGCAGTCCTTAGGAAAGGTGACCTTGCTAACCCTCTCTATCATGTACATGAGATATGGAGCAGATGGTAGAAATTTCTGTGGATCATTCATCGTCCTCCTCAACTCATTCCAAATGAAATCCATGATTGAGAAGGGTCTTCCACCGGGCATGACACGAGCAAGAAGGTTGCAAGAAAAGTATCTTAGTGCCGTAGCATCTGCATTCTTAGCATCAATGGTGGCATGAAAGAATTGATTCATCGTGTAGTAGAAGGGTTGAAGGGTGCTTGCGTTACCGGCCTCGGCTAGAATCGAATTGTAGAAGAGGGCCGGTAGTTGATTTGGCTTCAATTGATGCTCCACATGAATGGGATCTCTCTTCTCATCCTCTGAGCCAAGTCCAAGAAGCCTAGAGAAGGTCATGTAATCCACTCCATACTTCACTTAGGTCATAGCTCCCTCGGAGGAGGAGGGCTCGGAGGGGAGTCCTCTTCCACTTGAAGTTGTGGATCATGGCGATGCTTTTGCCATCGCTGCCCTGTAGGAGCATTCGCACGGTCTCTTCCCATAGCCTAGACATAGGATTGAGTGATTAGGATCAATCTAGAAATAATAGGGGAGAAACATGCTGTCTGGAATTCTTGAAATCCGGAGAGTCCAGGTATATGTTCGGATACTCCAGACAGTGTCCGGGCACACTGTCCGGAGTATCCGGACACAATATCCGGAGTCTCCGGGCATCGAGTTCCAAACCCTAGGTTCAAGAAATTGAAAGATTCTACCATGGAATTTGAGTGAAACTTTGGGTATGAGTAACTAGACATGAGTGGAGATAATGCCCTAAAGGATATTCAATTTCGTCAACTACATTGAGAGATCAGGCAATTCGAAGTTTGAATACCTTAAGAGAAGTTGAACGCGCGGGAAACATTAAATCCAATGCTTCCTCAGAGTTTCCGGAGGGGAGAATGCCCTTCCTTCAAAGATTTGCAAGATTTATGCGCTTGGATGGTGAAAATCGCCCCTTGGGCGAGAGGGAGGAAGAGGAGAAGGAGACGGAGGCGGCGTTGGTGAGGAAGAATGAATGAACCATTTTTAACCGACCCCCTCCACGGTATATACGGGATGGTTTTACCATCCGGAGTATCCGGACAAATGACCGGAGTATCCGGAGAAAGGACTAGAGTATCCAGCTCACCCCGAGCAGAATTTTAGTGAGGGATAGGATTGAATTTTGATAGAGAGATCTCGTGATGTGAGAGGATCACTTAGCTAGAGACTAGCCAATAATCAAAAATAGGAATAATAGTCTCAAGTAAGTAAGAAAAGATTCAAATTTTCTGGAAAAATACTCTATAGCAATCAAACATGTGCATGATCTCAAACTAAGTTACGAGAATCCAATATATTTAGCTCACTCCTCAAAGTAAAACCTTTGCTCATCAAGTGGTTTAGTGAAGATATCGGCTAGTTGTTTATCGGTGCTTACATGACTCAAAACGATATCTCCTTTGGTCTCATGGTCTCTCAAAAAATGATATCTTATATCAATGTGTTTGGTTCTTGAATTGTTTACTGGGTTGTTAGCTAGCTTGATCGCACTCTCGTTGTCACACAAGAGTGGAATCTTACTAAACTTGCAACCAAAGTCGCTCAAAGTAAATCTCATCCAAAGTAGTTGCGCACAACAAGCACCTGCAGCAACATACTCGGCTTCGGCAGTGGATAAAGCAACTGAATTTTGTTTCTTAGAACTCCAAGACACAAGGGACCGACCAAGGAATTGACAAGTCCCCGATGTACTCTTCCTATCTACTTTGCAACTAGCATAATCCGAATCAGAGTAGCCAAGTGATTGAAAGTGGAGCCCTTAGGATACCACAAGCCAAGGTATGGAGTGTAAACCAAGTATCTTAGAATTCTTTTAACAGCCATAAGATGATATTCCTTAGAATTAGCTTGAAATTTTGCACACATGCACACACTAAGCATGATATCGGGCCTAGATGCATAAAGGTAAAGAAGAGATCCAATCATGGAGCGATATACCTTTTGATCTACGGCCTTGCCATCTTCATTTAGATCGAGATGTCCATTAGTTGGCATGGATGTCTTGATAGGCTTGGCATTCTCCATGTCAAACTTTTTCAACATATCTTTAGTATATTTGGTTTGACAAATGAAAGTGCCTTCCTTGATTTGCTTGATTTGAAATACAAGGAAGAAACTTAACTTGTCCATCATGGACATCTCAAATCTCTTTGTCATGATCCTACTAAAGTCCTCACACCAAGATTGATTAGTAGAACCAAATATAACAAATATAATGTCATCGACATATATTTGGCATACAAAAATATCTTTATCAACTTTACGAGTGAAAAGAGTAGGATCGGCTTTGCCTATCTCAAAGCCTTTCCTTAAGAGAAAATCCTTAAGTCATTCATACCATGCTCTAGGAGCTTGCTTAAGCCCATAGAGCGCCTTATAGAGCTTGTAGACGTGATTAGGAAACTTGGAATCTTCAAAACCCAGTGGTTGCTCAACATATACCAATTCGGAAATTGGTCCATTTAGAAAAGCAATCTTCACATCCATTTGGTATAGCTTGAAATCATAGTGAGTTGCAAAGGCAAGCAAGATACGAATTGACTCAAGCCTAGCTACGAGGGCATAAGTCTCGCCAAAATCCAAACCTTCAATTTGTGTGAAACCTTGAGCAACCAACCTTGCTTTGTTCCTTGTCACCATGCCATGTTCATCTTGTTTGTTTCGAAAAATCCACTTCATTCCAATAACATTTTGCTTGGGTCTTTCTACTAAGGACCAGACTTCATTCCGTGTGAAGTTGTTCAATTCTTCTTGCATAGCCATCACCCAATCCGGATCATCCAGAGCTTCTTCTACCTTAAGTGGTTCCAAGGAAGAAACAAACGAGTAATGTTCACAAAAAGTTTCCAAACGAGAACGAGTAGTTACCCCTTTACTTATGCTTCCAAGGATGTTATCTACGGGATGATCCTTTTGGATATTTTGATCGATTCTTGGATGACGAACTTGAGCTTCATGTTGTATTGGTTCAACTTCTTATTCAGCCTGAGATTGATCTTGATGTGGAGTTGAGGGTTCAACTTCTGTAACCCGGATAGTCTGGTCCTGCTATCGCCATAATTTAGACAGGCTGGAAGTAGGCCGTGGAGCAGGATGGACCGAAGGAGAGTTATAATAGGCTTGCGAATCGGACCCTATGCAGATGTTTTGGGCCCAGGGTAACCGTGTATCTAGATAGGTACGTATGTATAAACAGTTTAGATAGAGAGAGTTAAGATTTGCGTCGTGTTTGGTTAGGGTTAGTTAGGAAAGGAAAGTCTACGAACTATAAATATGTATCTTGGGTAAACAATAAAGGAATCAATCATTCATCAACAACTCTCGGCGCATCGCCACCCCTGTTCTAGGGTTTTCTCGGGTAAGTGTCGTGTAGCCCCGATCATGCTCTGCATGATCGGGGCAGCATCGCCCTTGCTTGTTTACTTTGTGTGTTTCTCGTTCTGAAACATTGTTGACGGCGAGTAGCACTAGTTATCTTGACGCGCATAGAATAACGTTAGTTTCTTCATGTTTTAATCGTATTTTGTTTGTTATCTATGAGCATTCAGCGGTCATTGTACTCGAGCCCGGGTGCAAGGGCCGCGCCCTGCTTTGTTCTTGTTAGTGGATCCAATCTGTTGTGGTTAGTCTTTGATTATCAAAGATTTAGTTTGATATCTACATAATTAGGCCTTGCAAATGAGTTGAAAGTTCCGGCAATATGATTGGTGTCTGTAACAACTTAAAAAGAGATTGTTTCGGGAATCGGCTTTTTGGTTGGTTTTTAGGCCTCTGTCTAGGTTTTTCAGCTTTTTGGTTGGTTGGTATTTGTTAGGCTCAATCACGTGTAGGATGTTCCGATTATGCAGTGAAAGCTTTAATTATCGTAGATTGGATTAGCTTAAGATTTATAGAGTGGGATTAATTTTATTATCGGACGTAGCTGCTTTATTTATAGATCTGATCTGGTGCTGAACACAATCGGCTCTTTATAGCCGATACCGGGAACCCTCCAATGAGCCGATTACGGCTCGGACTGATGTTTACACGTGTTTGTGCATGCAGGAATCTAATACATCATACCTTCCTGATCAGGTATAAGGTCAGGTGGCACGCCTAGCGACTCTGAAGTCAAGGCGTGTGCCAGATCTCGGGCCATTGACTGAAAGATCGGGGCCCACCAGCAGTCCCAAAAGCCTCCCGGCTCCTCGTGTTGCCTGTCGCTGCTTGCCGGCGGGTTTCGACCGACAACAGGTCCACAGTCCGGATATTCCGGATAGGGGATCCGGAGTCTCCGAACGTATGGCCGGAGTTTCCGACTTGCGCGGCGGAGGTGGATGTAGATGACCCTCTCAACATCAACATATCATCATCATCATCTTGATCTCCTTATTCTTGAGGCTTTATTTCACCAGTGGCTAACTTCTTGATTGCCTTGCTTGGTGATTCATCCATGCCTACAACACCATCAACTTGCTCCCCTTGAGAGCCATTAGATTCATCAAATGTCACATCACATGCAATTTCAACACAATCGGAGGTTTTGTTGAAGACACGATAGTCATGAGCATTTGAGGCATAACCAAGAAGAAAACCTTTATTAACTTTAGGTGCAAATTTAGAGTTTTTAGGCTTCTTGTTAAGAATGAAGCACTTACTTCCAAAAACTCTAAAGTAAGACATGTTCGGCTTTTTACCAAGTAAAAGCTCGTAGGCTGTCTTGTTCAAGATCTTGTGTAGATAAAGGTGATTAATGGTATGGCATGCCGTGTTGATTGCTTCTGCCCAAAATTGATCCGAGACCTTGTATCCATCAAGCATTGTCCTTGTGGCTTCAATGAGAGTTCTATTTTTCCTTTCAACAATTCCATTTTGTTGTGGAGTATATGGAACAGAGAAATCATGACCAATGCCCTCTTCATCTAGGAATTTCTCAATATTGGTGTTCTTGAATTCGATGCCATTATCACTTCTCACTTTCTTGATTTTGGTGTCAAATTTATTTTGAGCTCTCATTGCAAATTTCTTGAGTGTAACTTGCACTATACTTTTGTCATGCAAAAAGAATACCCAAGTGAAACGAGAATAATCATCAATAATGACAAGACCATATTTATTACCACCAATACTCATATAAGCCACCGGGCTGAATAACTCCATGTGTAGTAGTTCCAATGGCTTGACGGTGGTGACAATGCTCTTTGATGGATGAGGAACACCAACTTGCTTTCCGGCTTGATAAGCACTACAAATACGATCTTTCTCAAAAGAGATATTGGTTAGTCCTAGAATGTGACCCCCCCCCCTTAGGAGTTTGTTGAGGTTTCTCATCCCAACATGGGCTAGTCGGCGATGCCATAACCAACCCAAGCTAGACTTTGCCACCAAGCATGTATCAAGTTGAGCTTTTTCTTGTGAAAAATCCACTAGATAAAGCTTTCCCTTGAGTATACCCTTGAAGACAATGGAGCCATCACTTCTCCTAATGACGGTCACACCTTCGTTAGTAAATAAACAATTGAAGCCCGACGCACAAAGTTGTGATATGGACAACAAATTATACCCAAGTGATTCAACTAAGAGAACCTTCGAAAGAGAGAATTTTGAGTTTAGATCAATGTTACCGGTGCCAAGCACTTTTCCCTTTTGATTTCTAGCAAAGGTAATATAATGATCACCATCGGATTCTTTCAAAGATTCAAACATACTTCCTTCTCCAGTCATATGATTTGTACATCCGCTATCGATCACCCATGTGGAACCACCGGAGAAGTATTCCTACAAAATAAGATTATTCTTTCCTTTTAGGTACCCAACAATACTTGGGTCCATGAGAGTTAGTCACAAGCACCTTGGGTACCCACACATAGCTTTTCACCTTAGTGTTCCATGAGCGGTGACCCACAAATATAGCAACCACTTTACCATGATAGTTCCTAGTTAACACATAATCCGCATAAAAGGATATTTGAGAGGATGACTCATGTGTCTTAGGAGCTTGGAACTTGTCTTGCTTTAATGAAGATGCAACAATTTTGGCACCCTCATCACATGTTGTGCCTCTCTTGACAAATTTGATATGACTTGTCTCTTGTGTCTCACCAATTCCCTTGCGGATGGGAGCAGTCATATTCACTAGACCTCCTTTTGCCCCTAAGGCGGCCTTCTTGTTGTTCTTGACATATGAGATGGTTTGAGATGCACCATCTTCATTCTTTCCAAATTCCTTGGTATGCTTCTCAAACTCAACTACCCTTGTTGAGGGATTTGTCTTGCGTACTTACTTGTGAGATGGTGCTTCTTCTTACACTAATTGAGTGAGTCTAGTAATCTCTTTCTTCATGGCATGCATATCAGCATGGTTAGTAGCACAAGTTTGAATATCAATATTAAAGCATCATGCACAACCGTTACTAGTTGAAGAACTAGATGACTTTGATGACTTACAAGCCTTAGAGGAGCTTTCCAAAAGAGTATTAACTTTAACGTCAAGTGCCGTGTGAATGGCTTGCAAGCTTGTTATGCTTTCTTGAAGTTTCTCATTATCTCTTTTCAAGTTCGCATGAGTGTCTTCAACTAAGGAGAGTTCTTTAGTTAAGTCATTTACTTTCCTCTTTTCACTAGTAAATGACTCTTCTACCTCAAGAAGTATGCTATCCTTGGCTTTTAGGGACTCCTCAAGTCTCTTATTTTCCTTTCTTTCATTGGTAAGGTTCTTTTCAAGAGCCTAAACAATTTTTCTTGTGATTCAAGAGTCTCATCTAGGTCATCTAGTTTCATTATAAGTTTCATCATTCTAGTTGCCACACTCTTACCATATTATTTAATGAGACTAGTAATTTCATCTTCCTCATCTAGTTCATCATCCGATAAGTTTGGGGATATTACCTTTGAGTTCTTTACTATCAAGCACATGATTGAACCTTGATCCTCATCATCGGTGAGATCTTCAAACAAACTTGGTTGATGCGAAGAGGAGGTCTTGAATGCCATAGTTGCAACATGTTCATTGTCGGAGTTGCTCTCTTCATTTGAATCCCATTCTTGACCAAGATGAGCTTCACCTGCACGTGTTTTGTATCTTGGCTTGTCCCTCTTGGATGAGCTCTCCTTGGTGTCCTTGTTCTTCTTCTTTTCTTCCGAACAATCTGCAATGAAATATCCAATTTTCTTGCAACCAAAACAAGGCTTGTTTGATCTTCTTCTTGATTCATACTTGTTCTTGCTAAGATTTCAGAAATTGCTTTTCCTTAGAACCCTTCTAAAGTTCTTGATGAAGAAAGCTATTTGTTCATCATCAAGCTCATCATCTCCATTATCACTAGAGTCATCATCCTTTGAGGATTGGGTAGCCTTTTCCTTGCCCTTCAACTTAGCTTGAAGAGCCAACCCATTGTTCTTTGCCGCTTGCTCTTGGAGATTGGCCAAATCTTGATTGATCTTGACCCTCTTTAATTGATCGTGGTGAGCTTCTATTTTTCCAAGAACATTCTCGGCGGTGAAGTGTTTAAAACCCCTTTCAACTCTTATCAAGCTAGGTAGTGTGACATCCCTAGCCATGTAGACGGTCAAGAGCTTGTCTACTATCTCACGATCACCCCATTTATCTCCACCAAGTGACTTGATTTTATTGGTGATCTTCTTCATTCGATTGTACATTTCTTTGACTGTTTCATCTTTCTTCATGGAGAAAAGACTTAGTTCATCTTCTAATATTTTGATTCTTAACTCACGAACTTTTTTTGATCCTTGATGATTCACTTGGAGTGTATCCTAAGCATCCTTGATGGTGAGAGCATCTTCAATCTTGTCAAACTCTTCGGCACTTACGTAGGAGTGGAGGATGTTCAAGGCTTGGTAGTTGCATTGCAAAATATAAGCTTGAAGCGGTGTAGGAGTTTCATCATCATCCGGAATATCACAACTAACTTCCACAATCTTCCAAAGATCCTTATGAATAGCACTCAAGTAACCAAACATTTTTGTCTTCCATTGATTATAGCCCATGCCATCAAAGTGAGGTGGCTTTCCCATGTGAATTGAGGCATTGTGTTCACTTGGAATTTGAAAAGTGTAGTCATGACCCACTCGGTGATAGTTGGATCTTTTCTTCACTTTTGATGAGCTTGAGGATCTTTTCTTATAATCGGTGTCCGAGTTATCACTTGACTCGATTATAATCTTGGTGTTGAATTTCCCTTTCTTTCTTTACAGTTTCTTCTTCTTCTTCTTCCATGCCTTCCACTCCTGGAATGACATCTCATCATCGGTTGCTTCCAACTCATCTTCTTCTTCTTCGTGTTGACTATTCTTTTTCTTGGTCTCAGATTTTTCAAATGACTTCTCCTTGTCAACTTCAATGGTTGGATCGATACGAGCCTTTGATGCAGTATCACTCGACATCTTGATTCTCCGAGCGGTTAAGCTTCAAAGATGAAGAACTGGCTCTGATACCAATTAAAAGGATCTCAAGATGCCTAGAGGGAGCGTGAACAGGCTAATCTGAAACTTAAAATACTTTAAACACTATCAGTAACACACATGTCCGGATACTCCTTATATGCGGAGTTTTCAGAAATATTCTCCAGAGAGTCCGGGTATGAAACAATGTACACACTAACAAGATATTTATGCTAGAATTTAGATCGAGTAAATTTAAGCAAATAGTAGTACCTTAAGAGCGTTTTTACCGGTTGTCTTGCTTTAGAGACATATAATTGTAGATCGATCTCAAACCCTAGAAAGTTAGTCTTACAAGCAAATACCTAATAAAACTAGTAAGGAGCACAAAAGAGAGATAGAATTTATTTCCTGAAGTTCACTCCCAAAGGAGTTACGTCTCCGTTGAGGAAGGATTCAAGAGACGGTGCTCAAGAACCCCTATGCTCCTCTTCCAAGGGTGAGACCAACGCTCAAACCCAAGGTTACAAACTTCTTATGGTGCTCATAACTTGCTTGAACACTCACAAGCGACGCCTAGCCGTCTAGGAGCTTGAAGCTCCAAGAGCAATAAACTTGAATCCACCGGCTAGACAAGGATGTTGTGCTCAAGAGATGGAATGGAAGCTCACTAATATGAATCTTTGCTCTGGCAACAATCTCATTTGAATCCCGAAAGAAAATCACTCAAGAATGAAAGAGAGGAAGTGAGAAAGCTCTTCTTTTGCTTGCTGGTATGTTCTGGTTCAAAATGAGCAAGAGACAGATGAATGAAGGGGTATGGGGGTATTTATACCCCCTCTCACAGAAAACTAGCCGTTGGGTAAAGGGTACCTGGATACTCCGGGTGTATGTCCGGAGACTCCGGATACAGTGGTCCGGAGACTTCGGTCATAGAGAAACTTCGGATGGATAACAGTTACCTGGAAACTCCGGGTGTTTGTCCAGATACTCCAGAGCACTATGGTCGGACATTTCGGACTATGAACCGGACAATCCGGATATAACATGGAATTTCACAAGAAGGCTGTTTTTTAGTGGTAGGTTTGATTCTCATGGCTTTTATAGGTTCTCTTGAGCACAACTACCACATCAATACCTGTGGATCAAAATCCCTCTTGATAGTACGGCATTCCTATACTCAATTTCAAAATAAAATCTAATTCTTTAAGTAAATTTGAAACATCGCTTTTCATTTCCCTTTTGAGGGATAATGTTTTTTAATACATTTTGCTTCATCACTCTTAGCCCCTGCACACATGCTCGATAACATGATTAGATATATATGTGCTTTGTCATCTACCACCAAAACCCACTAAGGGGCCTAGATATCTTTCAAAAATAGAAAATAAATAAAGATCTTCTTTTGAGCTCCATCACCATCTATCAAGTAAATTGGTATCTTTTCATGCAAATATTTTATTTCATTGAATTTTAACCTAGCCATAGCTCAATAAACACACTATCTCCTTAATTATGCATGTCATCAACACCAAAACCCACTTAGGGGGCCAAATGCACTTTCAATCTTAGAATTAATGATGCATTTTGTGATGAATTGATCATGGAGAGTCTCTTTTTCTTCATTTTAGGTCAATTTTCTCATCAAAAGTCATCATGAAGGCTCATTAAATTTTGAGGGTTGGACTTCACATACTTGATTCAAGGTATAGAACTAGCTATTTATGATTTGATTGTTGTCAAAATTATGATGATCGAAACGTAAAGGATCTTTCTTAATTAGTTTATAGGGCAATTCTTAATTGCGGTGACCAGGATGTAAAGGCTCTTTGTTAATTTAGAGGGTATTCCTTAATTGTGATGATCAGGATGTAAAGACTCTTTGTTAATTTAGATGGTATTCCTTAATTGTGATGATCGGGATATAAAGGCTCTTTGTTAATTTAGAGGGTATTTCTTAATTGTGATGATCGGGATATTTTTATATTTATTAAAGTATGATATTTCTTATAAATCTTGACAAATTGAAAATCTATATGTAGAGATAATATTTTTATTAAATTTATATTTTTTTCGTGCATATAGATAAACCAAGGATGGATGTATGGTATGAAGGCTGGAAATTTGGATTTTGTCGATGGTGTTGACTCGTTTGTACAGACCGCAAAGGCGTACAAGAACCTACAAGATCATGGCTACGTGTATTGCCCATGCATTGATTGCAAAAATCAGAAGCAGTTTGGCAACATTGAGAAGATCCGCTTCCCTCTGCTGTTTAGGGGGTTTATGCCAAACTATCAAGTTTGGAACAAGCACGGTGAGGTTGATGAGAACGAACCTACTCAAGTCTCAATGCACTCCATCCAAGAGAACAGGCATAAAACAATGGAGGAAACAACTATCCTAGAAACAGTGGAGGTAACTGGACATGAAAGCGTTAATGAAACCATGCAGGAAACATTAGTTGCTGATGATGTTGAAGATGCGCTAGATCAGATGATGCGTGATGGGGAACTGGATTTCCTTGATGAAAAGAATTTGATGAAGTTGGAGCAAGTGAGAAAGGATACATAAACACCACTTTACCTAGGTTGCAGCATGTCAAAACTTGAAGCAGATCGGAGGCTATTGGAGATGAAGTCCAAGTGCTATGTTTGGGGTAAGATATTTTGACGAAGATTTTCATAAGGGGGAAGACATAGCGTGGGTTGAATTCAAGCACTTGTATACTTGTATCAGTTCTACCAAAAGGCTACCTCGACGTCTCAATCATGAGCTTATGGACTATGTATGTATCCTCACTAGTGGTCATCTGGTGTATTTATCACTCGTTAGCATGTTTAACTTTTCATCATTCTTTCTAGAATGGAGTCACACAAATGCAGACAAAGTGAGATTAACGATGTAGGCTTCTTGGACCCTAGTGAGAAGACAGTCCACTTACTAGTAACTGTTAACTACTTGTACGATGCTATGCTCGTCATGCAGAATAAAAGATCCATACTTCTTTCATACAATTACTTGTAAGAGCATTTTTTACTTCCATACCTAAGTTGTGCTCACCATGTTTATTATTAATTTGTTTGGTTGCGTCTCATATGCAGCTACCATCATGTCCTACTCGATATCCGTGTAGATACTAGCCAACTCTTTGTTTTGGACTCATGAAAGAGGCTATTGTCAGCAATCCAGCTCGTCATTGATGCCCTCAACAAGTAAGTAAAGCAATTAGTTTTATAGGATATTTGAATATTATATATATCTTATTCAAGCAATTTTTTTCATAATTTCGCACATAGGGTCTTCGCTAGGTACCGTAAGAAAAGCAAAAACTATAGATTTTTCGGGGATACATCCATAAGCAGTCTTCGGCAATGATCACGGCAGGTTGTATGTAATGCATTACATGCACACCTACACCGGCGATCACTTCAGCAGCCAATATGAAATGGTTTCATATTAAGATATGTATGTTCTTGTGTCTTGAATTACCTAAGTTGTCTAATATCATATTATTGTGTCTCATATTTTTACAGAAGGTTGAGTTGCATACTTTTGAATTGCTCTTATCTGAGCTAGTAGCACTTCAAGAGCAACTAGCCGGATGGCTTGTGCACTACGTTATGAAGCCAGGAGCTGAATACAACATACTCTAGGTGTAATGCACAGGCCGTATCGATCGTTCTTATCAAACATTATAATATATTTGGTGTATGGACTCTTTGTTTTAATCTTGACGTATAGACTCTTTGTTTTAATATTGATGTACGGATCCCTTTCGTTATTCTCGATGTATGAGCTCCTTGGTTGAATTTTGCTACTATAATTATATATGCTGTAAAAAAAGTGCAATATTATTATATGAATATTTTTTTATAGGAAAATGGTCTTCACCGTTAGTTCAAACCGTTGGTGATGAGTGTGAGAACCGTTGGTGATGAGTTCTCATTACTGCCGGTTTGTGTCTTGAACTGGCGGTGTTGAGGTCACCATCATCGCCGGTCGGTGACACAAACCGGCGGTGATGAGCACTCATCACCAATGGTCCGCGCACTCATCACCAATGGTCTGCGCACTCATCACCAACGGTTTATGAACCGACGGTGATGACCCCATCATCACCGCCGGTTCGCCCATTACCAACGGTTTATGAACCCCATCATCACCGCCGGTTTTGGAATCGGCGGTGATGCCCCCTCCCAGCACCGTCGATTTAAATCCGACGCCCTCCAAACCGGTGGTGATATTCTTTTTGAACAGACGGTGATGGGGGACGCTAGAGTAGTGTATGTAGATGTTGTTGTGAAAGGTAGGCAGCATTGTTGGTGTTAGAAAATTAGCCTTCCCGATGACGAGCTACCTGTTAATCTCCACCAGCGGAAGCGACCATTGAATCTACCGAGACGAACTTGCAAGATTACAGATGACACCGGTGTTAGAAAATTAGCCTTCCCGGAGACACGATCTTTGTTGATGAGGTTCGGCTAAAGCCTACATCCCTAGGGCATGACTAGGGGCGCTCCTCCCCAATACCGCAACACCGGTCGCTCCAGGGTCCTGGCATCGTGCCGGCTCCCTCCTGCGACCATGTCGCTATATTGTCATGGTTACAACAGCAGCCCACCTCTCATATTTATGAGGAAGTCCGGGTTACCAAGTTTGACACGAACTCTACCCTATACTGCTAAATACAACTCAAGTCCTATCATAACCGGACTCATACAAATATTCAACACATATTCAACAAACTCCACCTTGATGAATATTCTGCCAAATTGAAGTCGTCATGCATGAACCTCTATGTACACCGGACTTGAGTTGTCATCTTTGTCGAGATCAAGAACTGCCCGAAGAAGCACTGCTATCCCTGCAATTCCCAACTCCGGGACTCCACCTGCAATAGTGCACCTTCTCTTCTATCACCATAATCTCTGCCAAACAAAATTAGATTCTGTTCCAGCTTAACAGCTAACTGAATCTAGCTAGCACCATGCTCTGTCTGACTGCTTGATACTGAGAACCTGATTGTCGCTATTTGAGTCACATAAAAGAATTGCCATTAGCATTGCTCATCCGTTTCCGCTGCCATATATACTACGCCTGACGTCTTACATCATAATCTCCTGTAGCCCTGGCAGATTACTCTAGTTGCAAGTATAAATATTCGTAGTCTATACTTCCTTCCAGTTCAACCTTTGAAGCTTCTTCGCGCCCATCGATCCACGCTTAAGAAAAAACACCCATGGCCATAACTCGAATCGATCCGTGCCCTTGCCGATTTGGAAGCACACAAACTCGTCCCATACAAACCTGCATCCCGAGCTCGCGCCGCGTGTCACCATGCCATAGAGAACAACAACTCCATCAACCGCCACGCTCTTAGGCTATCTCCAACGATATCCCCTAAATCTCATCCTCTATATCCATCCTCCATATCAACTTCATTCTCTATACCAAATCGAGCTCCAACAATATCCTCTATTTGCATCCTCCATACCCCACAATCTTATTTTTCTTTACTTTCTTCCAACGGCCGTTTCCACCGCCCCGCCGCCCCGCACGCCTCCGCCCGCGCCGCCCCTCCCGCGCCGCCCCTCCCGCCCGCGCGCCCCTACCCCGCCGCCCGGCCGCGCTCCTGCTCCGCCCGGCCGCGCTCCTCCGCGCCCCCCCCTCCTCCTCCGCCCCCTCCTCCTCCGCCCCCCCCCCCCCCCTCCTCCTCCGCGCCGCCGCTCCTCCTCCAGCCCGCCGCGCCTCCGCCCCGCCGCCGCCCCTTCCGCCGCCCCTCCGCCCCTCCGCCGCCCCTCCCGCGCGCCGCCCCGCCGCCCCTCCTCCGCCCCTCCGCCGCCCCTTCCTCCGCCCCTCCGCCGCCCCTTCCTCCGCCCCGCCGCCCCTGCCACACGCCGCCCTCCGCTCCTCCGGCCCGCCGCGCGCGCGCCCCGCCGCGCCCTCCGCTCCTCCGGCCCTGCTCCTCCGCCGCCCCTTCCTCCGCCCCTCCGCCGCCCCGCAGCGCCGGCCGCCCCTTCCAACGCCGCCCCCCCGCCGCGCGCCCGCCGCGCCCGCGCCCCGCCGCGCCCTCCGCTCCTCCGCCCCTTCCTCCGCCGCCCCCCCGCCGCCCGCCCGCCGCGCCCGCGCCCCGCCGCGCCCTCCGCTCCTCCGCCCCTCCGCCGCCCCTTCCTCCGCCGCCCCTTCCTCCGCCCCTTCCTCCGCCCCCCCCCCCCCCCCCCGCCGCGCCCTCCGCCCCGCGCTCCTGCTCCGCCCCGCAGCGCCGGCCGCCCCTTCCTCCGTCCCTCCCGCCCCGCAGCGCCGCCGCCCCGCGCGCCGTCCCGCCGCCCCGCGCGCGGGAGCCGCCTCGAGCGCGAACAGGGCGGGCAGGAGCGATGGAGGACGCCGCTCGCCGCTCCCTCTGCGCGGGACGCATGCCGCTTCCTCTATTTTACCGGACGTTTTGGAGTACACCGATGGAGCGCTAGCGGGCTACAGTATCCTCCGCGCATACCGAACCGAACGATTTACAGCGCGTCGCTGGAGATAGCCTTATGTCGTCGTCGCTGATCCTGTCGCGCCTCTGACCCGCGGTCTGACTAGCCTGTCGCTGCCTGTCTCTCCGCCATGCACCACGGTATGTTCACCCTCCAAGCGAACTGTCCGCCAGCCATCCTAGACTGCCTGCCATGTGCCCGCGAACTGTCCGGCCCAGTCTATCCATCACAGGTAGACCACCAGCGAGATGCTCAACACCTCGACCATGCCAGGTTGCAACCTGACTCCGTCGCTTCCGAGCACCCACTGAAACTGCTGTCGAACTCCTATGAGTCGCCATGTGCACCACGACCGAACATCGTAGACAGCCACACGCTCGTCGCCAACGAGCCACAACCCCGGCCTGAAGGTCTGGTCTGCCAAACGCTACCTCTCCTCCTTCGCCTGTTGCAATTTTCCATCAGCTTCCGCGACATCCTGCCGTGCCCTGTAGCTCCACTGTACGCAACACACCTTGCCGCCATACGCTGAACCGATCGACGTGGATTGCCGATCACCAGATCGACTGTCTCTGTCACAGTCCCATACATCATCGTCAAGTCATCTTGCGAGATCCTTGCTTTATGCCTGCACAGCGCCACCTGCTCGCCAGTCCGCATGCCCACACGCCAACAGCTGCAACTGATCCCCGGGAACACCGCTTGTGTTGTCCTGTTCCTCCTTGATCGATTTGCCTCGCTGCCCAAGAGTTATGTCTGTCCCCTACACACTACAAAAGACCACGCTATACATAGCGTGCCTCGTCCATCATCCAGACAGTGCCTCGCAGCAGCCCGAGGCGTCGCCGCACCGCACCAGCACTCACGTCCTCAAACTGCTTTGCGACGACATAATCTTCACCGACCTCGACGACAAAAAAACACGTGGCTAAAACTCGCAGCTGCCGCCGACGCTCATCGTCGACCCACCACGACGTATACGGACGGTCCCCGCTAAATTACTATAGTTACAGCAGCAGTCCTCCTCTTATATTTATAAAAAAATTTAGATTACATAGTTTGATACGAACTCTACCTATACTGCTAAATACAACTCAAATCTTATTTTAACCGGATTTGTTTAACACATATTCAACAGTTGGTCCATGTCGTCGAGACCTTGGCTGTCGGGTAATCGTCGCCCTGCCCAGCAGTCAAGCGGACTGCTGTTACGAGTAGTAGGAGAAGGACAGGGCCCATGACGCTGCAGTGGAAAGCGGAGATGGTAATAATAATAAGTCAGGAACAGCAACATGAAACATTATGAGGCAACAGTGAGTTGGTGGTCGTGGATGGAGATGAACCTGCAGAGAAGAAGACGTCACCAATCACTGAACCTGCAGAGTTGGTTCCAAGTACATGGGAAACTCTTTTTGGCAGTAGATTTGGTATGCATAGAGTTTTTAAAGCTCTAAATCATCACTGGTGAAAGATTATGGGTGGGCTAGAGAGCTTGATTGAAGATAAAAGAACGAAAGAGCAACGGCGAGGCGAGCTCCTCGGCAATGAGTAGAGCATGGGCAAAGGGTCTCCTCTTGGCGTAGGACAGCGTCGGTGTGGATCGAGTCGAGTTTATCCTTGAGGTGCTTGAGATGAGGAAGAAGAAGCTTGGGAATAGCTTTCTTGTTAGTCTCCGGCGAGGAAGGAGGGGTCTAGGTGGTGGAGAAGCTTGTCGGCATCGTTCCTCCGCTGGTCCTCCGACATACTCTGGTGAGGATATGGTGATTTTGGTAAGGAGAGGTGAATTCTTCCTCCATAGCTTGGTTGGAGATAAAGCAAGCGCAAGCGAAGGGAGAGGAGGCTTATTTGCGAGACGAGCAGTAGGAAGGGGAGGAGGTGTTGGATGAGGTGGAGATTGGTGGGGCACGGCGGGGGCACGTGGCACGGCTTCTTTGCACAGACGACAAGCACACAACGGCTTCTCGTGAATAGTCCGCGACATGTACAGTTCGTGGAAGAGATTAACGTTCATTCTTTACTCTATCCTCCAAAACTAATCTTCTAAACCTTCAAAAATTCTACAAATGTTTATGTTGATACAAGAAATCAAGAGAAATCAATTTTCTTTGGATTTACTAGAAAAGCTATTGTAAATTTGAAATGAAAATTCCTCTTGAAATGCTATTTTTTGATTTTCCGCTAAGCTGTTTGGCTTCAAGATGGTTTCTAAGATTCGGAAAAATCACCTAAATTCAATTTTTTTAAAGTAGTATTTTACTGGAATAACTTCCAACATAAGTCCTGTATGGAATTGTGCGTTGCTTCATAAAGCATGAGTTTTAATTTTATCAATAATTTAAAATTAAATTCAAATACATTCAAATAAAATATAAATTTTTTATAAATACAAATAAGAATGCTCATGATGCAACGCTCGGTCTTTCGTATGGAAGAAAAACTTCATAATGCAATGCGGTTGGGATTTTGGGAGGAAGATAATCCTTGACCTCGAGACGTGTTGAGAAGTAGTTCGTCTTATCTAGGCCTGTCAATTCATGGACTGCAGCCCAGCCCAAATATGCTTGGTCACGAGGCCAATCGAGTCCGTTACTGATCGAGTAGTCCCAGCAGGCAGCAACCACGACGACGGCGCCGGAGAGGGTATCCAACAAACCCCGAAACGCGCCGCCGTTGCCCTTGCGGCTCGGCTGCTCCCTCTTCAGTTCCCTCCGCAGCCGGCTCGCAAGAGCACCCCGCGGCGGTGGGAGGTGGAGTAAGTCTCCTCCGCGCGCCAGCGGTGGCGGATCAGTTGAGGTAAAGCCTGCTCTGAGTTTTAATCGTCGGATCAGATAGACGGCAAGAAACTCAGGATGCTATTGAACGCGGTAGTAGGAATTACATGCGTAGAAGGGTTCTGGGGTTTCAGTGTATGTTCCCAAATCTTGGCAGAGCAAGCCCTCGTAGGAGAATACCTCTCGGTACCATAACCATACTGCAATGGCCGACTGAAGTGGTAATTGGGTCTACTCATACTCATAGTCATAGGGGTCGATCAGTTATCTCTTCCAACTGTAGTTTATTCCAACTGGAACATAAGTGTCACTGTGCATTCTAGATTTCTAGTGGCAATTATGTTTACCTTATCACAGATACTTTTACAGAATTTATTGCGTACTGGAGAAGAACTGGGAAGCAGAGAAAGGCGAGTGGTGTTTGTTACCGTAGGAACTACATGTTTCGATGCTCTTGTCAAGGCAGTAGATTCCGACGAAGTGAAAGAAGCCTTACTGCATAAGGGTTATACTGATCTCCTGATTCAAATGGGCCGAGGCACATACATGCCATCTAAGGTAACAATTTTCTCTGTACTCTTGGCAAGTTCTATTATATAATGGAATACTGATCGACTAACATTTTGTAGCAGATGAGTTGAGACTAGATATCTTGTAGCTGATACCCTAGATGGTACTCGTTCTTCACATGTGGAAACAAATTGCATTAAGACGTTTTGATGATAAATTATGGCATCTGAGGAGAAAATGACGCGAAGAAAGAGAATAAATGCATTGGGATAAAAAAATACCAGAGGAAATTCAATCATCCAGACTTTGATTATGTTGCACTGTTTTAGTTGAGTTTGTGTAATCATTATATCTTAGGTTTATAGATGACAAAATTGAATTACGATCTGTTACATGGATAACTGGTATATATAGCCATAGGACATGAAAGAACATATCTACCAGATTGGCAGATTCTCTGGATTGTTCTGCATTAGGAGGTAAAAGTAAATTACTCTGGGATATTGAAGGATTTGAAGGAGAAATGACTTGCTCTTGTGATGTTTACTAGTTCCGATTGCGTATTAAAATTTCCCAGATGGCATTAGTTCTTTACAATCATAGAATTAGCTTACAATAGTAACATCATTTATTATTAATAAATCAGATTAAGGCATACTTACATGACAGTCCCCTTTGGCTGAATTATATTTTGCTAATCCAGTGTTAGTCGTATTCATAAAATGGCTTCATTATTTGACCATCTAAGGAGCTTCTATAAGTTCCCTAGGTATTTATGCAACAAATATTTACAAATTAAAAATGCTAAAACCATCACCTTACTGCTAAGTGCCACGCTATAACTAGCATTCACAATTAAGTTCCTCGGCATTGCACAATGAGCATTCACAAATAAAAATTCTAAAAGAACACATAAGTGCTAAGTGCCTTTGCTATTGACTACTCTGGTAAGGTAAACTTGTATGTGTCCCGTATAATGAAACTGACTATTGTTTTTCTTTTTTGTCAAATTAGGCCTTTATATTCGAGAACATTTTGTGTTTTTACATTTTCTTTATTTTCAATACTGCTTACCTGTAAATCTTTTGCTGACTTAATTTTATTTTAAGTGGTAGTGACTTGTACGGCAATCCTATTTGGAGTTTCTAGGCTCATTGCGATTATATGCATGTAAAAGTAATGAATTTATTCTTATTAAATATAGGTCTCAGGAAATTCAACTCTTCAAGTTGATTATTTCACCTTTTCACCAAGCATTGCCGATTACATAAGAGAAGCATCCTTAGTCATCAGTCATGCAGGTGATAATCAAATTATATAGTGGTTGTAGCTTCTTAACCCATTTATGTATTATCTGATTGTGAATTGACCTATTTATATTGGTTGTTCTAAGAATATTGAAGTAGATGTATAGCATTGAATGTTGACTTCTAGTCAGGTCAATGGTAACAAGCTTTATTTTGACAGGATCCGGAAGCATATTGGAGACCCTACAACTGGGCAAACCTCTAATTGTTGTTGTGAATGAAGATCTTATGGATAATCACCAGAGCGAGTTAGCAGAAGAACTTGCCAACAGGAAGCACCTTTTCTGTGCCCGTCCACAAACACTGCAGGAGACTGTTGAGGCAATGGAGCTGAATAATCTCCTGCCTTACATGCCAGGAGATGCCAAGCAAGTTGTCACACTGATCAGCAAATTTCTTGGTTTTCCAGTCGACTGATTGTCTCCATCATTTTTTACTCATCATGAAAATAGAGGGATCATGTGCGCTAGTGATTTAGTCAGAAAGTGCTGGGAGAATGTCAGCTCTAAGCTAAGAGCATTGGACTGCACACTTCTTTCATTCGATCATAAAAAGCTGAAATGAAGTGGCCGAAGAGCCATGATGATATGAAATGGACGGTATGGTGGATGGATCAACTGATCCTAACCCCGGGTAGGCGGGTACAGTGTGATCTGTTCTTTTGGTTCTACAATCCTGGGAGCAATTGATGTAGCTTGGTGGAAAGAGCAACCTTACCTATTGTTCCTATTTTGATACCCTTCATGTAACTACTTACCATCTCTCAGTACAAGGGAAATGTTTTCCAAATTGCATGAAATGTGCTTCCCTTGTTCTTTGATATTGGAGGGTGCATAGGTAGCTGCTCTCCACTGGGTTGCGATCCACTTGAAGGCCAAGGCATGGTTTGAGTTGAAAGATAGGAATTCAGTGCTGCATCGAAGAGTTGGTGAAAGCAAACCCATACGGGCCCTTTGATTGGTATTTGCTACATTCCAGAATGTAACTGCTGTAAGATCCATTTCATTAAACAGAACATTGTGGTTTTGACCTTGATTGGGGGCAGCCCCGTGTAGCAATCTTGCTCGTAGCAATATGCCATATTCTACCATTATTTCAATCCTTCTTGGACTCTCTGAGAGCCATCTTGGTGAGGATGTGTGCTGTACTCTTGCACTACCATCGATTTCCAAATTTCAGCTTTGTTTTAGGGTATGGAGGTTATTTCACGCATCCTCTTCCATGGTGAAGGTATGAAGGTAAAGGCGAAAAGCTCACTTTACTCCCTTGATGACGCATGCATCAGACCCGCTTAACTCCTTAATTTTGTTTTGGTATATTTAATCCCTGTCTCTTCGTTGAAGCGGTTAACGTAGCAGAAATGATGCGGAGCCTATCCTTGTGCTTCAACCGAGTTCTCTGCTTCTCCCAGCGCTTAACGCAGTGCATAGCCGTTTGAGGTGGTGTAAATACCTTTTAGGGGGATTTGTCTAATTCAAGCACACTCAAGTTTTCTTTTTTTTTTAAAAAAAGAAAAAGGATACGCAAGTGGCTTTCATGACTTCTCAGCCTGCTTCATGACTTGGGGTCTTCTTATCTATTAGGATTTAGCTAAGCCTAGTATTAAGTAACTAACCTAATAGCCTAGGTTAAACTACTAAATCTAACCTCTCTTGTAGTAGGGCCAAAGAAAAGAAACCCTAATACACAAGCGATAATTTAAACTATTCCTTTATTTATATCTCCCTGTTTTATAAAGAGTGCAATCCTATTTTTCGGATAGATTAGTAGTTGCGTGAAATAACCTCCATACCTTCATTTATTGACCGTATGCAACTAACAAAATTCCCTAAAAATCATGGATAGAAGTTAATTTTAATATGCAAATCAAATCTGACCAAGATCGTAATTGTTGTGCAACTCCTAGAATTGTACACTTTTATGATTTTTTTTCAAATGCTAGAATTGCACTTTTGTGGGACGAAGAGAGTATATACGATACTTATATATTTCCAACCTTTGGCCCTTCAAATAATTCTTAAGCTTAAGATAGTGTAGACTTTAGATTTACCAAGAGAAATTAAAGAGCTATGCCAATAAGAACTCCTCATGATGATGGTACTCTTTCATGAATTGCAAACCAATTTCCTTCATTTGCCACGTTCTGTCAGGACGTATTGACTCTCTACATTGGTTGTACCACTCTACTCTAAAAGATCCATTGTTTGTCTCTCTTTGTCGACATGGGTGTCATGACGCCCACTCCGCTATACCATATCGCCGTCGTCATATGTTCCCTATCCACAGGCTTACCAATTATCTCTATCAGGACGTGGGATCAACGCTACCTCTATCAACCGTTGTATACCATCTTTCTCAGATCTAGCGTCGCTCTTGATCATGTGAATCAGGTTGTGGAGCTTTGCCAAATATTTTGGTTTGTTGAGTTGGAGAATCAAAAATCCAAAAGGCTAAGGATCAAAAGTTTGAGCCATAACAAACAAGCTTTACGAATTAATGATATTTATCTATGGAGATACTAGTGTGGCCACTCTTCCATTTTGAAAAATCCAAATTGAGTTTTTCTAGCTACTTATCATACCTTGTTGCAATTATATGATACAATTGTGCTAGGATCTATCGGTTCATAAAAAGAAAGACTTTGCACAATCCGGTTTATTTTCGTTTTATTTCACTTTGCCTGCCTAAGTGATAGAGAAATTTCGATATTTGGTATCGAATCCGTGTGCCTCATTACTTTAGTATTTTAAGTATAACCCTCTGCCCGTGAGTTATTTCGATTTTGGAGATTCTTCTCCTTTTCTTAATTTTGAGATTTTCTTTTCCAATTTTTTTCACAGCGCAGGTAAACTGACCGTTTTACCCTCAGCTGATACATTCACATCCCGGCCTCTCTCGCTCGTCCGTCTCCCAACTCTCCCTCGCTCTCTTCCCGTTCTTCTCAAGCGCCGGCCTCCGCTGCTGCCGCCGTGGATGTGACCTGCGAGAACGCGCGACTGCGACGCGAGCTCATGACGGCTCCCAGGACGAACGCGCGAGCCTCCGCGAGGAGCTCCGGCAGGCGAAGCAGTGGCCTGGGCTCTCATATCGCAGGTCGCTGTGGCGCTCGTCCTGTTGGCCCCCCTCCATGAGCGACGCTGGATGACGGGGTGACACCAATGTGCCTGCTCCGTCGGCTCAGCCCGGCGACCGTGGTGCTCGGGCCGTGCGAGCACAGCTCGGCGGCCCTGTCTCTTTCTCTTCTCTGACTTCTCCAATCCGAGCTAGAAACAACAGGCAGCTCCAAATCCAAGCAGCCGCAGTTGTTCCCCTCTCCAATCCTACACGCCTGCTCTCCTCTCTTCATTTGATTTCCCTCTGATTTTCTTTCTACCGCAACAACCACCAGCAGCTGCATCTCTGATTTTTCTCTTCCTTCTCTGAATTTCCCACCGCCAAAACAAGCAAGACAGCAGCCAGCCACCTCCCATCGATCTCTCCTTTCTCCCTATTCAATCAACCAGCGCATATCTCTGTCTCTCCCTCACCGAACAGCAGCTCAAGCCTTGCCCTTT
Source organism: Panicum hallii (assembly GCF_002211085.1). NCBI lineage: Eukaryota > Viridiplantae > Streptophyta > Magnoliopsida > Poales > Poaceae > Panicum > Panicum hallii. The sequence goes on along the minus strand of NC_038048.1, from coordinate 26,962,975 downwards.
TTCCTATTTGTTTTCTCATCCACCGAAGCAGCAGCGGCTGCCCTCTCTCGGTGAGCCGTCAGCTCACGTCGCAGTCGCGCGTTCCTCCTGGGAGCCGCCGCCGGCGATTGAGAAGAATGGGAAGAGAGCGAGGGAGACATCTGAATGGATAAGGTGAGGGCAAAACGGTCAGTTCACTACTACGCTGTGAAATCAAAACGAAAAGAAAATTAAGAAATCAAGAAAAAAAGAAAAAATTCCTCGAACCGAAATAATTCGGGTTATATTTTGAAATGCTCATAATTGAATGTCAAAATAGATTGGACGTCAAAAATATCGAAATTTCTGCATGACGTGTGAGGTGAGCCCGTAACAAAATATCTGCGTAGCGGGCCTACCCGTTTCATCCCAAAGTAGGGCTTAAGTCTACGGCTCGCCGCCGCCTCCGCCCTCCCCCTCCGGCCCTCCCTTCCGCGGCGGCAGGCAGCGGCAGGCTGTGGAGGGCTGCCTGGAGCGGAATCAGCGGGTGGCGGAACTCATAGACAACGCCCTATTACCTGCCGGTAGGGAAACCAAGAAATGATCTCCATTTCAATTAATTCCGCATCACCCTCTCCGTCTGATTAACCTGTACTTTTTGATTGTTCATCTTGATTCCAGGGAGATTCGGAAGAAATGAGTAAACTCGCCAACATGTTTGCGGTCCTTAATCTGGACGCCGAGGACGACCGAGAGGAAGCGGAGGAACCAGCATCCAGCAAATCGGAAGCTGATGCTGCCCCCAGAAAGCCTGGTAAGAGCGCCCTTTCCTCTTTCCCGGCCAGAGGCTGACAGCATGCTCCTGAATGGACTTTATCGAGCGTAAGTAAGTATAGCCTCTTATCGAGCGTAAGTAAGTATAGCCTCGGTGGCCTTGCTGCTCTCCACCATGCTTCGCAGTTTGTGAAATAAGTCATCCATAATGTTACAAAATCCTGATCGCTTCACTGTTACCTGCTTACTGATTAGCGTCTGCCTTAGCCACCATCCTTTTGATAGGCTAAACCTTCAGGAGAAAATAATCTGCTTACAAAGTTTGTTACTGAAGTTTAATCTAACCAAATCAGGCGAAAAAACATCATCAAATCACGTTTCAGTTTTAGGAGAATTAACCGGTAGTTATATCCTCACAGCTAGTAGTCTCCATCCTGATCTACTGGGTCAGTAATGGAATCATGAAAGTCCAAGTGAATCTGTCCTGCAGGTTACTAGATAATTGAACAATGTAGTAAAATGGTAATTGAACTTCAGCTGTGTTCCACTTTATGTCAGAACTAAAAAGGATGTTTGTTTCCTTTTTTTCTAAATGGACTTGCTAATTTTGCTGATTACTGTTCACTTGATTATATTCAATAATCAATTCCACTTTTCAGAGAAAAGCAGCCAGAATAAAGCAATGATTGTAAATTATGATGGGGCAAACCTTGCTTCATCATCAAGTGATTACAGGATGCCATTGGTATGGATAGACTTGGAAATGACTGGTGAGTCTTTCATCCCTCCTATTATAAATCACATGTTGGCTGGAGCTTCTGCACCCGCTTCTATTTTAGCTGCTGCACTTCTACAAAATAGTCAGTCCAGATTCATATTGTTACAGTGTATGATATCTACTCTACCTAAACAATACTCCCTCTGATTCCACATGTAAGTTGTTTGGGACATTGACGCGGTCTTTAATATGACACAAATACAGAAAGTTAGATACCATGATTATCTAGTTATATGAACCATGTGTTGTCAATACATGTAACTTTTTCTATATTATAATGGGCCAAGTTAAAGAACTTTGACTGCCTAGAATCCTAGAACAACCTAAATCTGGAATTGGAGGGAGTAACTGCAAATTACTGATTTCCTTGGTAAGTTGGTATAATCAGCAATGAAAACATTTTTTGTACGGTCCAACATGAACTTTGTCTTGTGGGGATTCACGTCTTCTTGTTGGTGCTGCTGCTGCTCCTCTATATTGATTTATAGATACATCAAACCCATGCTTGTGCAGCGTCTGTTCAAACTTGTACTGATTTTACGCATGGTAATATAATGACTGATGGGCATGTTTTTGATTGTTTAGGTTTGGACATCACTAAAGATCGCATACTGGAGATTGCTTGCATTATAACAGATGGTAAACTTACCAAACGAATAGAGGTTGCTATTGAAACAAAGTATTTCAGTTGGTTTGGATGTTATGACTATTTCTCTCTGTTTTTTTTTGATTTTTTTGCACTCAGAGACATCATTTTGGCTGTATGTACTTCTTGGTTTTTAAGTTTTGGGGGTGAGCACATTAGGATATCTGTCTTTAAAGCTGATTGGTTGAAGGAGCACAATCTGTAATCCTTAATTAGCAGGCTGAGTTGTTGTTGACTCATAACAGAAATAATGAAATTCTTTGTCTCCTTAATCAGAAGGCAGAGTTATTGTTGACTCATAGCTTATATGAAACTAAGCTCATGGGCATTGAAGCAGCTCAAATCTGTTAAATAAGACTTCCAGGAAGTCCACCAGGGCTCTGTGATTGTTAAGCTATTTTTTCTTACAAAGTATTTGGTTTAAGAGCTTGTGCAAAGATAAAAAAGGGCAATTAGATTATGATGGAATACTATTTGATTTAAGCTATGTGTTTATTTGAGGATATGAATATAATGTTGCTTCATCATTTGCTTGTTGCCAACCATATGGTTATCTTCTGTTGGCATCTCATCCCCAGGCAGATCAACATAACTAATGTTACCTATTTGTTTTGTAGGGTCCAGACTTGGTTATAAGACAGAGTAAGGAATGCTTAGATGACATGAATGAATGGTGTCAAGTCCATCATGTGGCAAGTGGTAAATATCTTATTATTCTGAAAGAATCATATATATCTGTTGTAAAAATTCATCATCTGGCAAGTGGAATGCTTAAATCTGTTGATGTTTCCAATTTAGGACTGGCGGAACAAGTACTAAAGAGTGAAATTTCTGAGCATGACGCAGAGAAACAAGTATGTTATTCTTCTCCTTTTGTTACCTCTATAGTCTGAACTCTCTGAAGGTGCTCACTCTATTATTAATTAGCTTATACATTAAAGTGTCATTTTGTTGTCTTTATTTCACATAGCATATTGGTCACTTCAAATCTTTATTCTTTGCTTGTATGGCATGTTATATTGAGTGACTTTTTATGTGCCAAAACCTATCCTGGTGCTTGTGCTTTCCTGTGCATATATGCCTGTATGTGCCTGTGCAGGAGTGCGTTTGTGATGCTAATAGTTGTTCGATGTTAGTATTATGATAATTGAAGGTTCGTTTGCAGTTCTCTTTTTATGAACATTAGTATTATGTTCCTGAGAAGCATCCTATATGTGTTCTGATTCCTTTGGTGTTCAACTATCTAATGGAACATTTCCTAACAAGGTTTCTTGTGTTAGCTATTTTCAGGTGTTAGACTTTATTAAGAGGTATATAGGTTCTGCTACTCCATTGATAGCTGGGAATTCCGTCTATATGGATTTACTATTTTTGAAGGTTAGTAAGAGAACAGATTCAGTTATCTTTCTGCTGAATCTTAAATGGTCTTATATGTTTGAGGCTTTGAGATACTGCAATTTAGGGGCACGTGTAAGCTGGGACTTGGCATTCTGGTGATATTTGGAGTGAAACAATACAGTGCTTTCCATTTTGATGTGGTTTTATCCATAAAGAATGAGGAAATGGGAATCGTGCAAGATAGAACTGGAAAAAAAAACATATGCTGAAGATTTGAGTTGATCCTAACACTGACGATGCATATTTAGTGTACAGAAACAATGCTTGCATAATTTATATATCATACGTGTAATGGATCTCATTTGGCCTGAGGACCAATGCCACTGTTCACTTAGTATTCTGTTGAATATACTTAATTTTGTCCATTTGATATCCACGAAATTCTGTTGATCTATTCAGTGTCTCTTTGTCAATGAAAATGACAGAGTTTCAATACATGTATATAGCTTATTGTTAAAGGGAAGGTGATTCAGTTGACACTATTCTGTACAAAAAATAGTGTATGATAGACAAAGGTGATCCCATCCAGATAGTGAAAATGATAAAATTATTTATCTGAGAAGGAATCCTGAAATACCTGGCACACTGCCTATCCTGTTAAATATAGGTCTCACTAGTTTTGTTTAGAAAAGTACATAATTTTCCACTAGCTTATTCAATAGTCAGTTTCTTACTGTTAGTGCATCGGCATATTCTTTAGTACATAGGATTATAGAATAAGTAGCATAATTTATTTACCGTCTTTTTTGCTGACATTTCTCTCTTTTTTGCCCTCCAGAAATATATGCCACAACTTGCAGGCATATTCTCTCATGTGATAGTTGATGTGAGCAGTATAACAGCTTTGTGCAGCCGCTGGTTTCCGAAAGGTAACTATTCTTGTTACTAAACCACATTGCTGAGTTATCATTCGATTCCTCTGCATTTCTTTATCACTCCTATTTGTCTTATTTTTGGACCCCTCGCCTAAACTTGCAAGCAAGGCTAGCATTAGTCTAGACTTGATAAGCATGCATGCCTGTTTCAGTAGTCTAGACTTGCTTTTGTAGCAGCAGATATACACAAACTTTTAGCGTCCAGCAGCAAAGATCAGTTTTCTGGGTGTCTTTTAGCAGAAGTGACATATTTTGGGTGTCCAGTTGCAAATCATATAGTTGAATAAGAATAATAATGTTTTATAAATGACTTGACCTTAGCTAAAACACTCACTAGTCTAAAATGTATAAATGCAACGATCACTATCCTGAAACAAGACGATCATCTCCAGCACTTTACTGCAATTTTACTAAAGTATTTTTTATTTGTTTATTTGCATTTAATTTAAAGATAACATGGTAGCTACTGGCTTTATATGCCAACTTTTTTTAAGTAGTGGTCATCTTTAGTTTTAAACACATCTTGCTCATTTGGAGAGTATAGGTGAGCCTTCACAAGATTGCCAAACCATTGGGTTTGTAATATGATTTAGTATATTATAGGGTTGGGATGTTTTCCTCACTGCAGGGAATAAATGCTTAAATTGGGATGGGTAGTATGAAAGTAAAATAGTGTAAAGAAACTAAGAATGAATAGACCAAAAATTCATTTCCCTGCTTAGAAGAACTTTCAAGTATGAAGTATAGCACTGTTCATTAGAAGGTGAAATTGTTTCAAATTAGCATCTCATCTTCAGATCTGCTGCTCCTCAATTTTGTACAAAGCGTAATGGTATCAATTGTTGAAGAATCATTGAAGTCGTGATTATTTTTCCATCCTTTCCTCTGTCGTCAGCCTAGATAGATGTTGGTATTTTGCAGCAAAATATCCAAGGGCATAAAAAGTCTTAAACATCATAGCCAATAATTCAGTTTTCATTCTTATGCACAAGCACAAAATTCTGAATGGTGTGACTTTGCTAATGTTTGGCTGCATACAGAAAAGAAAGCTGCTCCAAGAAAGGAAAAAAACCATAGAGCGTTGGATGATATCAGAGAAAGCATCAAGGAGCTACAATACTACAAGGAGAACATTTTCAAGTCACGGAGATCTTAGTAGCTTATTGTGGTGGATTGTGAACACATCCTCAATTAATCATGTCACTTGGTGATTTGCTGAAAGTTTGTGCGTGGCGAGCTGGTACAAAATTATCGATAATTCCATGCTAGGGCCAATAGAAAATTTTAGTTTGGTCAATATATGATTATTGACCCTTGTTACGCATATTAAGAGAGTATCTTGGACTAAAAATTGTCATCTGACCATTGTTTAACTGCAGAATGCATGTTGTCATAGCTCTCTTTCGCAGTGACAAATGGCCGATAATGCTGCGCTGTCTGTAGGATGTATCATCTTGAGTGCTCATTCATTTGGGATATGAGGAAGAGATTGCTGGAGTTGTGATATCTTCACAGCTCAATTCTGTAAGTAGATCGGTGGATCTGTGGCTGACATCCGTTATTGAGCCATGTCGCTCCAGCTGTGCAATGGACGGTACAGAGAATTTGGATCTGTTCGGTGTAATGTTCGTTGGAGCCCAACCTCCTTTTGCTAGACATCGAGTCTAAAATTGATTGCCATTTGGTTGGATACCCAAAAGTTACAGAATTGGCAGCAAACTTGGCCATCCAGACTTTTGATTGTCTACGCCTTTGTTTACCTTTTTGTATGGTTATTTTTTATGTGATTCGCTGGGTACGGACGCACATTTCTTTGATCCTCTGATGGCAGCAAGAATTACCAAAGATGCTTTGGGTAAGCGGCACTAAATTTAGATTTAGCTCTCTCCAGTGGCCTCTGGAGTCTGGAAGCTGATGTTTGTTCGTCCTCTCGCCTCTGGAAGCTTGGAATATGATACTCTTGGTTTGCACAACATTGGCCTTTTGAACAACCAAGTCAAAGGCTATAGTTCCTGAATTTAAGATTGGTAAATTCTGTGCTTTGCAAACTGTGTTGAGACGATAGCTTAACGGCCTGATTGGTTGCCTAGGGCCCTAGCTTGGCTCCTACATGTGAGCCAAGCTAGATGCATGCAACGACACTGTTTGCCTGTACCTGATTATACTGGCTGAGAAGAATGGGCGTTTGGTTGACTACACGATAGTATGTTGCAAGAGAAAAAAAATGAAAACATTTTCACCAATAGCCAGGCCCAGAAGCTAGTACAGGCAACCACTGCATGCTATGGGCCTGGTTGGGGCAAATACAACCAACCAATCACGCCCTAAATCATTCATCACAGTTCACACAGGCATGGAACAACAGCAGTTCTGTAGGATATCTTTCAGCAAAATGGAATGCCTAACAAGTGATGGCTACATACAAGATAACCCAACTACCAACTACATACGTCCATTACAGAAAATACCAAACTTACAGTTTCGTAGTTCATGTGATCCTCCAAGATTCGTCTATCAAATTTGAGTTGAATTTAAGTACAAGAAAATAAATGTAAATAAAATACCCTGCAAGCACACAGTTGACATCAAAAGTGACTACTAGATGCCAATGACATCAAAATTCTGAGAGATTATTGTCAGAAGTTGGAAACAAAAATCTTTGCCAGTTGCTCTACTTGTGTAATTTATTTTCAGGGATGGTACACGACATAAGACACGGTGAAACAAAAAGGTGTTCGTCAACAAAGACTTATGACACTCTAGCACCCTTTAGCGATTTGCAGAGAACCGGGCCTGCAGATGTACGCATCGTATGCTCACCGAGAACTGCTATGCAGTTATCCGTTGTTTTAAGATGCGGCTGTACAGATTCCCAAATTTTCTTCTTTTGTACCTGAATGAAAAAGAACGATGCATTAGGCATTGCACAATTAATTTCAGCAATAAGAACCCAAGTTTATTAGTAGAGAACTAGTTCCACACAGTGAATATCACTTCACGCTAACATTGTTATCTTCAAAGGAATTAACATAAAGCACCCATGTCACTACTATATATAGTTTAAATTGCTAGAAAACTCAGAAGGTAAATAATAGCTGGAACAGCTACTAGAATTTTTGAAAAAAGAACATACAGAGAAATCAAGCGCAATAGTATGCATATCACTAGAGGCATTAACACAATTGCCTAGACAAACGACTTAAATCTGCGTTGTCAAGTGATACCTGATTTGGTGATGCAGGGTCTGATTGACGATCCTTTTCTTCTTCGGAACCAAACCATACTCTTTCACCAGGAACAGATCCTTCCGGAGGGTTGAGCAGCTCAACATTCTCATGTGAAGCATCAGAAGCAGCCATGAGCATGCCATTTGACTTGATGCCACGCATGTTCCTTGGTTTGAGGTTAGCAAGAACAATCACGCTGCTGTCCTGCACGGATCATATGCCGTGGCTAGCACCATAAGTACCATGGAAAAAAGTAATAATTATAAGCTATCTTATGACATGGATATAACCATGAAAAACTCCATATGCTCTACTTGTTGGATCAAGTTAACTTGATCCCCAAATTCTCTGGATGTTGACGGATCAGTCTGAACTGGCGATAATTGAGTTCGAATTTAGTGCCTTGGGCTATGTTTTTCATCTATTATCTGATGTCTAATCTCAGAAATATGCCATATATAACAGTCAAACATAAGCAGATATTCTCTGACACAGACGCATTACGCATTGTACCTGGAGCTCTTCAATGGGGAGGAAGTTGACGAGGCCACTGCAGATGGTGCGCGGCTCCGCCTCGCCTACGTCCACCTCCTCGACGTAGAGCGTGTCCGCCTCCGGGTGCCTCCACGCCTTTACCACCCGCCCGACACGGATGTCCAGCAGCCCCGCCAGCTCCTCCACAGTCGGCTCCGCCTTCTCGTCCCCGCCCGGCGCCGGCGGCTTCGTCTCCTCCACCGCGGCCTGCGGGGGCGGCGGCGCTACGCCGGCATCCGTCTGCGAAGGCGTCGAGGAGGAGCAGAAGAGCGCGAGGTTCCGCGAGGATCTTGCGGCTGCCGACGGCGACGGTGCGGGAGCCAAGAACGAGACGGCGCCGGCGCGGGCCTTCACTAAGGCGAGGGTCGAGGGAGAGGATGGGAGCAGCCGGGCGCAGGAGGTGAACGCCATTCTCGCCGCGGCCAGCATCACAGAGGCGCGGGTGCGGTTGGGGCGTCGGCCGCCGTTCTCCGCCGCAGAGCGAGCAGCGGCAGCAAATGGGAGACGAGGAGAGATTTTCTATCGGATGGGTAGGGGGAGGGAAGGATGATGGGCCTCACCACGTTACTACACAAGGCCCAACTGGGCGCCTGTTTGTTTCCGCGTTTGTTTTAGTACATGAAACTCCAAATTCTTTGAAATTACTTGAATTCTCACAAAGAACATCTTAGAAATTCTTACTGAGGTCAATCCCAATGCAAATACTTCAAAGTAGTTTTAATGCATCTCGTGTTCATATACACATCACTCTAGACACTATGGTTCCCAATGATTCATGTCTATCTATAGCACAAGTAATTAGGGTTAGTTTGTAGAGCTTAAGCTGCTTCTGATTCTTATGGAAGCTGATTCTCTATAATTAACATTATAAAAAATTAGATCCTATGTGAGAGGTGAATAAGAAAAATCTACTTTTTTCCAGCTCCTAAACCCTTTAGTTCATTTTAGAGGATCACTTCATAAAAATTAGTATAAAATTATTTCTCTCTGAAAAATTATTTGACAGAACTTTTCCTAAATTCAGCCTAGAAGCTGCTTCAGGAGCTCTGCCAAACAGGACCTTAATATGCACTCTTCAATCAATCATATTTGTTCTTCATATATCTTATATCTTGGAGGCACTATCCTCCATTGTAAAAGTTGACAGTATTTAGTTCATAGGTTTTTGCATTAAAAATGAGCCTTGCATGAGACCGATTTGTTCCTCTCTCCATTCTCTCTCATTTAATGTAGTACCACACAAATTAAAATTCTTAGATGGTTATGTAACTGATGCCATAGAAACTATTCTAGATGAAGAATTGGGACTGTCATGAGAAGTCTAAAAATCCAAATCTAACTTTGCATGTTTGCAACCCAAGAGCGACACATGATTGTTGTTGACACTTGACATATATAATATTGTTTATTTAAAAAATATCATATGCAGTACTATTCAATTATAAAAGAATTTTGGTGAATAGAGTCTAACTCAGGTGGTTAGCGCTTCAACTATCCACCTAAGTTCAAGTCCATCATAACGTTCGCATTTTGCTAGATTTGGTCTATAAATTAAGGATGTTATTATTTTAGTGATTGATGATGTTACTTTCTACAACGACATCTGTGATATGTGTTTGTATTCATAAGGATGAGTGTGACTATACATGTACATAGTATGTTTAGAAAATTTTGTAGTAGCTGGTAGATAAATAAAGCTTCTCATTGTTATTTTTATATACTTACTAACTACTAATTGAACGGTACTCGTGGAGTTCTATGGCGATGTGCTACGCATGATGAAAGTTTAGCATGCCAAAGTTTTTATGGTGATTCCTCTACAAATTGACAGCATAAAGATAGCAACATGTGTGGCGGATCAAATAGGAGAATTTGCAATAGTGTGTGGTTTGCCAAAAAAAGAAGAAGTCTATGTTTCCAAAAAAGGGTGTCTATGCAACACATTAGTCTAGAGCTAATAAAATGAGACAGCCTACATTTGGAATGATGGTATACATTGGTGAAGCGCTCCCTGTAAGATACAAGCGAAACTTGGCCACAATTCTGTAAATTGTCCCGTTCGTTTTCAAAGCAATTGTGCCGTCAAAAGAATTCAATAATAATGTAAGATTCCTCCGTCAGATTTCTCATAGTTTCAACTAAAATTGTATCGTATTTTTACATTCCAATTTTAAAATACAGAACCCAACTTATTATAATACATGTGTCTTGTAATGTATAGCCCATGCAGATACCGAGATATGCAATTTGGAGTAGTGTTGTACAAATGGCTTAAAATATGCCCAAAACAGCAAGCGAAACGTCAAAAATCTGGATACACCGTAAACAATGGGCGAGGAGTCGAAACACGAAGCAAGGAAGGAGACTACGAGTTGGTTTACGACGTTGACACCACATACGGGCCACCCCACCAAGTCTTTGCCCGGCACAGACAACCAGTGTGCCCTTTTGAACTAGTCAAACCAATCCAGCTACATAAACCGCGTGCACATGCTATGGCGCTCAGCCTCAACTCTTTGTAACGGAGAAGAGGCAGAGGAGGACGGAGACTGGTTGACGGCCAGCTCGGCGCCCAGGCACTTGCCGGCGGCGAGTCCGGCGCCCCATCGTGCCCGTGGTCAGGTGAGTTCTTCTTCGCTGTAAACTCATCTCTGCAAAAGTGAAAGCCCAGCCCCCAGCTTTCTTGCTGGCTACTCGTCAAGAGAACAACTCACCCTTACCATCTCCACTTTCCTTTCAAGTAGCAGCTGCGCCATGGCTCCTTCCAATCTTCTCCTCTTCCTCCTGCTTGTAACTGCAAGTCCGTTGATCACCGGGCAGCCCTTCGACTACCCGACAGCTAACTTCTCCATGCCGTGGACCAACAACAACAACTCCCTCGAGCACAGCGTCACCTATAACGATGGCTCAGTCGTCCGAGCCATTGTCCTCCGGTCACCAAAAACACTCTACGGTCCGTCCTTCGCTGCAGGGTTCTTTTGCCCCACTGCACCCTGCGATACCGGCACTTTCCTCTTCGCCGTTTTCATCGTGTACACCAACAGCGGCGGCAGGATCACTCTGCCAAACAATGGTCTTCCTCAGGTGGTTTGGTCCGCCAACCGACTCCACCCTGTCAAAGAGAATGCTACCCTCGAGCTTTCTGGGGATGGCAACCTCATCCTCCGTGACGCTGATGGCGTCCTTGTCTGGTCAAGCAGAACTGCAGGCAGGACTATTGCTGGTATGGCGATCACAGAGCTCGGCAACCTGGTGCTGTTTGATCAGAGGAATGCAACGGTATGGCAGTCGTTTGATCATCCGACTGATGCATTGGTCCCTGGGCAGTCACTGCGGGAAGGTATGAGGCTCACTGCAAATACATCTGCAACAAACTGGACTCAGAATCAGCTGTACATGACTGTTGTACCCAATGGATGGTATGCCTATGTTGAATCCACACCACCACAGCCCTACTTCTCAAAACTGGTGGACAAAAACAAGACAGGAAACCATCCAACGCAGGTTACCTTTACGAATGGCAGCCTCAGCATCTTTGTAGAGTCCACGCCACCAAATCCAGATTCAGGCATCACATTGCCAGCAGCCAAGTCTGCCCAGTACATGAGATTTGAATCTGACGGGCACCTCAGGCTGTACGAATGGTCTGACACCGAAGCAAAGTGGACTGTCATGTCTGATGTGATTAATATATTTCCTGACAGTTACAACTGTGCTTTCCCGACGTTCTGTGGGGAGTACGGGGTATGCACGGGAGGGCAATGCAGCTGCCCCTTTCAAAGCAACTCTAGTTCAAGCTACTTCAAACTTATCGATGGGTGGAAGCCAAATGTTGGTTGCGTGCCATTGATTCCAATCTCCTGTCAAGAAATGCAACACCATGAGATCTTGACCTTAACTGATGTTTCATACTTTGATACAAGCCACACAATTGTAAATGCAAGAAACAGAGATGCCTGCAAGCAAGCATGCCTGAAAAACTGTTCCTGCAAGGCTGTGATGTTCAGGTACGGCAATAATGAGTCCGATGGCGACTGCCAGTGGGTGACGAAGGTCTTCTCCATGCAATCAATACAACCTCAGATTGTTCATTACAACTCCTCTGCTTACCTCAAGGTGCAGCTTAGCCCCTCCCCTTCTGCATCTACTGCAAACAGAAAGAAGGTTATTACAGGCACTACAATTGCCAGTATTATTGCTATTGTATTGATTGTCGTTGGCATAACTCTTTATGTACGAAGGATGGGGAAATATCAAGAGATAGAAGAAGAATTTGATTTTGATCAATTTCCAGGCATGCCAATGAGGTTTTCTTATGAAAAGTTGAGAGAATGCACTGAAGACTTCAGTAAAAAGCTTGGGGAAGGTGGTTTTGGATCAGTTTTTGAAGGGAAACTAGATGAGGAGAGGGTCGCAGTAAAGCGTTTGGAAAGCGCTAGACAAGGGAAGAAAGAATTCTTGGCAGAGGTTGAGACTATCGGTAGCATTGAGCACATTAATCTTGTCAGACTGGTAGGATTCTGTGCAGAGAAATCACATAGACTTCTAGTATATGAATATGTGCCCAGAGGTTCCCTTGATCGGTGGATCTATTACCGCCACAATAATGCACCTCTTGATTGGGGTACCAGATGTAGGATCATTCTGGATATAGCCAAGGGGCTATGCTACCTTCATGAGGAATGCCGGCGAAAAATTGCTCATTTGGACATCAAACCACAAAACATTCTCTTAAATGAGAACTTCAATGCCAAATTGGCTGATTTTGGACTATCCAAGCTAATAGATAGGGATCAAAGCAAGGTAATGACTGTGATGAGAGGCACACCTGGGTATCTGGCACCTGAATGGTTAACATCGCAAATCACTGAAAAAGTTGATATCTACAGTTTTGGAGTTGTTGTCATGGAAGTGGTATGTGGAAGAAAAAATATCGATCATTCTCAACCTGAGGAAAGCATCCAGCTGATCAATTTGTTAAGAGAAAAGGCTCAAAACAACCAGCTGATTGATATGATTGACAAGCAAAGTGATGACATGGTCGTACACCAGGAGGAAGTTATCCAAATGATGAAGCTTGCAATGTGGTGCTTGCAAAATGATAGCAGTCGAAGGCCTTTGATGTCAACGGTGGTCAAGGTACTGGAAGGTACAATGACTGTAGAAGCTTGCATAGATTACAGCTTCTTCAGTGCAGATCCAGTATTGTCGATTGAAGGTAATCATTCAATATATTCAGCTCCACCACCAGCATCAGTCTTATCTGGTCCAAGATGATATGTGTCTGCAATAAGCAGAAAGAAAATCCATATTATACACTTTGGCTTTGTAATTGCTTTTGTACCTTATCTGGTTCTAATTTGAATGTACATTTTAGATGGCATCAGAAGAATAACTTTCAATCAAGTCTACATCTAGAAAACAAAGGCAGTGCACTTTCCATTTTCAAGAATTTCAGAAGTTCACATATAGAGCTTTGAACTTGCATGCTAAATAGTAACCGGTAAAAAAATAATGGAAATATGCTTTGCAGCTACCATGGTAAAAGTGTAACTGTATTTACATGAGCACTATGTTACTGTATCCAATAATTCTCTCTAGGGAAGTTGCTGTCTCCTCTGATTTGAGGTACAGATTTCTTCCACATTGGCGATCTTTAGCATGAACGTAATTATGAATGGCACTCCCAGGTACAGATTTCTTTCACATTCGCAATCATATTCTATCAGCCCCCCAGTGGTAGTGTGCAAACCGGAAATGGCACTGGCTTTGGCATGTCTAGCTAGCTTTCGAACTGCATTTTATTAATTTCTACGAGCAAGCACACAAATGCAGCACTGGCAGAGCACCCTATTGGCCCATGTCCTATTCACCTTCCTCTCAGATGATATCTCATCGTGGAATGAAATCTATTCCTCGAGTGAGCCAGGTGCTTTAGAATACTATATTTGTGCGTTTTAGGGGGCCATCAGGTTGGGGGCATCTAATCGTCCACAGAAATGCCAGAATGCTGAATCTTCATAGGTATAACAAATACCGGCATACCAGATTAACACCTCGGTAAGGATTCAAGGAGCCAAAAATAGTAGAAACTTGGGCAGAACGAGGAACTTGCCCTGAGGTCTGTTGGGGGCTCAATGCATGCAACACAGCAGCTATGCGCAGCGGCCACACTACCCTGCAAATTCAGCTTGGCAGTTTCAAGACTCATCCTTGCATCGCTTGCTTAGTCACCCACCACAAAGGAAAGCAGACGGCCTCTCAACCTGCAAGCTGCAAAGTGCAAACAACTCCAATAAGGACTAAGAGGCATATCGTCGAACGCCTTCCGGGCGGCCGTGCCGGCTCGGTGCGTCACCCAGAGGTGGAAGAGAAACAGAATAGCTGACCGGAGTGCTCCAGCATTGTTCGGCAGACCAACCCTGCAGCCGCAAGGATCACGGGGAGCCGGGTGGCATGCCTTGGTCAATTCACGGAGAGTGGGGTTACTGTTGGGCAGTATGTGCGGCTTTGTCTCGTTTCCATCTGTTTTTGCAGGGACGGAGGCAATGGGCCAAAGGGGGACCAGGAGAGGTGCCATGGCTCCCATGATTGTACAATTCTACTGATTTTTACTCCACCCGTTCTAAAATAAATGTTTGTTTAACATTCAAATTTTATCAAATAAAAAATATTCTTTTAGCTTGTAATAGGATCCATCTAAATCTAATTAAATCAATGTTAAATACTAAGAAAAAATTATATAGACACATAGAGTTAATCAAATACTTTGTATATGCTATTTTTTTTCCCAATGTATATATATGTATTGAGGATCTAGAAAACCAAATAAACAGCACAGTTTTCAATCACAATTAGTATAAGCAATTGAGAATAATAAAATTATTTTTTAGAATAAGTAATGTGTCTGAAATTTTCTAAAAAATAATCTTTTCGGAACGGAGGAAGTAGCTCTTTAGGTTACTAGGTAAAAAGATAAAAAGCATTCCTTACCACCATTTATTATTTACATTAACTCTTTGGCCTTGAAGAAATTTCCTGACTTAGTCCCTTATTATTCAATATAAGACGCCATTCTTCGTCGCATTTGCCATCCTAATCTACTTTTCGGTAGCTCATGAGATCCTACATGTCCTGGGGGTACTAATCTCATAAGCAAATGATTATTAGATTCACATCAGAAATTTATGTTTGGCTACCGTCTACTTCATCTGTTTCAAATGATAAATTATTTTAACTTTATACTAAATCATTTTATCTAGCCTTGATCAAATTTATAGAAAAATACACAAATATCTATCTGAGATTTGTTACTGTGCTCGAGAGAGCCAGGGGTTCTTCCCATCGTAATTATTCTTAGCCATTGATCTAAAGAGAGAAAATTTATTATTAATAAGGATAGTTTAGTAACTTTTATCCCTCTGAAAATTAACTTGACACCCGTTATTGTCGCCGCATATGGAAGGAATCCTTCCCTGCGCCTGTGCAGGGGGCTCGCCGCCGGCTGCCGGCCTTCCAATCTGGCGAAACAGACCCACCACAACCAAGCAGCCATCATCTGACGCCGCAAAAAACAGTGCCCCTTCTCTGATGAGCAGCAGGTGTTCACCGTCCAGGCGCTTACACGGCCCCGGGGTTCGCCGGCCAGGCTAGCGCGAAGCAGCCCTTCGCTGGCCATGGATCCCAAAAATACCAAGGCCGATGTGTAATTTAAACATCGCCCTAAGCAAAGATACGTGAAGTGAAGCTGTTGGCATGGTTCTACGGTAAAATATTGCTTGTTATAGTATTTTTGGCGGATGAGATTGTACCAAAAATAGGGGGGGGGGTATGTGTTTGTAGTGAAATTTTGCTGGCCTATTTATTTAATTGGCCAAATTGTTTAATTGCTGGCAGTCAAGTTGATTAGTTCATATAGTACTTATTTAACAATGGCAGCAGGACAGAGCAGTAGAGCCGGAGGTCGTCATGAGCAGAAAATTATTTCACCAGGGCAAGCGTGCATGTCTATGGAGGGTTCTGCATGAAAGAAATCGGAGGTGCGGAAACGTCGGCCTCAAACTCAAGGTCATGACGGGTGTATGTTTATACGAGCGTGGCAGCATAAGAGTTTGCTATATGTCTGGTTCGGCAAGGAGTTCTAGAGTGCGACAAGTTTACAACAGAAATATCTAAAAGATCTATCTCCAAGCCAATCCGACTAGAACTTCACGTTTTTAGAGTTTTCTCGTATACTATGACACGCCTCCTCAATCCAAACTGCTAAGATTGAGATTGTTCTTGAATAATTCCATATGTCTAACAGTCAAGGATTTTGTAAACCCATCTGCAACCTGATCTCCTGAAGCAATGTATTCAATCTCAAGGAGCTTCTTTGACACACGTTCTCTCACAAAATGATAATCCATTTCTATATGTTTTGTTCTTGCATGAAACACTGGGTTTGCAGAGAGATATTTTGCACATAGATTGTCACACCACAATCTTGCAGCTCTTGGACTAGGAATCCTAAGTTCATGTAACAGCGTTTGCATCCACATAACTTCAGTTGTGACATTAGCTAACGCTTTATATTCTGCCTCCGTACTTGACCGAGACACTGTTGCCTGTTTCTAGCACTCCAAGACACCAAATTATCTCCTAGAAACACAACAAACCCACCAGTAGAGCGACGATCATCGATGCAGCCTGCCCAACCGGCATCCAAAAAAGCACTGACCAGCAAAGAAGATCTACTGATTCTAAACCCCAGTTTTACTGTGAGCTTTATGTATCTGGAGATCCTCTTTACAGCCAATGAACAGTTGTCGGTGCATGCAAGAATTGACAGACTTTGTTGACAGCAAAGGAAATATCCGGTCCAGTAACTGTTAGATATTGTAAAGCCCCAACTACACTTCTATAATTTGTTGCATCGTTTGGTCCAAGAGGATTACCTTCATGTGCAGATAATTTTTCACTTATCGAAAGAGGAGTTGCAACTGGTTTACAATCTGTCATGCCCACTCTTCTCAATATATCTGAAGCATATTTCTCCTATGTTAATAAAATGCCATCACGAACTTTGCTCACCTCAATGCCAAGAAAATAATGTAAATCTCCCAAATGCTTCCTTCAAATTTTGCAACAATGCTTCAGTAGCCCTTTGTGTTGAGCTAGCAACAAATAATGTCATCCACATAAATCAAGACAAAGACATCCACATAAATCAAGACAAAGACTGTAACCGCCCCTTTGTTATAGAAAAATAAGGACGTATCAGCTTTTGATGATTTAAAGCCGAGAGCTAGAAGCTTTGAACTCAGTTTTGCATACCATGCCCTTGGGGCCTGCTTCAACCCATAAATTGCCTTATCCAATTTACAAATATAATTTGTGAGAGAAGGATCTTCATACCTAGACGGTTGTCTTATGTAAACATGCTCTTCGAGAACACCATGTAGAAACGCGTTCTGTATGTCTAGCTGACGAAGGCTCCATCCTTTTGAAATAGTAAGAGACAAGATGATTCTGATGGTTGCTGCCTTAACCACATGACTAAACGTGTCTTCATAGTCTATGCCATATCTCTGCTTAAAACCTTTAGCAACAAGACGCGCCTTGTATTTGTCTAGGCTACCATTAGACTTCCTTTGAATCTTGTATACCCACTTGCAATCAATAACATTAATACCTTTCTGAGGAGGAACAAGATACCAAGTATTATTCCTCATTAGAGCCATATATTCTGCATCCATAGCTTCTTTCCAATTTTTATTTCCAAGAGCTTCTTCTAAACACCGTGGTTCTCCAGAAGTGGCAAGAAAAGCATTCCTCCCATACTTGATTGTTCCATCAGTATAGATCTTCTCTTTTCTTATGCGTTTTTGCAGTCTTGTGACAGGCCTGGTAGGCTGAATTGGAGCCACGGAAGCTCCCTCACCTCCAGTGGGTGGACCAGGTAGAGGATCTGCCATCGGTTATGTGTCTGGTGTCGAGAGCCCGCCATTCTGCGATGACGTAGAAGCCCGCAACTTGTCCCGCAGGCGTCGTGGAGCTGTCGGGGAAGCAGCACCGGTTAGGGACGCAGCGCCTATCGGCAGCACTGAAGGTGAGGAAGATGCTGGCGACCCCGACTCTGGTGCAGCAGTAGCGGACGAAGACAGATCATCTCCGGGTTCCGTTCCAGCACTAGTTTCAGCTTCTATATCACCTGGAACATCATTTTGTGTGCTGTTTTCTGCAGGCGCTTTATCAATTTGGTCAGTAATATTATGCAAATCAGACACGTGATCATCTATATGTTCTCCCCCATGATTAGTGCTCAGATTTAGCAAACTTTGAGGGAGAAGGAAAATCTCCGAACGAAGGCGAGCGCCGGCATTAGAGTGGAGTTTGGAGAAGGGAAAAACTGTTTCATCAAACATGACATCACGTGAGATATACACTCGGCCGGAGGAGATCTTAAGACATTTGAATCCCTTATGAAGAGTACTAAACCCCCAAAACACACATTGTTTGGACTGGAATTGAAGTTTGTGCTTGTTGTAGGGACGGAGATTCAGTCAACAGGCACAACCAAACACACGTAAGGACGAATAATTTTTTTGGCCAAACAAGCGTTCTAAGGGAGTTCTAAATTGAATTACTTTACTAGGTGTTCGATTTATGAGATAGGCAGCAGTAAGAAAAGCTTCATCCTAGAATTTTAATAGCATAGAAGCATAGGCTAAGAGAGAGAGAGAGAGAGAGAGAGAGAGAGAGACCAACTTCAACAATGTGTCTATGTTTTCTCTCGGCCGAGCCATTCTGCTGATGTGCATGGGGACAAGAGACATGGTGTGAGATGCCACATTTAACAAAGAAAGAGTGAAGTTTCTGATATTCACCGTCCCAGTCAGTTTGCACAGCTATAATTTTTCTGTTAAACATTCTCTCAACGAGACTTTGGAATTCATGGAATTTCTGAAACACTTCTGACTTATGTTTAAGGAGGTAGAACCATGTGAATTTACTAAAGTCATCAATAAAGCTAACATAGTATTTTTTCCTCCTACTAAATCAAGCGCAGACCCCCATACATCAGAAAACACAAGTTCCAAAGGATATTTAGATTCACTAAAAGATTTTGAATAAGGGAGTTGATGACTCTTTATTTGACTCAGCTAAACATGGCAAGTTGTAATTGCTAACAACTTTAGAAACTATGCTAGGTGAAGGATGACCCAAGCGACCGTGCCACCTTCCGAACGAAGGTCTGGTGACACCAAAAGCTTGCTTTAGGGATGAATTGCTTGGAAGAGAGTAAAGTCCCCCGCGACATGGCCCTCTAAGGATTGTGTTTTTCGTTGCCTGATCCTTGACCAAAAAGAAGTTGGGGTGAAATTCAAGGTATGCAGAATTATCGAGAGCAAAGCGATGAACGGATACAAGATTTTTTCTAGCTTCAGGGGCATAAAGGATATTATTAAGATGCAAATCACGATTATGGGTTTGAACAATAGAATGACCAACGTGAGTGATTTCCATACCTGAACCATTTGCTGTTTTGATCTGATCCTTGCCACCATAACGATCACGAGTGGAAAGTTTTTCAAGGTCTCCCGTAACATGATCAGAAGCTCCAGAATCCACATACCAATTTGTGTCCATGCCATAAGCAGAAGTTGCACTTTTGTTATTTGCGCCACAAGACTCATCGAAACTTTACCAACACTCAATGGCTGTGTGCCCCTTCTTGTCACAGACTTGGTAGGTTGGTCTTGCGTCATTGGATGTGGTGGTGTCGGTGCGGTAGTGTTGCTGCTGTTGATGTGGTGCACCACCATGACCATGGCCGCCACCATTAGAGTTGCGACCGCGACCTCAATTGCCGCCGCGACCATGCATGCCACCACGCCCTCCTCTGCTAGCTAGGTTAGCAGACGAAGATGATCCTCCTTGCTGTAGATCAAGCCGTGTCTCAAAACTTAATAGTTGAGAGAACAACTCAGACATGGTGATCAGCTCTACTCTTGTAATAGGAGCAGATGTCACGGGATTGAACTCAGCATCCAACCTGTTCATGATGTAGCCGACCATCTCTTCGTCGTCGAGGGGCTTTACTGCAGCCGCCATCTCATCGCCGAGCCCCTTTGTCTTGCTGTAGTACTCGGTGATGGATATGGATTCCTTCTTGGTGGTAGCTAGGGCAAGGCGCACGTTGACTAATAGTGCGCGAGATTGGGAAGCATGCATCTCCCCAATTGCTCGCCATGCTTGGGCCACCGTTGGCGATCCTTGTCAACACGTCCTTAGATGCGGACATGAAGATAAGTCCTAGAACCTGCTGGTCCCGGGCATACCACTCCTCATATGCCGGATTGGAAACCTTGACAACCTTGTCAGCTTGTTTCTCGTCGATCTCGGCTTCGGGAGCGACGACCTTGCCGGTGACATAGCCTTCAAGACGAGCACTGCGGATGGCCGTGAGAACTTGCGCTCGCCATAGCACAAAGTTGTTCTTGGTCAGCTTCTCAGTAACTTGGATCCCAAGGAGAGGGTTGGAGGAACCAGCGCTGGAGCTTGACGCCATGGAGGTTTGATCTAGGTGGAAGAGATGGCTTTGATGACCATGAAAGAAATCAGAGGTGTGGAAATGTCGGCCTCAAACTCAAGGTCAGGACGGGTGCATGTTTATATGAGCGCGGTAGCGCAAGAGTCTGCTACATGTCTGGTTCGTCTAGAGTACGACAAATTTACAACAGAAACATCTAAATGATCTATCTCCAAGCCAATCCGGCTAGAACTTCGTTTATAGAGTTTTCATCATATACTCTGACACTGCATATGTTGTTAAGGAGACAAATTAGGTGTACCTACTGCCAAACAGGTTTAAGACAGCATATTAGCTTGGATTTCACGAGAGAGAGAAGGAAGCAAAGCTGAAACAGAAAAGGTAATATTTGGATTGAGGTGGTTATTTGGCAGGATAAATAAAAGTGGAAGACGTGCTCGTATTGGACTCGGTTGATGTTGTTTACGTCTTTAGCTGTATGACCAAATAGATTAGGAATATTTTAAGATTGCATGCAAAAGAGATACGTGATATTTATGTGTGCGTGTATATGAATCCTTCTCTGATTTGCCCAAGACCAGGCATGCTCATATATATATATATATATATATATATATATATATATATATATATATATATATATATATCATGGGTATGCGGCCGATTGTTTTTTCCTCAACACAATCGACATAATACAAACTCTTTACTTTTTCATCTACATTATTTTTTCCATCACAGTCGTAGCTTGTAGTTCCTGCCGAGCCGTAGCAGCCATATAGGGTTTGGTTGATCTTTGCCGTTTTGCGCTGAAAAATGGTCGGTCCTTCTCCACGGAATCTTTGTTGCTTTGCTTGAAAACCAATCGGTCATCGTCAAGAAAGCAAGATACTTATCATGGTGTTGCGCGGATCAATTTCGTGCGGCAACACAGTGCAAGCTAGGTAGTTGCTGCACTGATTCATTATGAATGTTACGGAAACCATAGAAGAATAATGGTTTCATTAGACATCGTGAAACCAATTTGATTACCTTTGTTTGTTTATCCCATACATGTTAAAAATATGGATCCCCACGAAAATATTGTCCATCTGAATTAATCATGAGTTTCACTACTAGAAAACGGTCTATCGGTACCAGCACGTTAGTGCCGGTCAAGAACGAGCCGGCACTAACGTGCCTCAACAGTGTAAGGCAGGCACGTTAGTGCCGGCTAGAAATACCAGCCGGCACTAACGTGCCATCCCCCCAACTGTCAGGCGGCTGCCACAACGGTCAAAACGCACGTTAGTGCCGGTCGGCATATCTAGCCGGCACTAACTTGGTCAATTACAAGTTAGTGCCGGCTGTATGCTCTAGCCGGCACTAAACATACACAGTTAGCGCCGGCTAAAGCCACTAGCCGGCGCTAACTTGCCCCGTATATACCGGCCACTCCATCCCCAGCCCTCCATTTCATTTGGCACTCCTTCTTCCCAAGCCTTCAACCGAGCTCTTCTCACTCTCATGGCGTGTTACAGGGGAGGTGCTGCCCATTTTTCCCCAAATTTGTGAGGATTTCACCCATCCAAGTGCACCAAAGGTTAGTAGCTTCTTCCACTATTCTTTCACGGTGTTTATTCTTTGTTTCATGCTTTCTAGATAAAGAAAATAGTGATTTTAAGGTTGAGGAAAAATGAGCATCATTTTCCGATTTGTTCATTAATTTGAGCAAAATAGAATCGATTTGTTACTTTTTAGAGAAGATTTTCTAGATAGTTTGACTATGACACATTTAGAGTAATTTTTTTGAATTATTTCACGGGGACATGTGTATATGTTACTATGCAAAATTTTAGAGATTTTAAGGATGAGGGACAATGAGCTAATTATTGATAAATTTCCTGCTATAGTGATAAATTTGGCTTATTTAGCTAATGAGCTAATTATTGAAATAATGGATCTGATTACACCGAAAATACGATTTTGTTAAAGAAACACTATATACCTAACTAGTGAAACAGAACAAAGCCACTCAAGAAAACTCGAAATAAAAGGACAGAAAATACTTTGGGATTTGGATCATCAGCATCACATAAAGCACCAGCTAGAGTAGTATAGTTATCAGCTTCTATATGCTCCCAATTGTCACCATACACTGTCAGTAGCTTCTTCAATTTTCGCACAACAGTTTCCTTTGGGAAACCCATACTGATCATGGATCTGACCGCATCATTAAATCTTTCCTCCAAAGCGTTTGGAGCTGCCATCCTACTAGCAATGAAGTAAGCATCAAACATGATATAAATACATATTAAAAAGGGAATAATTTAATGAATACTATTGAATGCAAGTTGATAAAGATTTGGTGTATTTCCACTCAATATACATGTCCTAGATGTATTTCTTCCTATCCAACAAAAGGAATGATGCCATATCTCATTGGGTTGATATTGCTCCCAAGTCCCAATCAATTCGAACTCAAATCAAAGCAATGGTATGGCATATATTATGAAAAATTGCACAATAACCTTAGATGTCACTACACTGAATAAATCCAAATGGCTGCAAACAAAACTTTCTCAAAACGATATATATGGATATTATTGTCATAATGCAAGGAGATTTATTACTTAATACATAAGAATGGGAGGGTGTGAAGTGGGCACATGATTGTATTATAAATTTTTAAGAATCATCAAAATCCTTCCCAAAACCATATTTAGAGGTTTCGAAAATGACATCCAAAAACATATAGAATAGGTGATCTTACATAAGCTTGCAAAATTTTAAAATTGAGTTCAACCTCATGGGATATGAAGTTGACAGATAGCAATATGTATCTATTTCATCACTACTCATGTAGCCATCTGCTGATTTTCATATCTCAAAAATGAGATTGAGTTTGATCATAAAATTTTGCAAGCTCCTATTGTATATGTCTGATTTTTTTAGAATTTCCAAACCTTGGATATGCCTCTGGAGAGTTTCTCACAGTTTCACTCTCAAAGCTACTCCCTCCATTCCGTTTCAAATTATCAGTCGTTTAGACTTTTCTAAATTCATAGTTTTTCTATGCATCTGCATATACATATATATTACGTCTATGTGTATTGTAAAACCTATAAATCTATAAAAAAAAAGTCAAAACGAACGGAGAAAATACCACGGACAAAAGCCACCAACAAACTCGCAAAAATGCAAGTCGTCACGAGAAAGCAACAGGGCAGTTGTAAAATAACAGAAACGACCCGGAACAACCGCCACCACGAACAAAAACCACCAACAAACTCGCAAAAACACAAGTCATCAACAAAGCAACAGGGCACTTGTAAAATCACATAAAACGACCCAGAACAACCGCAAATTAGAACTCGCAGTACTCGCCACGATTTAGGGTGTGTTCATTTTCTGAGGCATAAAGTTTAGAGGGGTGACATGTGTATATGTTACTATGCAAAATTTTAGGGATTTTAAGGATGAGGGACAATAAGCATGATTCATTAATTTGTTCATTAATTTGAGCAAGGTAGAATTGATTAGTTGCTTTTCAGAGAATGATTATTATATAGTTTGACCATCACACATTTAGAATAATTTTTTTGAATTATTTCATGGTGACATGTGTATATGTTATTGTGCCAATTTATTTTGCTATTTAGTTTAAATTTACTAGATAGGTGGCCTATGACACATTTATATTTTTTTTTTGAATTACTTCATAGTAACCTGTTTTTAGGGATAATGAGCATGATTTTTTTTTTAATTTGTACAGATGGACCGGCAATGGATGCATGGAAGCCGGAGCACCTCGGCATGGATTCAGGGTTTAGATTCTTTTCTCAAGGCAGCAATGGCAAATAGGTCGCCAAAGGGTTTAATGTGTTGTCCATGCAGTGTTTGCGAAAATAAAAAGGAATTCCGGAAAAGAAAAACTCTATGGAATCACCTGGCCTTGAATGGTTTCATGAGTAACTATAGCCTTTGGACTAAGCACGGCGAAGTTGGAGTTATGATGGAAGATAATGAAGAAGATGATGATGGTGATAACAATCTTTCAGATTGGGCATGGGTTCATGAAACAGGTAGCTTTCAAGATGAACCAATGGACGAGGGTGAAGCAAATGTTGCACAAGAGGAGCCACCTGACGAGCTAGGTCAGGCGTTGCTTGATGCACAGAAAGACAGTGACACTGTGAAGGAGGCATTAAAGTTTGAGAAGATGTTGGAGGATCACAAAAGGCCGTTGTTCCCTAGTTGCAAACTGGAGCAGAAGAAGTTGGGTACCACGCTAGAGATGCTGAAATGGAAGGCAACTAATGGTGTCACCGATAAGGGATTTGGTGAGCTATTAAAGATTGTAAAGAACATGCTTCCTGAGGGTAATGAACTGCCGTCAACAACATACGAAGCTAAAAAGATGATTTGCCCTCTTGGATTGGATGTGCAGAAGATTCACGCATGTCTTAACGACTGCATCCTGTATCGCGGCGAATACGAGAACTTGGAACCTTGTCCTATTTGCAGCGCATTGCGGTATAAGATCAGGCGAGATGATCTAGGTGATGTTGATGGGGGGAGCCGGTAAAGAAGAGAGTTTCCGCAAAGTTGGTGTGGTACTTCCCTATAATACCACGTCTGAACGCTTTTTCAAAAACAAGGACAACGCTAAGTTGATACGGTGGCACAAAGAAGACCGTAAGGAGGATCACATGATCAGACACCCAGCAGATGGGTCCCAGTGGAGAAACCTTAACCGAGAGTATCCTCAATTTGACAACGACCCAAGGAATATAAGATTTGCTCTAAGTGCGGATGGAATGAATCCGTACGGTGAGTTTGGCAGCGCTCATAGTACATGGCCCGTGACCCTATGTATGTTCAACCTTCCTCCTTGGTTATGCCTGAAGCGTAAGTTCATCATGATGCCGGTGCTTATAGAAGGGCCAAAAGAACCTGGCAACGATATTGATGTGTTCCTGCAACCCTTGATGGATGATCTCTTACTGCTCTGGAAAGAAGAAGGTGTACATGTGTGGGATGAGTATAAACAGGAGTCTTTCAACCTCCGAGCTTTGCTTTTTGTATGCATCAATGATTGGCCTGCACTTGCAAAACTTTCAGGACAGTCGAACATGGGATACATGGCCTGCACCCACTGTTATGATGAAACCAATAGCATTTATTTGAAACACTGTAAGAAGTGCGTATACATGGGCCATCGCTGATTCCTTCCTACCGATCACCCCCTAAGAACCGAAGGGAAGCATTTCAAAGGAGAGCCCAAAACTCGTCGTAAGCCTCTGTTCCGTAATGGAAAGCATGTGTTCTCGATGATCAAGGATGTGAAGGTAGTATTTGGAAAGGGTCCCGGTAGCCAACCTGTTCCGAAGGATGACCAGGGACATGTTCCAATGTGGAAGAAGAAGTCTATATTGTGGAACCTACCTTATTGGCAAGTCTTACCGGTTCGCAATGCAATTGATGTGATGCATCTATCAAAGAATCTTTGCGTCAACCTACTAGGCTTTCTGGGAGTGTATGGTAAGTCAAAAGACACATTGGAAGCAAGGCGCGACATGTGGATGCTAGCTGGACGACAAGGCTTGCAACCCGAGAAGAGAGACAAAGGACGCCACTATTTAAAACCTGCCAGCTATAATCTGAGTAAAGAGGAGAAGGAAAGCATGTTCGATTGCTTGAACAGTATCAAGGTCCCGTCTAGGTACTCCTCAAATATACAGGGCATAATAAATGTGAAAGAGAAGAAAATCCAAAACTTGAAGTCCCATGACTGCCATGTTCTGATGACACAATTACTTCCGGTTATACTGAGGGGTGTTCTACCAGAAAATGTGAGATTGGCAGTTGTAAAGCTTTGTGCATTCATGAATGAAATTTCACAGAAAGCAATTAATCCAAATAATCTAATAAAGCTGTAGAAAGACATTGTCGAATGTCTTGTCAGCTTTGAGATGGTCTTCCCACCTTCCTTCTTCAATATTATGACACACCTTCTAGTTTATATTGTGACAGAAATAACTATTATGGGTCCTGTTTTTCTATACAATATGTTCCCTTTCGAGAGGTTCATGGCAGTATTGAAGAAGTACGTGCGTAAACGTTCTCGTCCAGAAGGATGCATTGCTAAGGGCTATGGAACCGAGGAGGTCATTGAGTTTTGCGTTGACTATCTTCCTGATCTCAATTCGATTGGGCTCCCCGTGTCACACCATGAGGGGCGACTAAAGGGAAAAGGCACACTAGGAAAGAAATGTAATGTGCACATCCCTTGTAGTGAATTCAGCCAAGCAAACTTCACGGTTCTTCAGAATTCATCCAAGGTGGCTCCATATATTGATGAGCACATGAATATTATACAGTCTGAAAATCCACAAAAGAATCTTTCTTGGATTACACGCCAACATATAAAAACTTTTGACGGCTGGTTCAGACGAAAATTATTGGGCAACAATACAGTTGATCAAGAACTTCAATGGCTGGCTAGGGGACCATCAATCACTGTCCAGCAATACCAAGGGTACGAAATCAATGGGTATACATTTTATACGAGAGCTCAAGACAAAAAAAGCACCAACCAAAACAGTGGTGTCCGTATGTGTATAGTAAACAGTAATGGAGAAAAGAACAACTACTATGGTATCATAGAGGAGATATGGGAACTTGAATATGGACCCATAGTTGTCCCTTTATTTCATTGCGAATGGGTGGCTGGAGGAGGCGTAACGAAGGACCGGTATGGGATGACCATAGTTGACTTTAAAAAGATTGGATATAAAGATGAAGCATTTGTTCTAGCCAAGGATGTGACACAAGTGTTCTATGTGAAGGACATATCGAGCAAACCGAAGAAGAAGTCAGATAAGACGTCTGAAGCAGACAAGGCTGGAAATGAGCCGAAACGGCACATAGTTCTTCCAGGAAAAAGAAAAGTTGTTGGAGTTGAGGATATTTCGGACAATTTGGAAGATTATGACCAGATTGATGACCTTCCTCCATTCTCAGTTGACGTTGACCCTAGCATCTTCTTATCCAAAGAGGACACACCTTACTTACGCTGTGATCACGCTCAAGGCACTTTCGTCAAAAGGAAGATTATCAATGTTCCAGTAGATAATGATAATGAGTAGTAGTTTTATATAAATTATGTATTGAATTCTCTCAATCAGTGATGTAATGTAACGCACCGCATCGTATTTATCTCAATTCTTGATACTATTTCTCCAATGATGACATAATATCATCTTCAGATAATATTATATTTTTGCATGGTATAAATATTATTTACATTCACTAATTTTGCATTACTAGAAGCATTGAAACATTAAATTACAAACAAATAATCAAGTAATATGCGAATTGATTATATCATTGTATAGGCTACTATTGAAAAGTTTTTTGAAGAATTTTGCATGGATCAAAATGAAATGTTTTCGATTTATTATCAATAACAGAAACATATACACATATAAACCCTTTACGCTACACATAATTGATAATGGTTGCATATTCGTTAATTTACTTCAATTACTATTATTATTGTGTACATATAATTACTATAATTATTGTGTAGCTAAAAATAAGATATAAATTTTTGTTATATTATTCTAATTATTAAGCCTATGTTGAACAAATTTATGAATACTAAAAATTTAGTGTAAATGGGAACTGGCGTGGCCAGTTCCCGCGCGCCAATTCCCGCGCGGATGGTACACGTTAGTGCCGGCTGGTATTACCAGCCGGCACTAACTTGAGCACGTTAGTGCCGGCTAGTACCACCAGCCGGCACTAACTTGTTCTTCTGATGTCACGTGGGCGTGTTAGTGCCGGCTGGTAATACCAGCCGGCACTAACTTGAGCACGTTAGTGCCGGCTAGTAACACCAGCCGGCACTAACTTGTCCATCTGATGTCACGTGGGCGCGTTAGTGCCGGCTGGTAATGTCAGCCGGCACTAACCGCGCCATCCCCCCAACAAATTAGCCCCTTCGCCCTTTCAGATCGACGTCGCCCCCAACTTACCCGCCGCCCCGACGTCCTCACGCCATTGCTGCTGCCGCCCGAAGCTCCGGCTGCCGCGCACGTCGTCGTCCTCGCGCGCGGCCTGTTCCGCGCAGCCCGGCCGCCCGGCTGCCCCTGCCGCCTCGGGGTCCTCGCGGCACTGCTCTGCGTCCTCGCGCCCCATTGCTGCCGCCGCCCGAAGCTCCGGCCGCGGCACACCTCGTCGTCCTCGCGCGCGGCCCGTTCCGCGCAGCCCGGCCGCCCGGCTGCCCCTGCCGCCTCGAGGTCCTCGCGCCACTGCTTGGTGTCCTCGCGCCATTGCTGCGGCGCCCGAAGCTCCGGCCCCCACCGTCGACCCATCCCTCCTCGCCCTCCGATCGCAAAAATGGATTCGCGGTGAGCACCTTGTCCTCTACAGGACATTTTTCACGTTTCCATAGATGCATCATCTTACATTGCAGTGAGTCATCAACTGATGCAAGGGTCCTGGTTTAGGTCAACTTGTTTATGCTAATTGACTATTCTGTTCCTGATAAGTTTAGGTCAACTTGTTGAATTTGTCTTGGGGATAAAAGGACCATAGATGACTGAATGGTTAGGAATTTATCAAAGTATCACGGAAGCAAAGATACAAACAATCAGCTGGCCAAGATTAGCACTAACTAATTTTCAAAATGATCAATTCAAGTGCTAACTAAGAGGTAGGCAGATAAGACTGAAATCTTACTAGCATTAATTCTCCATGAACTAGTATCTACTCATATGATCCCCAGAATAATCAAAGCCACAGTAGTAACAAGTCAATAGCATTATGCCTCCTTCCCACGGGTATACACTTCTATTAAATCAAAGGAAGAAACTTTTATCAGTATGTTATATTGCACATGAATAGTCAAAATGAAAACTGAAAAGGTGTATAAACAACAGCTTTACTGTTTTGTAAGTATGTGATAGATGTTTACTTAGGTAGGGACATACAAGTGTGGAGCGGCCTAGCGATTACACATATATCAAACACAGTTGCATGTTGACCAGAAGTAGATACTCATCAGTATATCAAGGTTAAATAATTTACACAAGAGCAGTGAATCCAATGAAGCATCGAAGTTTTTTAGCACACAGTTCAGACCGGTACAGTTATGTCCATTAGAATAGAAACCCATCAGTGCCCCTTCTGAACTAATACTAATAATGTGGCACGTAATCTTCATGCCTAAAGTAGCTCAATATAATTTTAGCTAATAAACAGCAGATGTGAATATATCATGACTAAATAACAGTTATCTACAGTTTACACACACTGAACTTAATCTAAACAACTTCAGTTAGTCTAAGTTTATATATTATGTCTGATATCATATTCATAAGTCCACTTTGAATTATTGTCAAAGTTTTAGACAAGAGGCTAATATTTGAAACATTCTTCACAGATAATTTTGTTTAGATGAAACTGCTTGTAACTTGCACATTGTTGCTATCATGTGGCTAAAGAATTAACCTTGGAACTTGAAGGTAAACTATATATTTGTGGCTTTCAGTGGTATGTAAATAATGATATCAATTGTACTTCTGCAAGGTTCAGTTCACCACTGGTTGTGGGGCAGAAAAAAAAAGACAAAGTTAGAAACTTAGAACAACTGTATGAGAATGAAAAATATAGAATAGAAATTATTATGGAAGGAAAATGGAAGGTCAAGAATCTGCCAGGGGTTGTACTGGTTAGTGTCATTTGTCTACTGTAGTATGGTCTTAGTCTGAACCTAACCACAAGCATAAAGTTCAAGAAACCAAGTGGGTTATAGTAGGGCAAATATATTATATATGTCTCCAGAATATTTAGTACAAGGACAACTCAATATAAGCAAACACTAAGAAGCAAGAATCGAACTAAAGCATACCAGACAATCTGCCCATCCTTGAATGCATGAATAACAGAATCGGTGTCCACATGGTAAGATGCCCCTTGTAGAAGAAAAATCTGTCCAACATATCACGCATGATAATTCTTCTTGCCTTTCTAAATTAGATGATTTTTCTTGAGTTTCTTGTCGTATCCCAATTCATCATCACCTAGAGTGCCAAGGCTATATTTGTCTTTTTGCTCCTGAGTACAGAAAGCTGGTTCCTGTCCAGACAAATCATATGGAGGCAAGGTTGTTGAACTCTCCCTTAAGTCAGCGTTTTTTAGCTCTTTTCTTCTGTCTGGTTCATGCCTACTAGTTTCGCCATATTCGTACAATGAATCCAGGGTACTTTGCCGAAGGGATGATGATAATAAGTTTGTCTTGGTAAATTTTCTTCCCGCTCCTATAGACAGAGTATCCAAAGTCTGAGGTTCATGAAAGCTGTCAGACAAACTATCACTTTCTGTGAGATCGTTCCTTTCTCCCTTCTGTTTCGATGTGCTCCTGGACGTTGTGTGACTTGACTCATGAAGGTGTTGTCTTGCCTGTATTGTCATTTTGATACAAGCATATTTATGAGGAACTGGTTAGTGTCATTTGTTCTGGATACAGCTAATTTATTCAGGGGGATACTGAATTAGTGATTAGATGAGGAACTGGTAGTTAGGCAGTGATGTCATGCTTGTTTTGGTGATCCCTGGTGGTTGTGACTTGATTGTTTCCTTCTGAAAGTCTTGTTTGTAGATGATGATGATGATGATATGTGCCTTTTATTATGTGGCTGCTCCTAGTCTCATTGGCATGTTAATGATATCTATAATCGGTTAATTTTCAATGAACCATCAATTTGATGACGCATTCAGTTGACTTTGAATCTGTCTTTGTACATACTGTATCTCACTTCACTCTTAAGTGCATTAAGACAAATGCAGTCTAGAGAAATGCACCTTCAATAATTTATGGTATGAGTAATTTATCATGGAACAGGCACTACTAGTGATTTGCTAATGCACTATAATCATGCTTCTTTACTTCACTTTCAGCAACTGAGCACACCTTCAAGAATATTCTGACCAGCCTCCCCAAGCCTGGAGGTGGTGAATAGCAGAATTCTGATGGAACCCGGGCGCTCATCAATTCAAGGCATGTGCTCCATCCCACTGAACTGCCCTGCCATTCAAGCCATTCAGTTACCACCTCACAACATCTGAGATGCCATTCAGTTGACACCGCCAATGATAATAGTAGTGCTAATAGAATTGTGTTACTACTTCCAGTCATGGAAGATAATTGATGTTTCAGGGTCTTTGCTCCTATATAGTCTGTTTGGTTTGATCTATCATAAAAGATGTGGGCATGACTTTTGTTCATATGTGCTCCATATATGTAGGTCAATTTCAATAATTTGCGCATGACTTTTGTTCATGTGTGCATCCTAATTCACATGTTTTCCATCCAAGAATCTTGCAATATGTGGGCAATCAAAGACTAAACTTTTGGGCACAAAATATGCCCAAACCTGTAACAATAAGTTGAGAACTTGCAATGATAGTCTGTGATTTGCTTTTCTGTTCCAGTGATCAGTCAGCATAGTATGGCATCTACAATGCTGATTTGCCCTGAGTTTTTTATGTTCTTTGTGAATGCTGTTGATCTTCCGGCAATGCATTGGCCCCGATTCGCACACGGGAGGCCCGAGCATGGAGGCGGGGCAGGCCGGGCCGTCAACCTCGCGCGGAGAGGCGTCTGTTAATTGTTACTAAATAATTCTTTTCTGTATATATAAATTCAGGAATTTGTTTTGTTCAGTTGTAAAAGATATTAACTGTTTCCTTTATGATTATGGTTGCTTTGTTTACTCAGTTGTAAAAGATATATAAATACATACATTTTATTAGTACTAGAAAATACTTAATGTTTTTTTATTGTTTCGGGTAGTGGAAATGGATCCTACGGACAACCAAGATGAGTTAATGCACGAGCTCATTTGTGGTAGTACTGGGCACATAGCTCCAGAGTTTCATGAGGACGAGAATGATGGCAGCCAATTTTTAAACTTGCATTATCATGGCGACGAGGAGCAAGATATTAGTGGGGAGGAAGAAGAAAATGTCGAGGAAGCCGAGGTATGAAATTTAGTGATTCTTTCAGGCATCAGGATAAACGTTTTGTCAATACCTGCCGCGACGTCCACTAGTTGCTAGCAACCCGCTTGATAAATTTGCGATTCTTTCAGGCATCTGGATCGAGGAAGCCTAAACGGAAACGTGGCTCCAAGAGGAAGATGGTAGGATGTACGACCATCACGGAGATCAACGAAGCAACCGGCGAGCCACTAGCCCCTGGTCAAATTAAGAAGACCTTTGTAAATCAATTGGGATATCTTGTTAGGGAGAACATCCCCATAAAGTACAAGCTTTGGAAGAGAAATAAAGTCTCTGATTGACCTGAAGATATCATGCCAGATTCAGAGAAAGATTTGTTATGGAAAGAGGTGTCGTTGCACTTCAACTTTCCCCCAGGCAAAGCTGACAAAGTAAAGGGATGGGCATTTAAGAAGATGGCAATTCAGTTCGGCTCGTTCAAGAAAAAATTGGTGGCAAACTTTGTCAACAAGGGCCTCACACCATATTTTGATAAAGTCTGGAAGAAGCAACGAGAGTGGTGGAATGAATTCGTGAATTACAAGCGCAGTGCTGACAGCATGGCAGCCTCGATTCAAGGCAAAATGAATGCTAGCAAAAAGACAAACTTCCATAGACTTGGGCCTGGAGGTTATAAGGTTGCTGTTCCGAAATCGGAAAAGATGGAAAATAATTTAATTGCAAAAGGAATCGTACCGCAGACCTTGAGTTGGCCCAAACGAGCAAGGTATTACTTCTATGCTCATGGAGGCACACTAGACCCCGACACTGGAATGTTTGTGACTAGCGACGTATTAAGAGAGGCTGCCCAAAGACTTGACGACGCAATGAGGCGTACGGAAGAAGGAACCTTCCAGCCCAACAGAGAGAATGACGAGCTGACTTACGCTCTTGGGAATGCGGAACACACTGGATGGACCCGAGGCGTGGGCGTAGTTCCATGGAAATATGGCTTTTCCGGAGATCTCGAAACCTACCGAAGCCGTTGCAGAAGCAAGGCAGTAGTGGTAGAGAAGATCTGTAGCCTAGAAAATCGGATAATGTCACTTGAGGCAGCAGTTGGGCAACGCTCGGACCAACCAGCTGCCAATGTGGAGTTCAGCACCCCTTCTCAGCGTCGTAGCAGTGTTGCTTCCATAGAGCACCCTACTTTGGGTCCCGACAGGATGAGGGACCCCATCGACGACATTGCCGTTAGGACCCAGTGTGAGCTTCTGGTTCTTTATGGGAAAAAGCTCAAAGTTTGTGCTGAGGGTTATGCGGAAGTCCAAGAAGAAGGCAGGACAATACATTGCCAGCCAATTCCTAAAGGATTCGCCAGAGTCTTTGTTGACCGAATTACTGAAGAACGCTGGGAAGACTTGGACCTCCCGATCCCTATAGGTCTTGAAGAAACAGAACTACAACATGCCGTACACACATGGATTACGTGGCCAAAGCGCGACATAAGATTGGTGCAAGCAGCCACAGATTCCGCTCAGTGCTCAAGGCAAAGATCACCAACACCAGCTGATGACAGGAATCCTAGTGTTGGCCCACCTTCTCCACCGCCTGCACGGGACCCCAGCATGGATCCGCCATCACCAGCCGCACAAAGCGAGCCAATTTCGGCATCATCACCAGCCGCACAACAGAATCAGAGTCAGCGACAGAAGGCATACACGGTACCTTCGGTCCAGCCATCTCATAAGCAGCAAAGAAAGAAGAAAGCGAAGGCTCCAGAAGAGAAAGAGGCAGAAGAATCATTTGAAACCTTCTTGCTGAAGCGCAAGCTACTGAGGGAGGCTGCGAACAAGAAGCCAGAAATAGATCCGGTTGCGAAGGCACACTTCATTAAACACTTCATTAAAGATCCCACCAAGGAGAAAGAAAGGGAGTCGGATTATGCTCGGCAGATCAGAAAGTGCTACAACAACCCCAAGAATTGACGGATCAATGCAAAGACCGTTCCCCAGCTCAGAGAGCAGTCCAAACAATCGATCCCTCCGTTGATAGTGCCGCGTGAAGAATGTCCTGATGAATCAAGAGATCCGTTGACCATGGCTGGGATGATATTGCAAACTGATCTAACAAGGGCTCAATTGCTTGGGGAGGCCCTACAGAATGCCCGCGGCAGGAAAAAGTTTGTACTTGGTGAACCTTTGATATGGCCAGAGTTGCTACCATTCCTACCAACGAGAATGGCCGAGTTACACAAATGGTATGCCGTGCAATCTAAAGCTAATGAATTAGAGATGTTCCCAGCCCGGATTAAAGATGAGCATTTCTGGCGGGGGGCAGGTGAAGTATATATCGAGTTTGAAGCACTTTATGATTTATACCATCAAGATGCCCTTGACAAGTCCCTCGTGAGTGTATGGTGCATGTGAGTATTGTCTCTCGTTTCATTATTTTTAGCCTTGTGTGTTGACTGATCCCCGTTTTTCTTGTGTCCCGTAGGTCAAAAATTCAAATTTGCCGAAAAAAGAACTTCCATAACGTCGGGTTCTTCGATCCCGATATTATACACGAGAAAACGGTAGAGCAAAACCCTGAAGAAATAGTCAATATTATATACAGGGGGTTGCGTAAGAATAGCATGTGTCCCTTCATTCTCTTGCCATACAACCATCAGTGAGTCGTTCTTTGTTAGCCTCTTTTTTTCAATCCCTTCGTATTAATAATACTATTTAATAACTATTTTAATCAACATTAATTGGTTATGCGTATGTATATGCACAGCTTTCATTGGATATTGCTTTGTATTCGGATTGACGAGCACAAGGTCTTGGTGTATGACTCGTTAAGGCAAGATAAATCAAAGTACCAAGATCTCATCGAGGTGGTAAATACTGCATGGCGTCGCTACCTCCGCAAACACATAGGCTTGCCCATAGGTGAAATCGAGCCTCTTTGTTGGGTGACTGATTTTGCGGTATGAATATACTCTCGCTACTAATGTCATTCGCAATAAACATCAGAAAAATTCTATATCTTAACCTACATTTGTCCATAGTCTTGGAGACAGGGACAAGGAAATAACTTATGTGGATACTACGTATGCGAGTGGATCAACACTTTTGCAAGTGAAAAAGGGCAAATGACAGTGGAGGCATTCAATGTACGTGAGCACAATCACATCTGCTCATCATTTTAATTTATTATCTTTTATTCTCATGTTTTTATCAAAAAATATGACAGCATTGGCGGATGAAAGAAGAACTCATTGAAATGGCTCGGATCAGGGCAATTCAAGAAGCTATATGCGGATTCCTGCTCGATGAAGTCATAAATCCTAAGGGCGAATTTTATGGCGATGTCCGTACAAGCGTCGCCGAAAAAGATCCGACGACGGAGAAGCTGATAAATTACTATAGTTGATGTTCTTAATAATTTGTAATATCTCAAGTACTTTTAAACTCCTAAGTGTTCCATACATGATGAATATATATATATAATATTAGTGTAATATGCTGTCCTAATATTACTGTGCAATGCAAAAAGTACGATTATATAGTCGCATACGGTAGAAATACGCATAGGCATACGGATAAAAATGAAAAACAAAAGATAAATAAGAAAAAAGATTTAGTGCCGGCCAGTTATACTAGCCGGCACTAACCTTGCTGCCAGGAGCCGGGTCGGGTCGGGCACGTTAGTGCCGGCTGGAATTACGGACCGGCACTAACACTCGCCATTTAGTGCCGGTCAATATAGCCGGCACTAACGACTGTCACGTTAGTGCCGGCCATTTAGTGCCGGTCACAGGGACCGGCACTAAAGCTCCCTATGACCGGCACTGATGTGCCTTTCTCCGGCAGTGTTTAAATTGTTACATGCATTATTAATTCACTGCTGGTACCTTATGGGCACGAAACCATTGGTGGATAGTTGGTGAAAACTTTCCGAATTGATTACTTAGGGCCAATGAAATTACAAGATGCAAAGTAAATTCACGTGAACACCTAAATATGTCCATCCAATTTGTGTGTAGCTTCCTTATCATATGTTTTACTTGATGGAAATATGGTCCAGCAGGAAATAGTTGGTGTAATGGGTGTGAGTAGTTTCTTGTGGTATAGCTTGGTACTTTAATTTCACCGTTAATTCATTGCTTAATTAGTGAAATCAATTCCTTATTTCCACATTCGATATGTAATGCAGAGTAAAAATACATGTCTGCATGGCGAAAGGGCATGTAGCCTAGTGGTTACAAGAGCCTCAGTAGCAGCTCACGTCCTGGATTCGACTCCCCGTGGGAGCGAATTTTTAGGATTTAACAGCGTTATGCTTTCATTAGTAGGCGACATTCCCGTCGATGGTGAGTCGCATTTGGTGACTTCATCAATCTCGAGGATTTGCTGGCTCAGTCTTCGAAGATGCTCACAGGGGTATGGTTTGCGTACGTGCATTCATAGGGGTGAGTATGCGTGCGTTGTGAGTGTGTTGTGAGTGTCTGAGTTATACTATATAATCTTAAAAAAAAATACATGTCTGCGTGAACTGGCTGGTTTGAGTACCTTTCCATGCTTCATTTGGCTGAAGACTGATGAAATTGCCAAATACATAGATAAATGTACGATGGTATTATGCAGTAACGATGTGGTCTCTCCTCAAAGGGATCTCTCTATTTTCATGTCTAGGATAATTGGATATATGCCATTACAATTGTTACGCTTTCGAGATACACCATTACTATTCGCGACATCAGAAGCATACCATTATAATTTCACAGATGTTCAACATATACCATTACTTATCCCTTCAACACTGAAAGAACATCTAGGCCTCTAATTTGATTTTGGCCATTAATGACAACATAATCATTGCAACTAACGTATGTTGTGCAGCGCCAATCTTAAGTTAGTGCAATGATGGGCTTTCATGGTTATCTTGGCCCCCATCGTTGTGGTTTTCATTGTGTTGGTGCAAAGGATATGCGCAAAGAATAAGGATAAGCTAGTTCTAAGTGTCTTTTGGCGTTGAGAGACACTTAGAGAAGTTTAGGATTTTGTTTTTCCTTTGGCCATACTATAAAGGGGGGTATGGCGTAGTAGCTTGACCTAGACAAGTCTAGAGTTAGGTGTGGTGCACACTTGTGAAAATCTAGCGCTAGGTAGCTCAGATGAAGTCATGAGAAGCAAAGATACGAGTTAGAAACTCAAAGGTTTTGAATTGGACAAGTTCATACAACTCAGGGCAGCTTATTTCAACTGACCCATTATTTCAACCGAATCAGCCTGTGATCCTTGGTTCTAGTGCACCTTGAAAATGCATAGACAGATTAATTCGATGCTTAGTGGAAGAGTGCTGACCGAATCGGTCGGTCATACTGTGCTAAAGCAGTTGAAGATGCATTAGGGACAAATTAGTTTGGTGCTCTCAAATGCATCTCACCGAATCGATGGTGTTTGTTGCTGCAGACCTCTCTGGATTGACAGAAAGATACGGTGTGTGTGAAAAAAAGCTATGACCGAATCATTTGGACAGCAGTCAATGACCGTTGTCCTTGTTTGAAAAGGTATCACCGATTGATACGGTGAGACAAAATTTCCCTGACCGAATCAATTTGTCAATGCTGCTTGAGCAGAAAAAAATGGCGTGTTCTTTGGAGTGGCTCTATATATATGTGTTCACAGCTCCAAGGAAATTCTCTTGGCACCAAGAAGCATTCATACTCATATTTGGTAGTCAGGGCAAGTGAAGCACTAGAGTGATTTGCAAAGTTCTTAATTGAAGATTAAGGACATCATTAGTGCTTAGGGAGTAGCAAGTGTGCATCCACCCTTTCTCTTGGTCTTGTGCAAGTCAAGTGAAGTCTTTGCTTGTTACTTTTGGTGATTGGCATCACCTATAAATGGCTTGGTGGTGGTGCTCTTGGTGAGCTCTCAAGAAGGAGTCTTGTGAGAAGCCCCAAGAAAGTAGTGCTCGGTTTGGAATCTGCCGATTCGGAGTTGGAGAATGGATATCCACTAGAGAGCATTTGATCCTTGCGTGGATCAAGGGGGAGCGATACCCTTGCGTGGATCAAGGGGGAGCGATACCCTTGTGTGGGTGCTCCAACGAGGACTAGGTGAGAGTGCTGACTCTTCGATACCTTGGAAAAAAATTGGTGTTCTAACCCTCTCTTTAGGCCTTGTTTGGATCCGGCAGGGCTAAAATTTAGCCCTATCACATCGAATGTTTAGTTGCTAATTAGGAGTATTAAACGTAGAGTAATGACAAAACTAATTGCATAACCCCTAGGCTAGATGAATCTATTAAGCCTAATTAATCCATGATTAGCCCATATGATGCTACAGTAAACATGTGCTAATTATGGATTAATTAGTCTTAATAGATTCATCTCATGAATTAGCCCTAGGCTTCTACAATTAGTTTTATAATCAGTTCATGTTAATTGACTGTTGGTGGAGGGTACCATTCGGAATGAAGAAGCACCACAACTGTGGCAGAACCGCCTGAATTATTCCGGCTCAAGTGCGCCAATGATCACCGTACAACTGCAATCAGCTCAACGCACTTCAAACGGAACAATCCCTTGGTCTGTCGGGTCTCCGCCCGATACAACCACGGTTCAACAGGATCGAAGCAGGTTTACCTCGCACGAAGGCGAGTTCACATCACAGAATAGCTCATCAACTTTTAATTTACAGACATTCATACATTATTACAAACCGGGTTCAAACATAAGTAAATTTATACAAACGGTGCTTAAACTGACAAGCGTAACAGCTTGTCCAAACTCACAGCAGAAAGAAAAGTTTACGCGACTACACACGTCACGAAGGCGGACACCAAGCTTAGCCCAGGGCCTGGTGTCACTCCGGAGGGTCACTGCCGGCCGGGGACGGGTCCCACTCCACGGACCAGCCATAAGGAACGGACGTTGGCCACACAAGGTTGTCCGTGGGATTCTCGAAGGTCATACCTGAAACAGATATTGGCAAGGCTGAGTATTCTAATACTCAGCAAGGCTTACCCGAGTTTGGGTATACATTAACCCGTAACTAGACTCATGAAGGCATTATAAGGGGCTCTGGGTTTATTTTCAGCTGAAAGGCAACAAAGAGTATAAACTACTTTCGAGTTTTAGCTTTCAGATTCTAGCTTGATTAGCCATTCTAGGTAAGCACCTATACTAAACAAGCAAGGTATAGATTATCATCCATCAAGATTATTCCATCAACAATTATACTTTTTACTCGATGTGGCAAAAGGGATAAGCAGTCTCAATCCTCGTGAGAGGCGGACGATCCGAATCGAATTTAACCTTGCAAGGTAAACCTAACACACACGCTTGGAACATCCAATGATCATTCCGAAGCAACCGTTTACCTTTCATTCCGGGTCGTGGAACAGGCCACCACAAGCGACTTGCAGGACCGTACGCACACCCTATATGTGCAGGACATACGTCTGTAGCGCGACAACAAAACCCGTATTCCTGTCTGCCATGCAGAACGTACTCCCACAGGTCGGTGCGTGAGAAGAACCAAATTAATCGAGTGGTGGAAGGTATGTCCACTTGCCGGGCCGATTGGTTACTAGGCTTACCGCTTACCATATTTCACGGCATGTGGCTAGTACTTTCAAACG
Source organism: Panicum hallii (assembly GCF_002211085.1). Lineage (NCBI taxonomy): Eukaryota > Viridiplantae > Streptophyta > Magnoliopsida > Poales > Poaceae > Panicum > Panicum hallii. The sequence goes on along the minus strand of NC_038048.1, from coordinate 26,922,627 downwards.
CTTAGCCACCACTACCACACGCTGCGACCTTATCCACTTTTAACAAAACAGACAGGGTAAACCTTCAGGTCATGATACAACACATGACCCTATCCGTCATCCTTATAGTGGTTGCAGAATTGTAAACAAGCAACTCCGATATCGCACGAGTGATAGGAAAACACCCGACTTTTACCGGTCCTATTTAGCAGAGCATCTAAACGATAAGGACTCGGGTACATTACACTGGATCCCTAAGATTTTATGCAACTAGGGTTTCATTTCAACTTCTAGACATAATGCAAGATATATAATATATAAGGTTGCGTATTGTAGTAATTTGAAATACTGGGTCATGCATCGGGGCTTGCCTTCTTGAGTGGGGTTGGGGGCAGGAGTGTCAGAGGCTTCCGAACTTGGGTTCGGGGCTTCAGTTAGTCCTTCGACGACTTGCGCTGGGTCTTCTGAAAAGCCTTGGTCTTGTCCTAAGACCAACTCATAGTCCCCGTCGTCGAGCGTCGTTGATTCTATATGAGATGCAATAAATTAAGTAAGGTAAGATTTAAATTTAAGCTTTTACATTTCAAATGTTATAACTCATCAAATTAACACACAAGAGTTCATAAAATAAAGAGAGTTTAGGTTTGAAACACGATTTATAAAGGAATCATAAAGATATTGCTGAATTTGTTGCAAACAAGAACTAAAATATTTAAATTTGAATTTGAAATCTTAATACAAGGTTACATATAGCTTATAGAACATACATGCCAAAAATTCATAAGCAACAAGCAAGAAATGTAGAGGTTAAGTACAAACTACTCTTTAACCTTAGATTTAAAATAGAGGTAAAAGCATTTGGTTTCAAACTTTACTTCATTAGCAAAAGTTATAGGGTTTGAAATCTAGTTTACAACAAAACTAATTTTGCCATTTTTGGATTTTTTTGTTAATTGCTACGAATTTTGCAAGACAGAACATACACCCACATGAAATAACAACCACCCCTTTTACAAGTCAGTCCTTGGATTTAACAGAGAGCCCCCTGCAAAGAAAACAATCGATGCAATTGAGTCTAAGGCAATGGCCGGCGGTGGGAGCTCGGGTCCGGCCAAATTCCGGCCACGAGGTTCGCCGGCGGTGAGGGGCAAGGGGAGGGAGAGCACGAGGGGATCTCAGGCTACCCACCGGTGGTATTGGAGGGGCTTGAGGTGGCCGGAGGTGGGCTGTCCACGGGAGACCGAGCCGGCGGCCGGGGGTGAGCGGCGGCGGCGGTGCTCCAGCGTCCGGGGGAAGGAGGGGCCAGGCTGGGGAGGTGCAATGGGGGCCGGGGAAGCTGAAGTTGCTACCAGTTTGGAGAGGGAAAGGGCGGAGGAGGAAGTCCCACGATGGACCGAGCTCGAGGGTGCTAATGGAAGGGCGGTGGCAGTAGGGCGCGCGAGCAGGACCGGGGCGGCTCTTTATAGCCAAATGGGAAGAGAGAAAAGAGGCGACAGCAAGTAATGCGTCGGTTTTGAGCCGCTATGGGGGGAAAGAACCGGAGGATCATGGCGGCGGCAGAGACGCTGGCGAGCGGCGCTTGCAGGACCGCAGGCGGCGTGGCGCTCGGGCGAGGCGCCAGCAGAGGGGGCTAGGGCGGTGGAGGGATAGTGAGATGACGCGTGGGCGAGGGAGGAGCAGGAGGTGGCCGGCGGCGGCCAAGAGCAGTGCACTGCGCCGGCGGCAGGGGCGCCAGAAGGGCAGAGCAGAGGAGCAGAGGCACAGGGAGGAAGAAGGGGGAAAGAATGAAGCCGAGGACTATTTTGCAAAACCAAAGAAACATAGGGACTTTACTGAAAAGAGCTTATAACTTTTAAACCAGTGCTCAAATGGAGATGGTCCAAAAAGCAAAAATGCATAGTTTTTCAAACTCTACAACTTTTCTTTAAGGTTCATCTACAGTTGAGAAATAGTTTTGAAGATACTATAAACTTAGTAATATTTTCAAATTTTATGTAAATCTTATAGATAAAATTACTTTTACACATATATCCAAGGGTAATTTCTCATATTTTTGCAATTTAACCACAAGTTACCATCTTTTGCAAAACAAACCTCATGCTTTTGAACTTTTCCCTCCATATCCACCCATTTTGCACAAAAGGACCTCTAGTTAAAAGTAATTATATAAACAACACTTTTCCTTAGCATTGCACATATTAAACACACCTTTGCCATACTTTGCTCATAAAAACATACCAAAACTCTAGGGTGTGACCATGCTATTTACCTAAGTGTCACAGCCTTCCCCCCTAAAAAGAATCTCGTCCCGAGATTCCGGAACAGAATGGAATGGAATAATCAAGCTCGGAGGTTGGCTTGGAAGAAGTCGGGGAAGTTATGCTGAAGATAGGATTCAGTTTCCCATGTTGCTTCTTCTTCCGTATGATGGTTCCACTGAATCTTGTACATTCTGATGGTTTCTCTTCTGGTGCTTCTCTCTTTAGTGTCTAGTATCCTGATCGGATATTCTGTATAGGTTAGATCTGGTTCGATTTCAATAGCTTGGGATTCGATGATTTCAGTAGGAACCTTAACACACTTCTTAAGTTGGGATACATGGAAGATATTATGGATGGCTGCCAACTGAGAAGGAAGTTGAAGATGGTAAGCTACGGGTCCATAGACTTCAAGGACTTCAAAGGGTCCGATGTATCGAGGAGCAAGTTTTCCTTTTACACCGAACCTTTGAATACCTCGAATAGGAGATACTCGAAGATATACAAAGTCTCCAACTTGAAACCGTAATGGGCTTCTTCGTATATCAGCGTAGCTCTTCTGTCGAGATTGTGCCGTCTTGAAATTTGCCTGTATAATTCTTATTTTCTCTTCTGCCTCACTGACAAGGTCGGGTCCAAAGACTTTACACTCACCAGTTTGCGACCAATTCAAAGGAGTTCGGCATCGGCGACCGTACAATGCTTCAAATGGGGCCATCTTAATGCTTGTCTGATAGCTGTTATTATAAGAAAATTCTGCCAGTGACAAGCATTTGTCCCAATTCTTGCCGTACTGAAGAACACAGGCTCTAAGCATGTCTTCCAGAATCTGATTTACTCGTTCAGTTTGTCCATCTGTTTGGGGATGATATGCAGAGCTTCAGATTAACTTAGTCCCAAGAGCATTTTGGAGTTGTTCCCAGAACCGAGAAACGAATTGTGCTCCGCGATCGGAGATGATCGTCTTAGGTACTCCATGAAGATGAATAATCTGATCCAAATAGATCTCAGCATACTTTTTAGCAACGTACGTTGTATGCACGGGGATGAAGTGTGCAGTTTTGGTTAATCGATCTACGATTACCCAAATAGAGTCATGTTTCCGAGAAGTATTAGGTAGTCCAACAATAAAATCCATACTGATATCTTCCCATTTCCAAGAGGGAATGGTTAAAGGTTGGAGGGTACCAGCAGTCTTCAGATGACTGGCTTTGACTCTTTGGCAAATATCGCACTCTGAGACATACTTGGCAATTTCTCGTCTCATACGGGTCCACCAAAAGCTTTGTTTCAGATCCTGGTACATCTTCGTACTGCCCGGATGTATAGAAAATTTGGATAGGTGGGCTTCGTCCATTATTTGCTTTCGGAGTTTATGGTCCTTAGGTACCACAAGACGTTTGTTGAACCACAAAACTCCCTCGGAATCCACCTGGAAATATTTGTACTTTTTCTCTCCCTGTATTAGCTTCTGCTTAATGATGCCAACTCCTTCACTACGCTGCTGAGCTAGAATAATGTCATCCCTAAGCGTGGCTTCAACCGAGAGATGGTTTAAGTCACCTTGGGGAATGATTTCTAGATTAAGCTTTCCCATTTCCCAACAAAGAGTTTCATTGAAAGCTTCGACAGATAGGCAGGAACAACGTGCCTTACGACTGAGGGCATCTGCAACAACATTAGCCTTGCCCGGATGATAATGCACTTCCAAGTCATAATCTTTAATCAGTTCTAGCCAGCGTCTTTGCCTCATATTCAAATCTGCTTGGGTAAAGATATACTTAAGGCTTTTGTGGTCAGTATAGATATGACACTTTGCACCCATTAGATGATGTCTCCAAATTTTTAAGGCATGGATGACAGCTGCTAGTTCAAGGTCGTGTATAGGATAGTTCTGTTCATGAATTCTAAGTGCCCGTGATGCATACGCAATCACTCGGTGGTCTTGCATAAGAACACAACCAAGTCCAGTTCCTGATGCATCACAATAGATATCAAAGGGTTTTGACACATCAGGTTGAGCCAAGACCGGAGCAGTCGTGAGATGATTTCTAAGAACATGGAATGCATCATCGCATTTTTGATCCCAAGAAAACTTAATACCTTTCTTCAGTAGTTCGGTCATAGGTTTGGCTATTCTGGAGAAATCCGGAATGAATCAGCGATAATAGCCTGCTAGACCAAGAAAACTACGGATCTGATGGACTGAGGTTGGGGGTTTCCAATCCATCACTTCTTGTACTTTACTGGGATCGACGGATATTCCGTCACCAGAAATGGTATGGCCCAGAAATTTTACTGTATCCAACCAAAACTCACACTTGGATAATTTGGCGTACAGGTGGTGGTCTCTCAATCGCTGAAGGATAACATGGAGATGCTTGGTATGATCTTCTAGAGTTTTAGAATAGATCAAGATGTCATCAATGAAGACCACAACAAACTTGTTGAGTTCTTGCATGAAGACGGAATTCATGAGGTACATGAAATAAGCTGGAGCATTAGTGAGACCAAATGACATGACAAGATACTCGTATAGACCATACCGGGTGGAGAAAGCTGTTTTTGGAACATCACTGGGCCGAATCTTAATTTGATGATAGCCGGAACGAAGATCAATCTTGGAGAACACCTTGGCTCCGGCTAGTTGATCGAAAAGAATGTCAATGCGGGGCAAGGGATACTTATTTTTGATAGTTACCGCATTGAGAGGACGGTAATCAACACACAGCCTTAAGCTATTGTCTTTCTTTTTCACAAACAGGGCTGGACAACCCCATGGTGAGGCACTGGGACGAATGAAACCTTTGTCCAAGAGGTCCTGGAGTTGAATTTTCAACTCAGCTAACTCATTAGGAGGCATGCGATAAGATTTCTTAGAGATAGGGGCAGTGCCAGGTTGGAATTCTATAATGAACTCGATATCCCTGTCTGGGGGCATTCCAGGTAAGTCATCTGGGAAAACATCTGGATATTCACAGACAACTGGAATATCCTCTAGCTTGACTCCAGATGTCGCATAGGTGCAAGAGTTGAAGGACTTTGGTTGTGGGAGATAGAGAATGGTAGGCTCATTTTCTGGCGAATTTATCTCCACAGTTCGAGAAAGGATATCCAAAGATACATGGTATTGGGTCATCCAGTCCATACCTAAGAGAACATCCATTCCCGTTAAGTCCATTACTAACAGATCTGCTTTGATTGGGTAACTTCCCAATTGAATGGGTACCTTTCTACAAATTTGATTGGATAAAACCTTACCACCCAGAGTTATAATTCTATAAGCTTCATTTGTAGGATAGATGTCCAACCCTATTTTAGTCCCACAATTCTTACTGATAAAACTATGGGTGGCACCAGAATCAAATAGAACAATAACGGGATGATGGTTGATAGAAAATGTACCCGTCATTATCGGTGTCCCCTCAGGAAGTTCGGAGAGTGTGGTAAAATTCACCCTCCCTTGACGGACCTGCACCACTTGCTTTTTGCCTTTTCCCTGGTGGTTCGGATTAGATGCCTGCCCTTGGAAAGATTTCCTAGGTTGAGGGCAGTCCTTGATGAAGTGGGACGGGCTTCCGCAATTGAAACAATGATAATTGCTGTTTCCTGGAGTAGCTGGCGGAAAGCTCGGCCGCAGACCTTGTCGCGGTTGCTGTTGATTTTGTGGCAGCGGTGGTCGGTTGAATTGTGCCTGTTGGGGAGGTCGGGCTACCCATCTGCCAGGTAAATTGCCTCGAGGCGGAGCTCGAGGGGCGTTACTCGGAACTAACCGATACCTTGGCGACTGTGAAGTTGCAGGTCCTGTAGGTGCCTTCCGTTTCTTTTCTGCTCAGTGGGCGGCAATACAATCCTCTTGAGTAATGGCCATATTGACCAACTCATTAAAATTGTTGGCCTTCACCAAATTCAGCCATTCTTTAAGTTTGGTGTTTAGGCCTCGGCGAAAGCGATCACATTTGTGGGCATCAGTGTCCGCATGAGATCCCGCATTCTGGCACAGGTGATTGAAAATCTGTGCATATTGCGTAACGGTGCGGGTACCCTGGGTCAAACTCAAAAATTCATTGAGCTTCCGCTCAATGAGTCCCGCTGGTATGTGATGTGCTCGAAACGCAGCTCGAAACTCGTCCCAGGTAACGACATGATCGGCGGGTTGCATAGCATGAAACTGGTCCCACCATAAACGGGCAATGCCTCGGAGTTGCTGGGCTGCAAAGAGCACTCTATTCTCATCGGAACATGGAGCTGGTAGTAAGGTGAACTTGGACTCAATAGTTCGCAGCCAGGCGTCTGCGTCCAAAGGCTCATCGGCCTTATGGAATAATGGAGGTTGAGTGCTGAGGAAGTCCTGGTAACTGGCCGACAGGGGTTCACCTCGGCCTCGAGGTTGCTGCTGAAAGTGGCCCATTTGAGCTTGTACAAGTTGATTAAGAAGCTCAGTCTGCTGGGCCATAACCTCGGCTAGGTTTGGAGGTGGCGGTGGTGGTTGCTGAGAACTACCAGGCTGACCTGCCCGGAATCCTTCCGGGGTTCCTTGAGTAGCTCCAACCATCTGAAATAAAGGAGACATCCATTATCAACTATAATCTTACTCCAATTTCAGATAATATGCAATTACCAAACGGAAATGTAATGCATATGCTCCATTCAATCCACTTATAACAGATATACGGATATTGAACCAGATAACCAAACACAGGATTTAGATTACTATACAAATACTAATATCCGTACATCTCATATCAACACACTCAAACCATTACAAACTTTCACCTAACAGCACTTGCCACATATACAACAAGTGGCTCTCTATCTAGATAAACTACATACCACCTATGTCACACGTTTTCCTACTGATGACTGACTTCCAGAAGAGGAATGATGGGGACTGATGACAGGATCCCCGTGCTCAGAATCAAGTTCTGAGACCCCTTCAATCTCCTCTAGATCTTCTTCTTCAGCCTCAGGTGCTGCAGGTGCAACGGGAGGAATCGGAGGCTGCTGCAGCTCTTCAATCTGAGCTTGAGCATCATCAACCGCAAGGATCAGATCTTGGACTTGTGCCTATAGAAATTCAATAACAGTATCACGCTGAGTGATTATGTGATCAATCTCATTGATCTGATTTTCCCGATGGTGGATAGTCTCGTTTTGAGTAGCAATAATCCCATCCTTCTCAATCACCACAGCTCGAAGTTGATCCACCTGGGTGATATGTCTAGCAGCTTCCCCATGGAGACCTCGTGCAGCATTAATCAAATGGCCTATCTCACGATGTAGCAACGAGTGATAATGGTACTGCACACTCGTGAAACGCCTCATCCCTCGTAGAACTTCTTCTTGTGAACCTTCCAATCTATGACTCTCAGGAATTACCCTGAGGTCCCATTCTGACTCACCAGGATCTGTTGTAGCAAACAAACCAATGGGTTGTCCTACGACTTCCTCAGGATGTTGACTACAAAAGGCATAAATGGCTTCTAGTGCCGCCGCTTCGATAGTATCCACAACTCGATAGCCTATCATGCTGATCTCAATAGGCTGCCATTGTGAACGAAAAAGATGCTGAGGAATAGTCATCCTAACATGAGCTCTATGAATTCCTTCTTCCAAATGTTCGACAGCATCATACTGGGGAGGTTCTGTATAATGGAAGGTCTGCAAAGACTCCCAAAGTAAACGGGGAAAACCCTCCCAATGAAGGGCATTGGTGTGAAGATGCCCTTCCGGATCCCAGAAGACATTAGAAGGTGCTGCCATCTGCGACAAGAATGCAAATGGTGAAACTTTTTATCTTGTTAAGAGAGTACAAGATAAACAGAACAAGATGGTCAATTCTGATAACAGCAAGGACTGAAAATCAGATGAAAAACTAAGATTCTATATAAGATACCCAACCTAAAACTATCCTTAGAACTCCATTAGCCTATTCCAAAGACAAACAACATATTCTTCATATATGAAAACCCTTTTGTTAACAGATTATGCATGCACGCACTACTCGTCCTCACAACCAAAACAACTGCCGAATATGTTCGGACTTACGTAGTTAATTCTGGTGGCATAACCATACGTCTCTCACTATATATAACTAATCGATAAACCCTACGCATCCTAATAGCGTAAGCGTGGTCAGTGTACCTGCAGAAGAATACACACACACACACACACACACACACACATATATATATATATATATATATATATATATATATATATCATGAACCTTTCATGGCAGCACGACATGAAAGCGTTCCCAAACACTACTGTTCACTATAGAAACAGCATCTGTATAATTACCGCCGTACAGACAACGTTAACATACGTTATCGAAACAACGTATTCACGGGGGGTACCGCAAAATGCGGGGGTATGAACAGCGATCGCCATACCCTGCGCCGAACCATATACTCCCAATATAATCAACCTAAGTTGGTATATTGGCAGCATCTCAAGTAGGCCACTGCTTGAGAAACAGCATTCGGTTCGCATCACCGACAGGAAGGCCAAGCTCCCTCAGTTCGCTGAGGATCCTTACCTTCTTACCTCACGATCGTAGGTGTCGATACGAAAAGTAAGGTTGAATTATACAAAAATTTAAGTTTTGACAGAAAGTAGTGCTGCAAGTCAGAACTATCTATACATATATAGATACTAATAGCCACCTGATACTTTTCCCCTATAAATCCCTAGGGCTTTACGTTCTAAACATCAACCTTAACGAATCCAACGTACTTTGTAAACTCATTTGTTGGCAAACTTTTATCCTGAAAACACTTTTTAAGAGCTTTTCTAGATGTAAAGGTAAACCTACAGCTCTGATACCAGCTGTGGTAGAACCGCCTGAATTATTCCAGCTCAAGTGCGCCAATGATCGCCATACAACTGCAATCAGCTCAACGCACTTCAAACGGAACAATCCCTTGGTCTATCGGATCTCCGCCCGATACAACCACGGTTCAACAGGATCGAAGCAGGTTTACCTCGCACGAAGGCGAGTTCACATCACAGAATAGCTCATCAACTTTTAATTTACAGACATTCATACATTATTACAAACCGGGTTCAAACATAAGTAAATTTATACAAACGGTGCTTAAACTGACAAGCGTAACAGCTTGTCCAAACTCACAGCGGAAAGAAAAGTTTACGCAGCGACTACACACGTCGCGAAGGTGGACACCAAGCTTAGCCCAGGGCCTGGTGCCACTCCGGAGGGTCACTGCCGGCTGGGGACGGGTCCCACTCCACGGACCCGTCCCCAGCCGTCCGTGGGATTCTCGAAGGTCATACCTGAAACAGATATTGGCAAGGCTGAGTATTCTAATACTCAGCAAGGCTTACCCGAGTTTGGGTATACATTAACCCGTAACTAGACTCATGAAGGCATTATAAGGGGCTCTGGGTTTATTTTCAGCTGAAAGGCAACAAAGAATATAAACTACTTTCAAGTTTTAGCTTTCAGATTCTAGCTTGATTAGCCATTCTAGGTAAGCACCTATACTAAACAAGCAAGGTATAGATTATCATCCATCAAGATTATTCCATCAACAATTATACTTTTTACTCGATGTGGCAAAAGGGATAAGCAGTCTCAATCCTCGTGAGAGGCGGACGATCCGAATCGAATTTAACCTTGCAAGGTAAACCTAACAGACACGCTTGGAACATCCAATGATCGTTCCGAAGCAACCGTTTACCTTTCATTCCGGGTCGTGGAACAGGCCACCACAAGCGACTTGCAGGACCGTACGCACACCCTATATGTGCAGGACATACGTCTGTAGCGTGACTACAAAACTTGTATTCCTGTCTGCCATGCAGAACGTACTCCCACAGGTCGGTGCGTGAGAAGAACCAAATTAATCGAGTGGTGGAAGGTATGTCCACTTGCCGGGCCGATTGGTTACTAGGCTTACCGCTTACCATATTTCACGGCATGTGGCTAGTACTTTCAAACGCTTAGCCACCACTACCACACGCTGCGACCTTATCCACTTTTAACAAAACAGACAGGGTAAACCTTCAGGTCATGATACAACACATGACCCTGTCCGTCATCCTTATAGTGGTTGCAGAATTGTAAACAAGCAACTCCTATATCGCGTGAGTGATAGGAAATCACCCGACTTTTACCGGTCCTATTTAGTAGAGCATCTAAACGATAAGGACTCGGGTACATTACACTGGATCCCTAAGATTTTATGCAACTAGGGTTTCATTTCAACTTCTAGACGTAATGCAAGATATATAATATATAAGGTTGCGTATTGTAGTAATTTGAAATACTGGGTCATGCATCGGGGCTTGCCTTCTTGAGTGGGGTTGGGGGCAGGAGTGTCAGAGGCTTCCGAACTTGGGTTCGGGGCTTCAGTTAGTCCTTCGACGACTTGCGCTGGGTCTTCTGAAAAGCCTTGGTCTTGTCCTAAGACCAACTCATAGTCCCCGTCGTCGAGCGTCGTTGATTCTATATGAGATGCAATAAATTAAGTAAGGTAAGATTTAAATTTAAGCTTTTACATTTCAAATGTTATAACTCATCAAATTAACACACAAGAGTTCATAAAATAAAGAGAGTTTAGGTTTGAAACACGATTTATAAAGGAATCATAAAGATATTGCTGAATTTGTTGCAAACAAGAACTAAAATATTTAAATTTGAATTTGAAATCTTAATACAAGGTTACATATAGCTTATAGAACATACATGCCAAATATTCATAAGCAACAAGCAAGAAATGTAGAGGTTAAGTACAAACTACTCTTTAACCTTAGATTTAAAATAGAGGTAAAAGCATTTGGTTTCAAACTTTACTTCGTTAGCAAAAGTTATAGGGTTTGAAATCTAGTTTACAACAAAACTAATTTTGCCATTTTTGGATTTTTCTGTGAATTGCTATGAATTTTGCAAGACAGAACATACACCCACATGAAATAACAACCACCCCTTTTACAAGTCAGTCCTTGGATTTAACAGAGAGCCCCCTGCAAAGAAAACAATCGATGCAATTGGGTCCAAGGCCATGGCCGGCGGTGGGAGCTCGGGTCCGGCCAAATTCCGGCCACGAGGTTCGCCGGCGGTGAGGGGCAAGGGGAGGGAGAGCACGAGGGGATCTCAGGCTACCCACCGGTGGTCTTGGAGGGGCTTGAGGTGGCCGAAGGTGGGCTGTCCACGGGAGACCGAGCCGGCGGCCGGGGGTGAGCGGCGGCAGCGGTGCTCCGGCGTCCGGGGGAAGGAGGGGCCGGGCTGGGGAGGTGCAATGGGGGCCGGGGAAGCTGAAGCTGCTACTAGTTTGGAGAGGGAAAGGGCGGAGGAGGAAGTCCCACGATGGACCGAGCTCGACGGCGCTAATGGAAGGGCGGTGGCAGTAGGGCGCGCGAGCAGGACCGGGGCGGCTCTTTATAGCCAAATGGGAAGAGAGAAAAGAGGCAAGAGCAAGTAATGCGTCGGTTTTGAGCTGCTATGGGGGGAAAGAACCGGAGGATCATGGCAGCGGCAGAGACGCCGGCGAGCGGCGCTTGCAGGACCGCAGGCGGCGTGGCGCTCAGGCGAGGCGCCAGCAGAGGGGGCTAGGGCGGTGGAGGGAGAGTGAGATGATGCGTGGGCGAGGAAGGAGCAGGAGGTGGCCGGCGGCGGCCAAGAGCAGTGCACTGCGCCGGTAGCAGGGGCGCCAAAAGGGCAGAGCAGAGGAGCAGAGGCTCAGGGAGGAAGAAGGGGGAAAGAATGAAGTCGAGGACTATTTTGCAAAACCAAAGAAACACAGGGACTTTACTGAAAAGAGCTTATAACTTTTAAACCAGTGCACAAATGGAGATGGTCCAAAAAGAAAAAAATGCATAGTTTTTCAAACTCTACAACTTTTCTTTAAGGTTCATCTGCAGTTGAGCAACAGTTTTGAAGATACTATAAACTTAGTAATATTTTCAAATTTTATGTAAATCCTATAGATAAAATTACTTTTACACATATATCCAAGGGTAATTTCTCATATTTTTGCAATTTAACCACAAGTTACCATCTTTTGCAAAACAACCCTCATGCTTTTGAACTTTTCCCTCCATATCCACCCATTTTGCACAAAAGGACCTCTAGTTAAAAGTAATTATATAAACAACACTTTTCCTTAGCATTGCACATATTAAACACACCTTTGCCATACTTTGCTCATAAAAACATACCAAAACTCTAGGGTGTGACCATGCTATTTACCTAAGTGTCACAACAACAGCCCGCGGAACGAACTTAGACGGTTCGAATGAAGAAGATAGACACCTTTGGAATGGGACAATGATTCTCTATTCAACAGGGATCCGTCCCATCAATTACAGTTACAGGGGTATTTATAGGGGGCGGTTCACCTATCCTTTACTATTATTACACCTTTTTACCCCTCAACAACTATATTCCTCGAATATTCTAGGGGCATACAGTAATTTCCTATCTAATCCCCCTTTACAGCTCATCACACCCTTTGGGCCCATCTCAAAACATCAATCCTCCTCCATGCAGACCTTCGGCTCTCAGGCTTCATCTTGTCGTCGGTCGCCTAATCAGATGAAAACCCCAGAATCGACTCCGTTTTGCCCGCTCTTCAGAAGAGCTTCATCTTCTAGAACCTTCGATTCAAACTGAAGTCTTCGCTCTGTTTGTGGGGCCGCCCGGGAGTTTGGTCCATCCCTTTTTCCTTGGACCCTTCGGCGTGATCCAAAGGTGGCGCCCCCCAATAGTAGCCCCTCGAGGGTGAGGGCCTTCCTTGGAAGCCCCGAGGCCTGGACCATTCTATCACGTGCAGCGCAGCCTGAAGTGCCACCCCTCGGATTGCCTACGCAAGGTGGAGAGATCCGTTGAGTTTCTAC